>NW_006399912.1:355027-435790 GCF_000299155.1 Elephantulus edwardii | reverse complement strand
ATGCTTGGGAGGGTGGAGGGACGGCGCAGGAGAGGAAGGCCCTCTATGAGGTGGATTGATTCAGTGACTGGGATAATTGGGATGGGAGTGTCAGAGACGGTGCGATTGGCACAGGACAGAGCGGAGTTTAGGGCTGTTGTACATAGGGTCGCGATGAGTCGCAGGCGACTCGACGGCACATAACAACAACAACAACAACTCCCGTGTGATTTACAGCCTCCAAAAGCCCACCAGAGGGTCAGCTGTGAGTTGGTTCGCACTTCATGGTATATAACAATGACAACCTACATGTTTATATATATATAAAGATTTATCTGCCTTCTTACCAACTAATCTGCTTGTATATCTCTTTATCAATAGACTTCCACATCCCAGACTTTCCTACCTACCTGCCTAACTTGTATCCATGTCATTTTCATCAACTCACTTGATTCTCTAGTTATTGGCCCCCTTCCCTTCATTTCTTACTTCCTTTCTTTCCTCCTCCTTAATCATGTAGCCTGTGAGGGATTGTGGGACTCTGGTGGCATAGTAGTTAAGCACTTGGTCGCAAACAGAAAGATCAGAGATCCTCACCCACTAACAGTCCTTCAGGAGAGAGGTTGGGTGGTGTGCTGCCGTAAAGATGACAACCTTAAAAACCAGCGGGACAGGCACTTCTACCCCGTGAGGCAGATGCAACTGAATGGCAGTGGGATTAGGGGCTATCATGGAGGACAGGGGGGACTCAGCAGTAGAACTCTTGCCTTCCATGCAGTGGACCTAGGTTCAGTTCCTGGCCAGTGCATTTCATGTACAGCTACCACCTGTCTGTCATTAGAGGCTTGCATGTCATTAGGATGCTAAATTGATTTCAGTGGCGCTTCTAGACTAAAACAAACTAAGAATAAAGGCCTGGTGATCTCCTTCTGGGAATCAGCCAGTGAAAACTCTTTGGGCCCACGACTGATCATGGGAAGACATAGACTAGGGCATCATTTTATTCCACTGTCCATGGGGCCACCATGCATCAGCAGTAAACTTGAGGGTCACTGAGCACAATGCCAGGGATCGTAGTTGTCCAAATGTCAAAAAAGGAAGGTTTTCTGTCCATTTAGAACTTCAAGCTGCTTTAATCATTCAAAACCAAACTCCAGATCCATCTGTCAGTTCAACCCATCTTTCAGTAGAGTGTCTTTTAAAGGCTCAGCTCAGTGCTAGGCGTTAGGGAGGAAGGGAGCATAAAGATAAAGCCCTGGTCCTAGAGAATAGTAACTTGGTAATTTGGTCAGGCAACAGGAGCTGTACTTACAGAAGAGGAAGCTTAGGACTTGTTGTCAAATATGTGGCAACCAGCTTTATAAAAATGGGTAAAGCCAAAGATTCTTGTTAGCTGGAAGGGCGATGAGAGTGAGAACTGGGTCCTGAACCAAGGGTGGCAAAGATCCAGGCTGACAGAGAAGGCAGGAGGGAGACTCGCTCAGCAGAGGTACAGAAGCAGGACTGCACACAGTGTGTTGGGGAGAGACTGCAGTCAAGAGCAGCAAGTTTTCTAGACCACTGGTCTTTACTTGGAGAGCTCCGGGGGCAGAGTTCATACCAGGTGGTGCTGCTAACCCAAAGGCCTGTCTCCCAGGGTGTGAATCCACCAGTGACTCCTCAGGAGAAAGGTGGGCAGTCTCCTCTTATTGCAATTCATATCCTCAAAAACTGAATACAAGGTGGTTTCTGTGAATCTGTTTTGACTCAAAAGCGGTGTGTTTGTTTGAATCTTTATTTGGAAAGTCGGATTCCTCCCCATCTTCCTTCTCTGGGACATGGCAAGGACTCCAGAAAGGGTCCCTGTAAGAGTGTTTGCATGGTTCCAAGAGGTCTTTATCATGTTAGATCCTGGTTGGAGACACAGCATTCCTATCCCAAGGCAAGGCTGGCTCTGGCAGGAGAGCAGTGACTCTGCTCAAAGCAGATCTCAGTTCAGGAGCACAGTGACCCCTTTGGGAGCAGAAACGCCAGCAGCAATCTGGGACCCATGGATAGGGAGGAATTTTGACCACCTCTGGCCCCCATTCACTCAGATTCTAGGCTTTCCCTGCATCATCCTGCACCCTTCTCCCCATCTCTGCACCCCCATCGCCTCTGCTGAAGTGGATATACTCCACAGTTCATGGCACAGGATGCAGCTCCTGCCTGGCCCCTCAGAAACCTTCTCAGGAGTAGCCAAGTTTAGGCCTGGGATAAGAGTGCCAGAGGGAGGGAAATAGGGGGGAGGTAGCAGGCGGCTGTGGCAGCAGGTGAGAGAGCAGGAGCCAGCCAGGTACACACTGTTGTTGTTGTTGTTATGTGCTTGCAATTCATAGCGACCCTATGTACAACAGCCCTAAACTCTGCTCTGTTCTGTGCCAGTAGCACCGTCTCCAATACATCCATCCCGATTACCCCAGTCACTGAATCAATCCACTTCATAGAGGGCCTTCCCCTCCTGCGCCTCCCTCCACCCTCCCAAGCATGATGTCCCTCTCCAAGGACCAGTCCCTCATAACAAATGTCCAAAGTATGTTAGACGGAGCCTCAGAATCCTTGCCTCCAAGGAGCTGCCCGGTTTGAACCTTTCCAGGATGAATCTGTTTGTTTTTCTAGTAGTCCATGGTACCCTCAATACTCTTCTCCAGCACCACTAAGTTTGCCTAACTGATTCCGTGCAGTCTTGATAAGAATCTGATTCAGAGCTGCCCAGGCCACCAGAAGGGGGTAAGGGGTCTAATCTGGGCGCCCCTGTGGTCAGGAAGGGCTCTGTAAGTAGCTTGGGGACAGCGGAGCCAACAGGGAGCTCCCTCCCTTGATACCAACTCATAAGAGGATTTGCTTCTGAATATTTCTCTATCATGTCTGTTTCTTGAGCCTACCAAAGCTAGGCTTCGTTTCAGATTGACTACTGGCATTTCTCGTTTATCTGCCTACTTCCTACCCCCAAACCCCTAAGGACTTCTTAGAGTGTGACTGTTAAAAAAGAATTATGTGTGTGTGTGTGTGTGTGTGTGTGTGTGTGTATAACCATAAAGGAAGCTCTAGTGGCCTCATAGTAAGAAACTGGACTGCCAACATGCCAACATGAAGGCAAACTGTTCAAACCCACCAGCTTCTCTGGGAGAGAAAGATGGGCAGTCTTCTCCCAAGATTTACAGGCTCCAAAACCCACTGAAGGGTCAACTGTGAGTCAGTTCTGACTCAGTGGTACACAACAACAACAACATCACCATAAAGAGACAGGCAGCATTCTCCTCATTTCACTCAAGGGGGAAACTGGCCCGCACTTGAGAACTGCAGGGTCCAAGGTCTCTCCCCTGTTGGCAGCAGCAGGGGCTGTCTCAAGCCTCCCAGTCCAGTGTTTGTTCAGTGAGGAATGCATGTTGTCCTTAAGCCATTGCTTCCCAATCTTCATTTTGATAGCACCGTCACATTACACACCGTGTGTATGGTTATTGACTTGATAGTCCCCCCCACCCCTGGAAACCACTCACCTTCTTTACTCAGAGGAAGTTTGTGTTCAACCACAAATTGACAGGAATGCCACAAACAGAAAGTAACTATGGTGCAAGAGGCGGGAGAGGTGCTGTTAAATTCCAGCCAGACGTTCTTCTCTCTGCAGGCTCTGGGCAGAGGGGCTGTCCTGAACAGTGGAAGGAACCTGTGTTAGAGAGGCTTTCAGGATGCTGTCACACCAACTGAGACTTGCCCTTGTGTGCTGTCAGGAAGCCCAAGACTTAGGAGGTTACTGACTTTTCCCCTCATGTCTCCACAATGTCACTTAATGTCACATCCACATACCACCTCAGAGCACCTGGCTGTTAGCATTCCATATGTGGGAAAACACTCTGTGACATGGAGTTTATACTCCAGCCCAACATCTCTCAATATACGTGGTGGGTGAAGTGTTCACAGTCTTCAGGGAAATCCACAGGACTCTGGGATGCAGTGAATAGAGAGTGGTATCCGCTAAGAATTCTGCTGGTCCCCCAACAGGTGCTCTCTGCCCATCTTGAGGCGTTTGTGGGGGTGTGTTCCCAGCCCAGTGCCACAGGTCATGGCAGCTAGTGTCAGTTTGGCTCCTGCACAGTCTGTCATTTCAGGATGGCAGAATGTCAAAGGTTCGCCTAACATACATCTCACTACCTTCTGTGGTTAGCCAATTTGGTCCACAAAAAGGAACCGAAATCAACATCAGAGATTGGTTTAAGGGAGTGTAGACAAACAAGAGCATGTTTAGACACAAGAAAACTGATAGCTCTGGGGCATCTACCAGGGGAAGAGTTTTGTGCTGGTCCCTAACTGGCTTCCTTTGCATACTCACTTAACCTTGGTGCCCCCCTAGTGTTGTAGGGACAGGGACTAGTGGTGAAGCTGTCCACTTCTGAACCGGGTATCCCATCTGAAGAGATCCCTGGGTGGGCTGAGGGCACTGGAAGGGGCTGCAGACCCCCAAGCCACTGTCTTGCTGCAGTTCCCACACCATGCGCTGCCTGGCTCCTCGCCCTGCGGAGGCCCCCCTGTCCCAGCCCCAAGGTAAGAAGACTGGGTGGAGGAAGGTGGGACTGAGAATGCTTATTCATCTAAAGAGGGGTCTTGAGTGGTCCGACCACCCCAGAAAAACAGACTCTGAGTTGGGGTGCAGGGCAGGGCAGGGAAAGTGAGTAGCTGGCTATTTCCTTCCACTTGAGATGCTGGAATGTGAGGGTGTCAGTACTGAAGGGTTCTAGAAGTAGTGCTTCAGGGAGTGTGTTGTTGGCTCTCAGCCTCCCTGGTCTGGCTTGGCCAACCACAGGTCCAGCTCTCCACCAGGTTCAGCCTTTGGGTAAACATTGAGGGTGCCCCAGCAAGAGGGCTCCCACTCCATCCCCAAGGAGTTCCTCACCAAGTTGCTGAACCCCAGGTGGAGGAGGTTAGCAGGTTGCCTGGGCAGATGCCAGACCACCTCCACCACCCCACTTACCGAATGGTGCCCCTGAAAAGAAATGGGGAGAGCAAGGATGAGCGCAACTGAGCACAGCGTGTGTGTTTGAGGCAGCATGGAAGGTAGAATCCACCTGTCCTGTGAGTGAGGTGTGCTGGACCCTAGCATGTTGCCAGCTTTCTCTGGACGTCAGTTTTCCTCCTCTGTAAAATGGGTAGTCCTCTATGATAGGGTGATGGTAAGGGACCACTGTCTTGTGCAGAGAGGCTAGCATGATGCCTGGTGCATTACAGCAATTGCTTATCACCAGTGCCACCAAGATTATTGCCGTTTCCCATTTTGCATGACTGAAAGGAATGAGACCCGTCTGCTGTGCTGGATGCTTTGAACCCACGATTAAGCCCTGGCCTGCCATCACCCCCTCAATTCCACATGAGAAAATCCAAGCCTTGGGGGGAAAGGGACCGCCCCTTGGAGTCACTCTTAGGGCGCAGAGTTTAGTGACTCCTGGAGGGGGAAGGGTGGGTACCTGCCACTAGGGGGTGTACTGAGAGCACGTGGGATTGTGTCCGCCTCCCTGTGCTGGGGCTCAGCTGGCAACTTTTTGGCCCAGGTAACCTGCAGGGATGGTTCACCACCTTCCAGTCCCATACCTTTGGCCTAGGACCCTTCCCTACATGCAGGCGGGAAGCAAGGAGTGTGGACACAGGGACCTCTGGAAGCACCCAGGGAAGTTAGGGTTTGGCCGGGAGGTTTCCCAGAAAGCACGTGGTGGCCAGAACTGCTAGAGGGCGCAGGTGCCTGTTTGTGCCTCAGCTTGCCCCACGGCCCACAATGGAGAGAGAAAGTGAAAGGGGAAAAAGACCGCTTAGGAGGTGGGGAGACCAGGCGACAGGCCCGCCCCAAATTCGCTGCAGAGTCGCAGAGTCGGCGCGAGGGAGAGCGCACGGGAGCCTGGGGAACAGCGGTAGGTGATCAAGCCCCTTCCCGCCCCCGCAACCCCTAAAACCAGCATAGACATTGATAATCAGATTGGCAGTAACTTTTCCGAGGTTACATAGCGAGGCTTGGGTGTAGAAGGAACGGGGTAGGGTGTATCTTGCGCTTGGGAAACTCCTCATTTCCAGCATCCCCTGGACCGTGCAGCGCAGGAAACTGTGAGCTGGGTCAGGATGCCTGAGGCGGTGGGGCTGGGTGAGGCGCCCGGGGAGGAAAGGGCAGCCCCGGGAGAGCCTGCCAGGGCTTCGATGCGGACCCGGACCGTGCGCTGCGCACAGATGCGTGGTGCTCCTCCCTGCGCGCCCTGGAGCCTTTAGATGCGCGCAGAGCGGAGACACCAGCTCTCCTTCTCAGGAGACCTAGGACCAGGTCCACCCTTCTCTGCGCCTCAGTTTCCCGGATGGCTCGTATGCATCCAGATCTTTATTTTCTGATGCTGGAGTCTGGGTGCCAAACATTCCAGATGCTGGTAAAACCACAGGGAGACTAGCCAACCAACCATTGGAGGGTGTGGCCAACCTTGACCCAGCAGTGCAGAATTCTCTCCTTTCTTTGTTCTTCTTGGGGGGGAAAGGGGACTTTCCAGGACAGCGTTTGACCACCTGCATCTTACTTCGTTTTGGGCTCCTGAACCTCAGCCTTCAAGGAGAGAAAATGTGGGGCCCAGAAACAGGAGCTGGTCTCCCAGGGGCCGCAGAATGTCAGAATTAGAGTCACCAAGGCTAGTTTTGTCTGGAACCCTAAAAGCTGACACCCTTCTCAAGTAGAGAGATTGCCCTCCCCTCCATCTTTTGACCCAGGTGACAGGAGGCACCAGCCCAGGAGGCCTCATCCCCAGTCTGAGGGCCAGACAGGGCGGACTAAGCAGTAAGCTTGGTAGGTAGACATCAGCTTGCATCTCACAAAGTATACACAAGGCTCAAGTGTGTTTACTTGCTAATTTCTTGTGAGCAGTTTCACTGGGTTCCCCACTCATTGATGTGCTGGAGTAAGGAGAAAGTGAGTACTGCAGGTGGGTGACAAGGCACCACTTGGCCCCTTGCTTATTGGGTGATCCGGCCCTGGCAGGAGTTCCTAACATTGGCAGGAAGTCTCCTCTCTTATTCCTTCCCCAGCTCAAAGAAACAATCCTTGCCAATCAGAATGTTTAGGAAATTGGTGTTTTGTGGGACTGCAAGGGGCGGACAGAACCGAGTACACTATGACTTTCCAGACTGCCCCCAACACCCCAGGCTGCCCTGACCCCCCACCTGAGCCCCAAGAATCCTGTAATGTGGGTAGAACACATCTTGAAGCAGAGCGTTCCAGGCTTCCCACCTGTGGACAGCACCTGCAGAGGCTATTTAGTTGAAACAGGCTTCCAGGCCCCACCCCCAGACCTCATGTGCTGCAAGAGGGGGAGACAGGGACACTTAAACCAAGGTCAAAGCCACCTTTCCAGGATGTATGGATGTCTGTACACATTGAGCAGGTGTAACGTGGTCCAGCCCCTTTCCTTTCCATGGTAAAAATGGAGAAACTGAGTCTCAAGCTTTTTTTTTCTCCTCTCCCCGGAGCTAATGTAATAAGCTGTGAGTAGACTCAGCATTTCAACTCAGGTCTGCTAATAGCCTGGACCAGTGCCTGGAGAGGGGGCGTATGCAAGCTTCCACAAATGCACATCAGGGCCTGCGCGGTCAGCAGGAGACCGTGAGGCAGCAAAGTCTCTCTGAGGGCAAGAGGCCCAGTATCACTGACTGCAAGACCTCCACACATGATTGCATGTGAATGGCAGAGTGCGGGCATTAATGCAAGAACCGCCCCTTGACGCACCAAACCAAGGCCCTGGGATTGTCCCTGGCGGTCAAGGAAGTGGCCCTAAGAAGGAGGTGGCGTCTAGAGTTGGTGCTTAGTCATAGCGACCCTGTACACAACTGAACCAAACTCTGCCCTGCATCAGGAGATGGCACTTGAGAGACTTTGAGTAGGAAAAAATAAGAATAAAAGGAAGTATCGAATGTGATTCTGGGATTTCCATCTGGGGAAGTGGAGGGTGGCCAAAGCAGACTTCTGGAAGCTGTGAGGAAGTGGACAGATGATGGGTTGGAGACTCTGGAAGGTTCAATTGGAGGGAAGCAGGGAACTTGAGTTCTAGACAATGTAATGATGAGAAAGAAACCAAGCAAACCGAGGAGTGAAAACTGAGGCTAGCTTGGAAATGAAACCTTCCCAGAATCATGCTGGGGCAGGTGTGTGCACAGGGGACAGGGAGAAGGGGCTCATTTGAAAGTACAGATTACTGGGCCTAGTGGATTAGTGAGTCAGAACCACTGAGGTGAGGAGGCCAGAAAGACTCCAGTTCAGCTCCCTCCCCAAGTCATCCTGATGATGACTGAGCCTGTCAGCCAAGGGCCTACAAGTCCGTCCTTCGTCTCGGCATTGTTTGCACCCAGCAGAGGGCCTGGTGCTATTAGACAGTGCTGGGGCTCAGGACTGGGACCCCAGGGCCTGGCTGTGCTAACTACAACCTCAAGCTCCTCACCTTCCTGCCCCTCCTAGCTCCTGGTTCAGGTTCTGTTCCAGGAAAGAGAAGCTTGTTGAATGCCTTTCCAAGCCATTAACTGCAGCAGGTCAGCGAAAAAGAGGAAGCCCTTCAGCAAGATGGACTGACATTGTAGCTGCAACAGTGAGTTCATGCATAGCAACAGTTGTGAGGATATGGCAAGATCCGGCAATGTTGTGGATAGAGTCGCTATGGGTTGAAGCCCAACAGTAGCTCAGGATGCTAGGGCACACAGAGGGATGGCTGTCTGGAGCTGAGAGAGACAGGAAGCTGGGAAAGGACTATTATCCTGAACCTGCATTCTAGTTAAGGCCCTCTTTTCCCTCAGCCACCAGACCCCAAGTTTCCAGTGACTTTTGCCATTTATAACCACGAACAACCAGGGTGTTCTCATTTGATTCCAAGACTTGCAAAGTTGCTATGAGGTGGGTGTCCTCAGTCCTGGTCCAGAGAGGGAGGGTTGGGGTTGTCTCAGATTGGGTTTCCTGGGAAGTGGATTCCAGGTTAGATATTTGAATACCGGAAGAGGTCACTGGCAGAGGTTCAGAGGACTGGCAGCACCAGGAGAGGGACAGGCCAGGTTGGGCAGAGGGAGGAGCTAGGTTGCCATGCAGAGCCCACAGCCAAGCCTATGACTCCAGAGCAGGAGCGGCCTATGCACTTGGCCCAGAGTGAAACAAAGTGGTCACATCTGCGTACCTTTGCACCCCAGTCACTGATGTGATCCGTGCCTAGGGAAGGGGTGAGACCTTGGACAAAATGGCTGGCCTTCGTTATTGTTGGGTATCGGCAATTTGATTCAGGCTCATAGAAATCCCATGTGACAGAATGGACCCCATAGGGCTCATAAGCTGTTACCTTTTGTTGTTGTTGTTGTTGGGGGGTGTGTGTGTGCCGTCAAATCGGATCTGACTGGTACAGGAGGAGATGGTCCCTCCTCCAGTAGAGCATCTGGTGGATTCGAACCATGCACCTCTGGGATTCATAAGCTGTTATCTTTAAGGTAGCACATTACCAGGCCTTTCTCTCTTGAAGCTACTTCGTGGGTTCCAACTGTCAGTCTTTCATTTAGCACCCAAGTGCTTAACCATTGTGACACCAGACCTCTTAGGCTTTGCTGCAGGTACTTCCCAGAGGGGTAGAACTATGAGCTGTCAGCAGGTGGGGGGCAGTGAGTAGGGGGCCAGCACAACTGGAAATGGTCGGATCTGAGATTCTGGAGGCAGGGACCTAAGCGTGAATCTGGACTTTTAAACACTTTTCTTAATCTGTGAACTGGACTCTGTGCAGCTTCTTTAGGGGAGGAGAGGTGCTAGGTTGTCTGAACCCCTTTACCTTTGCTGACCTGGGTTTTGGAGTCTTTGTAGAATTTCATCTGCAAGCCTCTGCCTTCATATGACCCTTTTGTTTAAGAGATGTGGAACCCTGAGATCAGAAAGAGCCCAGAGCTTGTGCAGGGTCACACAGCCCATGTCATGCGGAGCCAGATCTCAGGTCTCCTGACTTCCAGCTCTGTGACCCGTCCCACTGTGTGTCATGAATGCAGCTGTTCCTGTGCCCCTCTCTGACCACTGAGCGTGTCTGTGACAGAGCATTGGAGTCAATCTTGCTTCCATTTTTGGCTTTCCTACCCTGAGGCCCCTTTGTACCATCACAGGCTAGTTGGTGCACCTGCATGGGGTCTAGGGAGCTGTGCAGAAGAGCTAAGATTCCTGAGGACACTGGAGATGGAAAGGGCCAGCTTGAGCAACAGGCTGATCCTGGGGGAGATCAACCATCTGTGTCCCAGAGCTCAGGCTAAGCTGTCCCAGAGCTGAGGGAGCACCCCAGATGTCACAACTCCAGGGCCTTCTACTCTTTATTCTGTGGAACTGTACTATTTAGGGGCTTGAAGATAGTCCCTGTGAGTCTTTCTCTAGGAAAACACCCTCTTCTGGATCTCACTTTCCTTGCAGGGCTCCGAATTAACCATCTGTCCTCAAGTTACCATCTTCCTCACAGGTCAGAACTTAATGGGGCCAAAGGGGGTCTTCAAATCCAGATGCCTTCGGGGCCACAAAGGTGTGGAAAGGAACCAGGCAGTAGAGAGTGGCGGGGCATCTGGCAGCAACTGATTATCTACTCTGTATAGAGACTTTGTGTGTGGTCTCCCTGGGAGCCCTGGTGGCATAGTACATTACGTGTCAGGCTGCTAACTAAAGATCAGCAGTCCCACCAGCTGCTGCATGGGAAAAAGATGAAAGATGAGGCAGTATCCTCCCATAAATGTCCACAGCCTGCCAACCCTGAGAGGGTAACCATGAGTAGGAATGGACTCAGTGGCAGTGGGGCTTCAGACAGGCTGTGTTGTTCATTCTCATTCATTCTCTCTCTCTCTCTCTCTCTCTCTCTCTCTCTCTCTCTCACACACACACACACACACACACACACACACACACACACACACACCAGTCTCTCTGGCTTGATAAGGACCAGAATCTCCACTGCCTTCCAGTTCCACAACCCTCAGTGTTAGTCAGCCCCCTATCCCCCAGGACCTCATCACACCATCTAGGAGTGAAGGTCTTGTGTGCAGCCAGTAGTTCCTGTGAGTCCTCTCTGTCTCATTTTTCTGGGAGGCCCATGCTGGTGGGACAAAAATCGAGGGGCCCACTCCTTTGCAGATGATGCCAGCCTGCCTTCCCCAAGACTTCTCCAAGTTCTTCACACTTTCTCTCCTCCCCCAGGGTCATGGGCTGGGGAGAAATCAGATATTCTCTGGACAGTCTATGGGATGAGAGGAACACAGGTGTGAAAAGCAGCCCACCAGCAGCTTCTTTTTGAGCGAGCACCCCTGGGTAGCAGGATCTGTGGGTGAGCTGCAGAGACACCCCACTCCATGAAGCCTCCTTTCTTTTTTCCTGTTAAACCCCAGGAACATACAGGTGGGTTAACTGCATCCTTCAGTTCATAGTACACTATGATCTTTGTTTCACATGAGGCATCTCTCCTAATTCATTTTCCTTTCCTCTTTCTGGGCACTTATCCTAACATATAATCCATATGGTTCGAATCCATCAACAGCTCCGTGAGAGAAAGATGGGCAATCTCTTTTCATGCAATTTACAGCCTCTGAAAAGTCACTGCAGGGGTCAGCTATGGGTCAGTATGGTCAGTATGTATACCTGACAGTACACAACAACAGCATGGTACAAACGGTTAACATGCTTGGGTGCTAATGTAAAGGTTGGGAGTTTAAGTCTACCTAGCGGCATCATGGAGGGAAAGGCCTAGAATTATACTTCCCAAAAACTAGCCATTGAAACCCCAATGGAATGCTGGGTCACTGTGAATCACAGTCAGCTCAGTGGCATTCAGTGCTGGTAGTAGCGTTGTTGTTGTTGTTGTTGTTGCTAGGTACCATCGATTTGTTTCCTATTCATAGTGACCCCGTGTACAACACAAGAAAACACGTTCAGTCCTGTGTCATTCTCCCAATCATTGTCACCCTTGAGCCGATTGATTTTTAGCCACTGTGTCAGTCCATTTGGTTGAAGGTCACCTCCTTTTCACTGACCGTCTAATGTTCCAAGCACAATGTCCTTCTCCTGGACATGAACCCTCCTGAGAGCAAGTCTAATCAAAGGCACAAGATGAAGTTCCCCACTCTCAACTTCTAAAGGACGATCTGGCTACGCTTCTGTGATAGATTGTTGATTCTTCTTACATTGTATTCAATATTTTTAGCCAACACCCTGATACTCTAATACACTTTAAATGGATCTTTTCACTTGAATGTTTTCTTGTGAACCACATGTTGGTTTTTTTATACATTGTGTGGATCTGGAATTTTGTTGGAAGAACTAACCTGTCTCTTACCTTTTTCTTTCTACACAAAGTGGTTAAGATCCACCCACATTGTGAGGCGAGCATTTGGTCTATTACTTCTAATCATGGCCTTGTCCTCTCTAGAGAGCTGTGGCTCCTTTTTACCTGCCCACCACCCCAGCGGTGGAGACTAACATGGCCTCCAGCTCTCAGGCCAGATAGATAACAGCAAGCGTCTTCCAGTGGAAGATGCAGGAACATTTCTTGAGGATGGATATATCCAAGAACTGAATGATGGAGCTACACGTCCTGTTCTGGTTGGCCCTAGGCTGCTCTCCAGAGAGGTTACACCAGTATCCCACCAACCGTGCGTAAGTGTCTCTGATTCCCCATATCCACACCTGCATTTGATATTTCCCAACTGGTTTTTACAAGCTCTGAAGTGATACAATGCTGGTTTAATTAGGGAGCATACATCTCAGTACCACTTTCTGGATGGATAACTTTAGGCAAGTCACAGAATCCAGTGAGACAAGTACTTTACTAAAACAAGAGTCGTAGATGCTACATCTCAGGGAGGCTGAGTAGCTACATGAGGCCACGTGCGTAAATAGAGCAGGGATTTAAACCCAGGGCCCTCACTCTTAACCTTATTATTATCATGTTTTATCTGTCTCCTCAAATATCATCTGGCTCTTTATTGCAAGCTCACTGGGGAGGAAGAGCATTTTAAAACCTTGTTGAAGCCCCTGGAGAATGGAGCCCAGTGTTTGTTTTGTAGGGAGTACAAGGTAACTTTTAAAGATTTAGATGAAAAAACAAGAGGTCTCTTAGAATGTGTTAGGGGGACTTCAGAGTGCAAGAGGAAAAGGGGAACTACGTTAGTTGTGTTGTTTCCACAAGGATGTGACTGGTCCTGCAGATAAGTCTGCCTGGGCCCTGGGGCCCGTCATCTTCTGACCGCTGGAAGCAGCTTGTCATGAGGTTGGAGAGCAGGTTGTCACTGGGGCTGCTCTGGGGGATGGGGAAAGGAAGAGACTGACAGGCAGTGAAGAATGCAGAATTCCCAAATGATCCAGCCCAAACATCTCTCACATCCAGTTGGTGAAACTGAGGTTCCTAAGAGTAAAGGGATTGACTCAAAGACAGATCTGGAATGCACACCCATGTCTCTACACACCTGGTTCAGAGCTGTTGTTATGTGCAGTGAGTCGACTACAGCTCATAACAACCCCATAAACAACAGCTCTGAACCTTGCCCTACCCTGAGCTAACTTCACCATCTCTGACACACCAGACCCCGTCGCCGGAGTCATTGTGTCAATCCATCTCATCCAGCGTCTTTCTCTCTTGCACTGACTCTCTACCCTTCAGAGCATGATGTCCTTCTCCAGGGATGAGTCTCTCATGACAACATGTCCAAAGTAGAGGATATGACGTTTCAAAATCCTTGCTTCTAAGGAGTAACCTGGTTTCACCCTCTTCAGAGCAGATCTGTTAGTATCTCTTGATAGTCATCGTATGTTCAATGCTCTTCTCCAGCATCACAACTCAAAGGCATTGATTCTTCTTCATCTTTAGCCATTGTCCAGCTCTCTGTGTATACCAAGCAATTGAGAAGACCATGGGTTGGGTAGAGAAAGTTCAACTATGTTCTTGGGAGGAGAAGCTCATAGTCAACAAACAGGAATAGAGTCTTTTTCCTGTTCTTTTCACCACTGCAGAACAGTACTGGAAACTTGGTGGGGGGGCGTAGTTGGCACAGGAAACCCTTTCTCTTCTAATACCTCCACCGAACTCTACAGATATCACTCTTCATTTCTGGGAGTAACTCATACCAAAAGACTAAGCCTAACCTCAGTGTTATGATCTGTAAAAAGGGTACAGTTGTACCCATCTCTGAAAGTGATAGAAGGTAATGTGTTGGCACACAGAAGACCTGTGAGTTAGAACAATCCAGGGAATGAAACTAATTTTTACTTCAGAAACCAATTTGGTATATATGTTCTTTTTTAAAAAAAAATTATATTTTTGTGTGTATACCGTCAAATCAGATCTGACTGGTACAGAAGGAGATTGCCCCTCCTTTTCCAGCAAAGCATCTGGTGGATTCCACTGGGATTGCAATGCAGCTTCTTGCCACCAGGCCACCAGAGCTCCCCACATATGTTCTTTTAAAGCTCACAGTGTAGTGTAAAGTGGGCATGGAAACACCCCAAAAAGGGACTTTTGGTGATGAAAAAAATTTGGGAACTTTTCCCCTTGAGTTGGACATAGTCAAGGGGAAGATGGTGGCTGGGGGAAGGGCTGGTATAAAGAGGAGTATAAAGAGGACCTTCTAAAAATATTGCCCGTTTACCAAAAGACACACAACCCCTCCTTTGTGTTTCCAATACAGCTCCCCAAAAAGGAGAAATTGTCTGACCACCCACGCCTCCCCTTGCTGAGGACAGACACCTCCCCAGATGGGCTACTAAGAGCTTGGGAACCAGGCAGTTGAGTCACTTCTCAGCTCATGCCTCACCTCTCTTAGCCTGCTTCCTCATCTGGAAAGTGGGAATATAAACACAAAAAGCAAAAGGCCACATTAGGCAGAATGAGGTAATATCTGTAAGTGGCATTTGGTTTCTGAAATTAAACAGGCCCCTACCGCCTGTTCAATCTCATGTATTTGAGAGAGAGAGTTGCCAAGTGCAGGCTCATGCTGATCTAGGGTGGGGTGCTGGAGAGGTGGTCCCTGCCCTTAGAACTGGGGGCTGGCCTCTGCCCAGGGCGAGGGCAGCTAAAGGGGACTCTCCCCTCTGCAGTTGTATGTTAGGGTCACCTCTGCTCCCCGGACTGCTAGAATTGGAGGTGAGTGAAAAAATCCCAGTAGGACACCTTTGAAGCATCTTCTAGACATCGTCAGCTGACTCAAACATGTTTAATTGTTAATCAAACGCTGGCTGCTCAAACCCACCCATAGGTGCCCTGGCAGAAAGTCCCGGCGATCTGCTTTTGTGAAGATCACAGCCAGGAAAACCCTGTGGAGCAGTTCTATTCTGTAACATATGGAGTTGCCACAAGTGAGGATCTGCTCAAAGACAGTGGGACGCATCTCCTAAGTATCTGTAGACACAGAAAACTTGATGCTGGAAGCATCTTCATTCATGTGGATTATGGGATGACAGGAGGGCAGTTGTGGTATTGTGGGAAGACCTACACTGGGGGTGTCATCTCAGGTCCAATCCCCACCACTGATGCTCCCTAATGTGGTAGGTGCCCATTATCTGTGGGCCTCCTTGCACCTTGTGGAACACACACACACACACCCCTACACCCCTCCCTTCCTGGCCTTTTCATGGTCTTGTAAGGTGGCTCTCATCATCCCTGTCTAACAAAGAGAAAATGAATTTTCAGAGAAGTTCTGTGGTGTGCCTGAAACCTCACAGCCTGGATTCAGACACACACTCTCAAATTAGGTGACAGAGATAAGACATTTCACCGAGGCTTTGCCAAATGGCTGTGATGATGTTAGTGTCTTAGTCCACTACAGGAAATACAAACAATAGGTAAATGCATAGGGAGAGAGAGTGGATTCTGTTCATCAGGGGGAAAAAAGTGGGAGTAGTTTTTGGGGGTGTTTTTTAGCATTTTCACCTACACATATGGTGAATACATTACTGGGGTACACTAGGACCATTAGAAGGGCAAGTTAAAATTTCTGAAGCAGATTTTTTTCTTCTTAATGGGTGTAGAGTTTTTGTTTAGCGTGATGAAAAACTTTGGGAAGTAGATGGTGGTGGTGATGGTTGTACCACAAGGTGAAAGGCATAGATGCTGCTGAATTTAACCCCCAAAATGGATAAAATAGTAACTTGTATGTTATATATACTTTGCCATGATTTTAAAAAAAGAAACTCCTGTGCAAACAACCCAAATGTAAATCAAGAGGTACAAAGGAAATAAACAAAAATCTACATCCTTCCTTACTTGCACTCATGGGTGGGGTGTGTGTGTGTGTGTGTGTGTGTGTGTGTGTGTGCGCGCGCGCGCGCGCGTGCATGGGGGTATGGAGGGTAGAGGTCTCCACTGGGGGCAGTAAGTCCCTTTCTGCATGAGAAAAGGTGCTTGTGGTGCAGGCTTCAGCCTCACAGAAGCAGGAAGTCGGTGGTTGAGAAGTGCATTTCTCTTTGCCTGGGTTGAGCCAATGACATAAACCTTGGATTATTGGGTATCTGGTCCACCAGGTAACTTCTCAAGTGATAGAGAAGGGGACCCCAGACCTCCTGGGTTGTAAAGGCAAAGACTTCATTGTTCTTCTAGGGCCTGTGGGGCCTCCTTATGCAAAAGAACAGAAACCTTGGCTTCTCAATGTGGTGACGCAGGAGGAACTTGAAGAGAAAAGCTCCTTCTGTCAGCCTCAGAGAGGTAAGAAGAAAATGAAGAATAGTAATATGGTCACCACCCAGACTGTCCTCACCATGTATTGGGTGCTGTTCTAAGATACTGTCCATTAGATGCCTGTCCCCTAAGAGTTCTATGGCCTTTTCAGTCACTTGCCATGATGCATCTGAGAGTTAGGCAATGAATAAGAACAATAAGAATAGATGCCTTTGAGTTGTGTTGGAAGAGAGTACTGGAAATCCCATGGGCTGTCAAAAGAATAAATATATTTGTCTTGGAGACGGTGCAGTCAGAGTGCCCTGTAAAGACAACGATGACGAAGATTCTTCTTACATATTTTGAGCATGTTAGAAGGGACTTTTCCTTAGAAAGGGACATCATGCTTGGAAAGGTGGAAGGTCAATGAAGGAGAGGATTCAACCAGACGGATTGACACAGTGACTGAAGCAGTGAACTCAAGTTATGTCAGAGATGATGAGGATGGCTCAGGATAGGACAGAGTTCAGTTCTGTTGTTCATGGAGTAGCTATGGATCGTACTTAACTCAGTGGCTTCTTCTGACAACAGCAACAGTCCTTATAACTTGCCAGTTATTAGTCCCTTTATACAGTTGGGAAAACTGAGCCTCGGGGAATTTAAGAAAGAATGAAATCCTGTTGCCCTAAGTTGTGGTAAGCTGGTAGGCAAGGGGGAGTTTCAGAGACAATAGGACAAGAGTCTTGTGCTGATTCACTACCAAGAAATCTTGGACAAGTCACATTCCCATTCAGAGCCTTGGTCTTCTCATCTGTAAAAGGCAGGATATGAAGTCTGAAGATCTCTAAAGTCCCTTGCACACCTAGTGCTTTGTGAGAAAACGGAGAGATTGGGAAATTTGCTCCTGGTCACATAACCCATTTATGAAGGAGCTAGCCTGGGGCAGTCTGGGCTACTGCCACCAGATCTCACTGCCTCGGTTGCTGTAAGTTGGAATCAACTAACAACGACAACTACAATGTAGGCCCTTAATAAACACAGTAGATCTAATTGCTGTTCTTAGGTGCTGTTAAGTCAATTCCAACTCATAGCAACCCTGTGTGCATCAGATCGAAACCTTGTCTAATCCTGCGTCATCTTCATAATCTCTGCTGTGCTTAAGCCCATCATTGCGTTCTGTGTCAATCCTCTCTTTTGTTGACTTCCTACTTTTCTTAGCATGATGTCCTTTACCAAGGCCCTTGCTGATAGGATAGCATGTCCAAAGTATGTGAAACAAAGGATCACCATCCTTTTCTCCAAGGGGCACTACAGCTGCATTTCTTCCAAGACAGATTTGTTTGTTCTTTTGCTAGTCGACAGTATAGCCAATACTCTTCACCAACACCAAAGTTCAAAGCCATTGATTCTTCTTTGGTCTTCTCTTAATTATCTAGAGTTCACAGGCAATAGGAAGCAATTGAAAATATCATGGGTTGAGTCAGGGGCACCTTAGCCTTTAAACTGACATCTGTGCTCTCTAGCACTTTGATGTTCTTACCACGAGATGGTTTCTCATCACCCTGGGAAAAGTAGTGGATCACTTGCCTGTCTCTCAGGCAGGGTGTTGGAAAGGAAGGGGAGGGGCCCTCTTCCCTCCTCCAGACTTGGCACCCCCCCCAAAGAAAGGGAAGTGCCCCATCTTTTACTTCTGCTTCCTCTAGTCATGGCTGACTAAGCCTTGCTTCAAGTCTGTTATATTTGGGTGCCCACAGCCCTCAGCTCAGCCAATCATGAAGAGTTGGCCCCAGCCCAGGCCCTCCCTGCACTGCGCTGGAAAGTTCTTCCTTGGTGAGGCTGAGACTTTCAGTAGGTGGTGAAAGTTGTCTGTGAGAGAAAGAAAAAGCAGCAGCTGTAAGGGGATGGGGAGTCATGTGGGTGTCTCTGACGAGACCCACTCCTGCCTGTGCCCATTTACTCCATTCTCCCGAGGTCCAGGCTGGGGCACTCAGAATCTCTCTCAGCCAGTCTGTCCTTCAAGACTCTCTTCTTACTGCTTCCTAAAACCGTTCTCTGACTTCTTTAAGTATTTGTATCTGGAAAGTTCAAAGATGGTCCCAAGACGCATCCACACAAATCCCTGGGACCTGAGTGTCACCTTATTTGGGAAAAGAGTCTGTACAGATGTGTTGAGATTAGGGATTTGAGATGAAGTTATCCTGGATTGTATGGGTGGACCCGAAGTTTAATGACAAATGTTTTTATAAGAAAAAGACATTTCTCTAATAAAGAGGAGCCTTTGAGATACAGACAAGGCGGTAGTACCATGGAAGCAGAGTCTGGAGTGATGTGACTCCTTGGATGCCAAGGTTCCATCAAAAGTTGGAACTGGAAAGACAAGGAAGAATTCTCCCCTAAGAGTCTCCAGGGAGACAGGGGGTGCAGCCAGCTCCTTGAATTCAGATCTCTAGCCTCAGATCTGTGTGAGAACAGATATGTGCTGTTCTCTGCATGTGAAGTTCTGTCAGCACCACATAGTGCATAGTACTTTGTTACAACAATCCTAGGAAATAGAACACCCTGGAATGAGAGCAGCTGAACCAAGGACCAGGAAAGGGGCACTCCACCCATACAGATGAGGCTTCAACTCTCTTTGGTACCACCACATGATAGCTAGGGAGGCTGCTTAGCCTCTCTGAGCCCCCAGTTTCCTCATCTGCAAAATAGATATAAGTATGCCTGCCTTTGGTGGTTGAATTATTTTTTGTTTGTTTTGTCAGTGATACTGAGATATTGTATGATTCACTCTTAAAGTACTGTTCACAGCATTGTGAATATAACTGGTTTGCAGTATATTCACAGAGTCATGCAGCTCCTCTGACAATCAGTTTGACATCCTTTGCATCACTCCTTCCCAAACTTCTCTCTGCCCATAGGGGTCAGTCCCCATACCCCCTCACTATTTCTTATCCCAGCTCTAGACAAATAAGAATTTACTTTTTGTCTTTGTAGATTTGACACTTAGGAACATTATTTATCAGTGGAGTCATACAATGTGTGATCCATTGTAATTTCCTTCTTTTACTAAGCATGATATTTTTTAAGTAATGCATATTAATTAGTACTTGACTCTTTTCTTTGGCTGAATAATACTCCATTGTTCAGATGGACCACATTTTAGTTATCTATTCTTTTCAAACCTTTTAGATTGTTTTTGCCTTTAAACTATTACGAATAATGTTTTTATGAACATAGATTATTATGAATAATACTTTTATGAACATTTGTAAACAAATTGCCTAGGGTGAGCTTTCTTAAATCTATACTCCCTGACTTCCTTCTTTGTGTCTTGACTTCGTTTCCCTACCGCCCTGAGCATAGATGTCATAGTCAGCACCTTTGTTCCCTGGTGATGCTCTGCCCAGGCTCTCCCCCTGCCCAGCTCAGAACCATTACAGGTGTTATTTCTCAGCATCCTTCAATATTAATGAGGTGACTGGCCGTATTTCCCATTCCAGGCAGTGGGCTGTGTGCTGCCATGGAGCTGGAACCTCCCGAAGGAGGCTACTTGGACCTTCTCAACAGCAGTGTTGATCCCTTGCAACTCTACCACCGATATGACCAAATGGATTTGGCTGCAGAAGAAGAGATTGAGCTCTGCTCAGGTGAGCCCTGTCCCCGCCTCTGACCCTCCGGGATGCCTCCTATCACCTCTCAGTGGCCGTAGACGCAGCCATCTCCTCATGTGAAGTTCTGTCAGCACCACGGACAGCTCCCTGTGGTGCGCCTCCCATTTGCCTCGCGCTGCATCCCGCCAGCCCTCTCTCCAGAGCAGTCGTGCTTCACACAGGGACCTTTTCTTCCCAGAGCCTGACACGGACACCATCAACTGTGACCAGTTCAGCAGGCTGTTGGAGGAGATGGAAGTTGATGAAGAAACCAGGGAGACTTATGCCAGCATAGGTGAGAAAGCATCTGCGCCTGAGAAGTGCGATTGAAGGAAGGGGTTCATTTCTATTTTGTATCTGTCTGTGCACCGTGAGCCAATGTAGGCCCCTCCCTCAGAAGTCAGGGCAAGGGAGACGCTGAGCCGTCAAGATAGCTCTGGTGGCTTAGGGGTGAGGAATAGTGCTACCAACTCAGAGGCACGCAGTTTGAATCCACCAGCTGCATGGGAGAAAGATGGGCAGTCTCCTTATACAACTTACTACCTCTGAAAATCCACTGGAAGGTCAGCTATGAGTTGGTTCTGACTATAACATAGTAACAACAGCCTTGCCATCAGGTATATTCGAACTCATAGCTATTCAATTATAGAAGCAGACCGTCTTGTTCTTCTCCTGTGGAGCAGCAGTTGGGTTTGAACCACTGACCTTTCAATCTGCAGCAGAACACAAACCACTGCACCACTAGGGCTCCTTAGATTGAACATACTGAGGGAAATAGACAAAATCTCACTGTAATATCCTCTGTCTCTTGCTATGCTCTTTTATGTTTCTTACTCTCCTTTCCTCTGTCTTGCAAATCTCAAACCATATACCCTTGCCTTTTTCCATAGCTCCTAAACGAAAGTACTGTCGTACTTGTTAAGAGGGACCATTTCTCAGACTATCAAAAAGAACAGTGTCAAGTCCATCTAATTAATGACTATCTTATTATTGTTGTTGTTATGTGCCGTTGAATCGTTTGTGACTCATAGCGACCCTATGGACAACAGCCCTAAACCCTGGTCTGTCTTATACCAATCGCACTGTCTCTGACACTCCCATCCCGATTACCCCAGCCACTGAATCAATCCACCTCATAGAGGGCCTTCCCCTCCTGTGCTGTCCCTCCACCCTCCCAAGCAAAATGTCCCTCTCCAAGGACCTCTCCCTCCTTACAACATGTGCAAAGTATGTCAGACGGAGCCCCAGAATCCTTGCCTCCAAGGAGCAGCCTGGTTTAACCCTCTCTAGGATGAATCTTTGTTTTGTTGGCAGTCCATGGTGTATTCATTACTCTTCTCCAGCACCACAGCTCAAAGGCATCAATTCTCCTTCTGTCCTCCCTAGTCATTGTCCAAGTCTCCGATGCATAACAAGTGATTGCAAAAACCATGGCCTGTATCAGACGCACCTTAGTCTCCAGAGTGACACCATTGCTTTTCAGTACCCTGGAGAGGTCCCTAACAGCAGACTTTCCCATCGCAATATGTTTTTTTATTTCCTGGCTGCTGGTGCCAAGAGTGTTGAACGTGGAGTCAAGCAAACTAAAGTCATTAACAGTCTCAATCTCTTCACCATCCATCCTGATGCTGCCAATTGGTCCAGTGGTGAGAATCTTTGTCTTCTTGACATGAGGCCTCAATCCATACTGAAGGCTGCAGTCCTTGACCCTCTGCAGCAAGCATTTCAGGTCCTCCTCAGTTTGAGCAAGCAGGGTGTGTCATCTGTATAACGCAGACTGTTAATAGATCTTCCACCAATATCTTATAGGGGTAGTAATTTTGCTGCTGAGTTGGGATGGGCTCATAACTGGAGGGTCATAACTGAGCAAGTTTTTCAGAGGCTGTAAATTGCACCAGAAGAGATTGCCCATCTTCCTCCCACAGAGCAGCTAGTAGATTCAAACCACCTGCCTTTGGATTGGCAGTACAACTCCTTACCCACTAGGCCGTGAAAGCCCCTGTCAGTTATAGTGTGTTAAATGCTAGACATGCATTGTATCATTAAATCCTCACAACAAAAGAATAGATGTTACCAGTATCTGCAGCAAAATGAAGCAGCATACCCAAGACTGCATGAGACTGGTAAGTGGCAGGTGTGAAATTCTAGCTTAGTTCTTCACCTCAAAGTTCTTGCTCTTAATCACAGGAAGTATGTCTAGGAAGTAGGAAGATTTGCTCCAGTTTAATCTGATGGACTAGCTTTCTGTTTTAAAAGAGTTATGTTTTCACACAAGGACAACCTTCTTTTGAGAGAGATGTTTTTGTTGTTGATGAGGGTGGGACAGTTACCATTATCTCATCCAGAGCTGTTGTTAATTAGAAAAGATGCTTTTCCACAAGGGGATACAGTGCCCCTCAAGAATGTACAGCTTGGGGAACAAAGTACAGTCTAGATTTCTGCCCAAACTTGCTCTCTTCTTGAGCATCCTTGTGCAGTGAACAACTTGCACAACTGTCCTTAGTGGCCCTTGTTCTGACAACCCAGGAAGCACATCACTTGGAAGGTCTATGCTCTGTACAGATGTGGCCAGCCTTCGCCCAGCCTGTGTCTTTTCCAACATCACCCAAGGCAGAGAAGGGAGAGCCATGGTTACTGTGTGTGTCTCAGAAATAGTAGAACCGAGAGCAGCCCGTTTCCTTCCCTTATGGTGGTGTATTCAGGAAGTATTTGGGACCTAAGGTATTCACATTTCCTTGCAACCCATCGCAGTAATTAATCATTCAGGCATAGCTTAGGGCTTGGGGATTTTCCCCCCCACCTTTCTTTATTTTAGAGCGTCACCACAGGAAGTGGGAGCTGCCTGAGCAAGTGGAGGGAGGCCCCTCACCAAAGTCTGTGGGTTTTCTTTGTGCTCCTAGAAGGCCAAGGCTGAGCCCGGGCATAAAGTCATTTGAGCTGTCGTGAACTATTTATTATGTTGGTGTCCATAAATATAAAGCAGGGCTGATGGTCACATCTGACTGTATGATTGAGTTACTGCATGTGAAGCATTTGAAACAAGAATTTGCAGAGTTAGCATTGAACAAGTGTTAAGTGTCATCACCATGACCAACAGCATCGCTGTCATCTCGCCGTTCCTCTACTCAAAAGCCATGCAGTGCTTTCTGGTGCTTTTAAGGTCAAGTTCTAACTTTCCCAAACCTGAAACTTCACTGTAGTCTTCTGTCCCTCAGAGTTTCCCAGTCACCCTGAGCACCCACCTTTCCTCATTCTGCCCTCTGCTCTCCCCCTCACAGACTCTGTTCCATCTTTTAAGGTCCTGCTGCAGGGCCCTTTCCCCTGGGAAGCCCTCGCTGATTGTCCATTCCACTGTAACTCTGTCCTCTGATCTCTTCTCATGACGGCTGTCTTCCCATTGGTCCCTAGTCAGGTACTGCTTCGTGTCATGAACCAACTTGTCCAGAGGAAGGAGCCTTAGGGGCACATCATTAAAGTATTTGGATGCTAACTGAAAGGTCCACGGTTCTAATCCAACCAATGGCTCTGTGAAAAAGACCTGGCACTCTGCTCTCACAGAATATGTTGCTGTTTATAGTAGTAGGTAATTTCCTATGGATACATACCTCATCCCTTCGGTTAGCTTGAATCCATGAAATGTTACTCTTCAATCCTTATTTCATCTTCCATTCATTAGATAAACTCTTGATGAGCTTGCACCATGTGCCAGGCCCGAGAACCACAGCCCCCTGATTCCCAGCCTGAGCCTGGCATGCAGCAAGAGCTTGGTGAGACCTCACTGGTTGACTGTGCTTTGTGCTTTCTCTTGGCAGCGGCTCTGGACCAGTATGTGTTCCAGGACTCCCAGCTTGAGGGCCCAAGCAAAGACATTTTCAGTAAGCTGGGGTTTTCTTGGCTCTGCCTGTATTTCCTTCCCTCTTCAGAGGGCTCCATAATACCAATGGAGCCTCCAGGGATGATCAGACCCTTCTCCAGGGCCTTGCAATTCCGCTGATGGTGGGTGATAGTCTTTCTCTTTTTTTCCCCAAAGTAGAGCACATGGGCTCAGAAGATGTGGTCAGTGAGAGTGTGGAGATGCCCACAGACGCAGGGCAGAAGAGTCAGAAAAGACGTGAGTTAGATGCTGTCAAGGCCAAGGACAGCCTGCTGCCCCCTCCCAGTCTTCCCTCTACCCTGAGTGAGCTGCGGCTCCCAGTCACTTCCCTCATCAAACCTGGTTGGCTTTGTCTGCATCTGGGTGCCCCTGCTGTGCCCCTCTTACCCCACCCACACACAGAAAAGGTTTTGAGAAGGAAGAAGACAGCAAGTTTACAGAAAGGTTGGGTTTTCATTCATTCATTCATTGTTGCACATTTCCCTCTCTCTCCTTCTCTTCCCCCTCCCCCAATCCACTTTACAACACACCACTTGTTCGGATTGTTGTCATACATATAATGCTTAATCCTATATTCCTTTTAGACAGTTCTTTCCCTTATCTGTTCCAGTGCAGTGTGCATTATCTATCCACTCTTTTCCTATTCTCCTCCCACCCACCCCGATATTTGTCCTATTTTATAACAGCAGTGTTGTGCAGTATTTGTCCTTTTGTGATGGAGATAGGTCCCTGGCTGTTTAGATGTCAATTTCCAAAAGCACCTTTGATTTCTGGTTTCTCTTTCATGCCTAGTCATCACCACTGTGTTTGAGAGTATTCTCTTTAAGTGATGGCCTGTTGTTTATGGCCTGTGTGGCCCTGGGCAAATTCTTGCACCTCTCTGAACCTCTCTTGCTGTTTCCCTGCTCCCTGTGTCCAGCTTGAACTTTCAAAATACAAATAAGGCTGCGAGCTCTGGTGGCCTAGTGGCAAGAAGCTGCACTGCAATCCCAGAGGTGCGCGGTTCAAATGCACCAGAAGCTCTGATGAAGAAGGAGGAACAATCTCCTTCTGTACCAGTCAGATCCGATTTGATGGCATATACATACAAAATAATAAAAATTAAAAAAATACAAATAAGTCCATTTCACTGCCCTGCAAACATATCCCACAGAACTTTTCCAGACTCACCACCTGTTAGTCCTCACTATGTCTCATCCAACTCCAGTCACTGGCTGCTTTCCATTCCTGTAGCTCATGTACCTGTTTCAGCCTCAGGACCTTTGCACGTGCTGTTTGCTCTGTCCTCTACCAGATCTTTTAGATCTTGGCTAAGATGCATTCTTCCTAGAGCCCTTTCCACATGCAGGACCACATTCGTCCCATCTTGTTTGCGCCTGTCCTCGCACCTCAGGGCTTGTTGCAATCTGGATTTATTCTATGTCTTGCTTTTTTCATCTAATTCTCCTGCTGGAGGACAGACTCATTATGGTGTCTCCAGTTACAGTGCCTGGCATTTCATTCACTCTCTGCTCAATGAGAACGTCTGTAAAATGGGATAGTGGTTAATCAAGCACTTACTATGTGCTGAACCATCTGTAAACCTGGTACTTATTTGCTTATTTCAGAACAGATAATACAATATATAGTATTAAAAATGTGACCCATTCATCCATCTGTCCATCCTTCGATCCATCTGTGTTGATGCAGCTGCTCATCCACTGATGCATCCATCTATCCATCCACCCCTCTTGTCATCTCCCCATCTCTCTAGCCATATATGTATCTATCAATCTTATCCTTCTGCCCATTCACCCTTTTACCCTCTCAGCCACCCACCCACCATCTTGGTTTTGGCATATTATGAAACAAATTGCACATATTAAACACTTCCCCATAGGACCGCTGCCTCTTTGCTCTTTTTAGACCTGCATGATAGTTCATATTTCGTTAAGTAAATGAACCACCACTCACTTAACCGGCTCTTGCTGAGGGATGTGTAGCTTGTTATTTGCTGGTATGCTAAGTGCCTTTCACTCTTTGCCAATTCCCAGTGCATTCCTGAAGTGAAGCAGGAATCACCCCTTCCACGGGTGAGGGAACCTCCCAGATGACGCTCAGAGATGCTGCTGCAAAGGCAGAGTTAGGAAGGAATTCAGAAGCAGGTTTAAAGAACCAAGCAAAGCTCTGTGTGTGTCCCCCTCATACTCGTGCCTCTTTGATGTCCTCTCTGTGCCAGGCACTTTGATGTGGGTTTGGGCTCAGTCAGCAAGCAGAGGGTGGAGATGGTCCGAGGAAGGGGAAGGAAAGAGACCCCCAAGGCCACATGGCAGTCATTTGGGCTAGGGCCATGCAGCTTGCTGGGCTGGACCCCTGGAGCCTCAGGCCGCCCCTCCCTGGGGAGCTGACCACCATGTTCTCTCTGCAGCTTTCACAGAGGAGCTGCCCGCAGACTCGAAGCACAGGAAGCTAGGTGAGCAGGGCAGGGGGGGGTCAGATGGATCTCACACATAGGTACAAACTAGCATTTGATGGTATCAAGTGCTCAGAGAGGGGAAGTCATTTACCTAAGATCACACTGCAAGTCCCAGGTCTTTAGGATTCCAGAGTCAACCCTCTGCAATGCAAGGGCTGCTGGGAGCTCCATGCTCTCCTCTAACATCCCTCTTTCTAATCGGGAATCAGCTGAGCTGTCCCTGCCCCCCTCCCATAGCTACACTTCTTTCAGAGGCATATTCATCAGGTGTCACCTGGTCACCAGCTCCCCACACCCTTCTCAGAGCCCACACCCACCTCTGAGCCCCCACGGCTGAGTGAGCTGCTTCCGTCAAGTTGGTCATGTCGCTTCCTCCCACCAGATGCTTCCTTCCCTCCCTCCCTTCCTCTTCCCACCACGCCCACCACGTTGTTATTGTGAAGGTGGGGAGCCCAGCCCCTGTGTGGGGCTGACTGAGCTGGTGTAACTCAAGAGTTAGAGGCCCAGAGTCTGACAGAGGAGGCCAAGTCCTTGTCTTCGAAGTTCTAATCTGATGGAGGAGGGGTGAGGCTCCTTCCCATGTAGACCCCAGGTTGTAGTCCCTTGTGCTCAGAAAATTCCCAGTCTGATAGGGGAGACAGGAGCTCTGCTCTCTTTAAGATCCCCAGTCCAATGAGGGAGACAGTTGTCTAAAGACCCATGGTGACGGGGACATGGTTCCTCTGCTCAGGAAGCGTCAGTCTCCTTCGATGGAGCACATCGTCCTACTTAGGTCTCCCCACTAGATGGAGGAGATGACCCCCTGTCTAAGTGTGATGGTGACATGGTAGGTCCCCCCCCTTGCCCTTTTGTTGGCAGCTCCTGGGCACCTGGAGAGGCTCAGTGACCCTTCACTAGGGGAAGGGTGGTAAGGTATCTCCCTCTGGGGCTTCCAGGACTTTCTCATCCTGTTCATTGGATAGAGAAGGGGACAGGAACCCTGTTTTCCATGATCTCGACCCTGATGGGGAAGACAGGTGCCAATGCCACCCCTCAGGCCCCACCACAGGAGAGGCCTGGGTGGCTATCTGATGTAGAGCCGCTAATGATCGAGTCAGCCTCAGCTAACGGTCAGGGGAGAGGGAGAACGCCCAGGTCCTAAACCCCCTTGCCCTCCCCCCGGGGCTCTCACCTGGGACTCCAGGTCCCTACCCCCCCTCCCCCCCCCCCCGGGGCTCTCACCTGGGACTCCAGGTCCTAGCCCCCCCTCCCGTCCCCCCCCCCCGGGGCTCTCACCTGGGACTCCAGGTCCTAGCCCCCCCTCCCCTCCCCCCCCCCCGGGGCTCTCACCTGGGACTCCAGGTCCTAGCCCCCCCGCCCTTCCCCCAGGCTCTCACCTGGGACTCCAGGTCCTAGCCCCCCCGCCCTTCCCCCAGGCTCTCACCTGGGACTCGGACTTGAACTCAGCTCCTTCCTCCGCAGCCGAGCCACTCGCTGGGCCCACCGTGACTGACTTCGGGGTGACTGGCAGCCTCGAGGTGGGGCTGGCGAGTGATTCCTCAGGATCCCCCTGTCCATGGGTGCCTCTTGTCCTCAACAAGGAGCCAGCCCCCGACCCGGCACAGCCTGAGGAGACTGTTGTGATGACAGGTATGTTAGGGGGCTTGAAGAGGTGGGCTTCCTGACAGAGTGCCCGAGGGCTTGGCGTGAGTGGAGTCATGATGGACACACACCCCCTCCGTCCTTTAAGTTCTCTTCATGAGGCTCCCTTCAGCTCTGCTGGAGTCACAGCAGGTGAAGACATTAGCCCTGTTCATCCATCACCATGGATTGAACCCATGGTCTGTGCGAGGCACTCTGCTAGGTGGGAGGGACCCCATCGTGGGTGAGACAGACGCAGCGGCTGCCATAGGGGATGTTAGAGCCCCAAAGGGTTAACTCAGATATTAATCAGAACACCATAAAGCGGAATTACAGACAGATGTAACAGCAGCCTCCAGCTTATGGCCTTTATCTCTTGTAGTTTCCCCTTCCAGGCCCTTGTTCAGCTGCCTGAACCTGCCCGATGGATCTGTCCAGATCATCCCCACCCTCCCCACTCTGTCCGAAGGGCTCTGTCAGCTCTCCAGGCCTGGGGCAGGGGTCTCTGGAATACTCGTCTACCACAGTGAGTGGTCTGCTTGCCTTTGTCCCATCGCCTCTCCCTCCCACCTGACCACATCCCACCTCTATCCTCCCCCACCCTGCCCAGACATGTGACTGTCACCACGGGACACCTTCTCATAGCCCTCCCTCTCCAACACACCTCTCTCACTGTCCGCATTTCCCAAAATTCAAAACAGAGAAAGCAAGTTCCCCACAGTGGTCTGGGTGCCCAGCCAGCCTGCAGTGCTCACTCTCCCCCTTGAGATTTAATTTCTCTGTCTCTTTCTCTCTCTTTAAACCTCATATCATCGTTAAGTTGCTAACTGAACAGTGCTCATTAACAAGCGAAGCAGTTAGAGACTCACAGAAGAGTCAGCTGTGTTTCTGCTTCACGCCTTTAGTAACTGATGCAAACATCCTTGCACAGATTTCTGTGAATTATGTCATTTCCTGGTCTATAAATCGAGTGGTCCCTGATGATCTGCCACACTGAGGGGATTGTATGGTTTGGGTGCTCAGGGTGCAAGAGAGGACGAGGCTGGGGGCACCCCGCCTCAACTCCAGGAGCAGTGTTTAAAGGTCCGGTGCAGTTTCTGGAGTCCCCAGGGACAAAGATGAGTCCCTGGTTTTGAGGAAAATGAACATCGACCAGCAGCAGGAAGAATGCTCTAAGAGCAGCAATTCTAAGCACCTTACTGCTACTGGGTCTATTTCCCAGATGGGAAAGTCAAGGCTCCTGGAGCTGCATGGAACCACAGCTGGTTCTTTGGCTCCATTCTGAAATAACTTTTGTTCTCCTCTACCTAGACTTTCTCAATTCTACAGACCAGTTTGGGGTGGGCATGACCCGAGGGGGTTCTTGGATGCATACGGAGTTATTCTTTCACTTCTTTCTCTCCCAATGTAGGTGGGATGACTCAGGCCAGCCAGGTATCCCCTCCCAGCAGCCTAGGTGTCCACAGCCTCCCGAAGTCCCCAGACCGACCTGGTTCTACCAGCCCCTTTGCCCCATCAGCTGCTGACCTGCCCAGCATGCCTGAACCAGCCCTGACTTCTCGTACAAACAGGACAGGTAAGAATGGAGGGGCTTAGGAGAATTTCTAGAAGCAAGTTTGAGGTCCTAAAGGGAAGAATTGCCTTGCTCATGGTCTGCAAACAATTTGATACGGAGATAGGCAGGCTGTGCTTGTAGCTTCAAGCTGACTAGAACTGGTTCAGATATGGACAATGAGTGAAACCGGAACAGGACCAAATTTGTAAAATGTGAGTAATGTGGAACACTAACCAGAAGAAGAAAATGAGAAGTAGAAGCCTTGGAATGAAAGAGACTGAGAAGAGATATCAGAGCCTGATTCAGGGAATTATATTATTGCCAAGACTATGCAGCTGACACCTTTCAAAGCAGTGGTGGAGTAATAGACCATTATTTGTGTAGACCACATTTTGTTCTGTTGATGGTCACTTAGGTTTGACCCTATTGGGACTCTGAGGCTGTAAATCTTAATGGGAAGAGACTGGCCACCTTTCTCCTGTGAAGCAGCTGGTGCATTCAAATCAGCACACCATGTAATGTGCTCACTCCCAGAGCTCCTTTATGTGTGTGTGCGCGCACAACATGCCTCTGAAAACCCTGTGAACTTTGAAGAAACAAGAGTTACAGAAAGGCTTCAGGTCTTTTGTTCATAGAGTTACTAAGAGTCATGCAATCAACAACCTAAGTGACAACATAGTTATCCCCAGAAGGACATCTGTGAACCAGACTGACCTCTTGCTGCCTTTTTTTGGGGAGAGTTCAGCTCATGTAGTTCTTCCCTGGCTGTCTAGTCTCTCAGAGCTCAGAGGTCTGGACATCCCAGAGGGAGAAAGTCCCCAGGGCACCCTCGAACTCTTAACACCAGTTTCTTCTTATCTAGAGGGTGAACTATCTCCTACCCAATGCCCAGCAGATCTGGAGGTCTCCTGCAAGATTCAAAAACAACCTGGTAAGTGGTGGCATCACCCCTCTATTTCAGGGTTGGGGACCAGGAGGCAGAAACTCAGGCCAGGCTTCGCTCCATTCGCTCCTTCGTCCACTCAGCCCTTCTCCCTTGGCTCACTTATCCAATTCCTTCACTAACTCATTGCTTGTTCCACTGCTTATGCTAGGACTCATCTTTTTGTTTGTTTTGTATTGTTCTTATTTCCATTTTTTAAAAAATGATATAATTTCTTTTGTCCCTGCTTTTAAGAATGTACTAAGCAAAACACTCACCACTAGTTAGCGACGTCAGTTACATCCTTCAAGTTTTATAACCATCTCATCTGCCTTTTCTGAGCTTTTCCTCCTCTATAAACATGAACTTGATGCCCCCTTTTGAGTTGTCAGTTTGAGCCCATAGAGGCAGCTCTTCAAGGGGAGAATGCTCAAAGCAGACAGTCTTTACTTGGTTAAGCTAAAGTACTGCTTGCTTTCAAGATTTCATATTTTAGGTTTAAGGCTTAAGGATGATCTCAGAGTGATAATTTCAGGAGTTCTTCCAGCCTTCATGTTTCCAGAAAGTGTAGTCCTAGAAAATTTGAAGTTCTATTTACATTTTCTCCCTCTTTATCAGGATTCTTCTACAGAATCTTTGTTCAACATATTCAAGAATGGTAGCCAGGCAGCATCCAGCTCTTCTGGTCTCATGGCAGCTCAGGGAGGTCGCTGCTTTTGGGGCAATCAGCCACACATTCCATTTCCTCCTCCAGTTCCTCACTCTTCATCTTCCTCTGTTGTTCAGGCCAATAGAAACAAGTTGTTTTGCCCTGGATGGCTGCTTGCAAACTGTTAAGACTCCAGGTACTATGCATCAAACCAGGAGAAAGAACAAAGGGCCCATGCATGCTATTAGGCTAACTGACTGGGATGGCCCGTGAAATCATGACCCTAAAGCCCAAAACCAAGAATACATAATCAGCTTGAGTAGCTATTCTCTTGTGTTGTTGTAAATAGATCTGTCACACACTCCTTCACTCACTGAAGTGAACTGAGGACCGTCTACTCAGCCAGCATGTGCTAGGTGCTGCCGTCTAGTTTGTGAGGCAGAGAGACTGAAGGAAAAGTGATGGATGACTTAAACAGATGAGTAAGGAGTGACGGAGGGCAAGAATACTGAGAGGATGGCTGGGTTACTAAATGCTAACTACACCAGGAACTACTCTTGTTAATAGAACATTCTGGTGGCCTAGGGGTAAGAAGCTGTGCTGCAGTCCCAGAGGCATGCAGTTCAAATCCATCAGCTGTTCTGCAAGGAAGAGATGGGCAGTCTCCTCCTATATGATTTACTGACTCTTAAAACCTGCTAGAGGGTCCACTATGGGTCTGTTCCGACTCCATGGTACACAACAACACAGCTCTTGTTATTAGTTACCATTGAGTCGATGCCAGTTCATAGTGACCCCGTCTGTGCAGAGTAGAAGAGAGATCCATAGAATGTGCAAGACTTGAAATGTTCAGAAGTAAAACACCGACCTACCTTCCGAGATGTCCCTGGGTGGTTTCAGACTGCCAACATTTAGGCCAGCACTTGAGTGTGTTAACATTTGTGTCAAGCAGGGAGTCTGTTACTACTATGTCAAAAAACAATAAAGGCCCGACTGAGTCAATTCTGTCTCAGGAATCCCCCTTGTCTGCAAAGTAGAATGGCATCATAGCATTTTGTAAAGTCTCTAGCAGCTGTGTTGTATGAACATGATTGCCGGGGCCTTTCTCCCAAGGTGTTGCTGGGTAGACTTGAACTTCCAACCCAGAGTTAACCATTTGTACTACACAGGGAAGTCCCTAAGCACAGGGAATTCCTGCCCCACTTCCCCAAAGCCCGCTGCTGCTGAGCCCATTTCACCTCCTCGCTTCCCTCCACTGGGTTTCCAAGGCTGTAAATCTTCACAAGAGGCAACTGCCCATCTTTCTCCCTCAGAGAATCTGGTAGGTTCAAACCGCTGACCTTCTGTTTAGTAGCACAAACACACTGCACCACCAGCACACCTTCTAAGCATTTTAGGGATATTAAACCATTGAAGTTACAGTTGGATCTCTGCCGAAGGTCCTGTCCTTCTCCCCATCTCCTGGGCGATGAGGCTGAGGCATGGTGTGGCACATAGCTCACTCAGGATTACACTGCTCTTACTAAGGAAGAAGGCAAAGAAGGGAGAACAAACCCAAACGTGATCAAGTCAACCCCAAATCATAGTAACTGCATGACAGAGTGGACCTTGTAGGGTTTCCATGGCTGTGATCTTTGTGGAAGCAGACTGACTCCCATATCTTTTTCCCAGTGAGTTCGAACTGCCTACCTTTTAGTTATCCGCTGAGCACTTAGTCTGTACACCATCAGGGTTCCTTAAATGAGGAAGAAGCTGGGTGACTGAGTGCATGTGGCAAAGAATGAATGAATGAGCAACTATCTAGATGCCTGAGGGAGGCAGTGGAGGAAGAGTGGGGGGGGTCAGATGAAGAAATCAGTGCCAGAGGCAGGACTGCCCTTGCGGGGGGTGCCCCATCACTCGACACCCCACCTCCTGTCCTCTGCAGAGGCGGTGGAGCGGTTCTGCTGCTCGCTGAGGGACCAGTACCTGGCTGAGCCTGCAGTCCCAGATGGCATCCAGGTGGAGGTGGAGCTGGTGTGGGCACGGCTCGAGAGGAGCAGCAGCAAGGGCCAGGAGAGGGAGCTGGCCACCCAGGACTGGACGGAGCGCCACCTGGACCGCAGGCGTCTGGCCGAGGTACTGCAGGCCTCTGGCGACCACCGGCGGCGGCGTGAGACCCAGGTGATCGCAGTGCTGGGCAAGGCCGGGCAGGGGAAGAGCTGCTGGGCACGGTCTGTGAGCCAGGCCTGGGCCCGTGGGCAGCTGCCGCAGTACGACTTCGCCTTCTATGTGCCTGGCCACTGTCTGGACCGTCCGGGGGACACCTACCACCTCCAGGACCTGCTCTTCTCCCTGGGCCCACTGCCAGCACCGGCGGATGAAGAGGTCTTCCGTCACATCTTGAGGTGGCCCGAGCGAGTGCTGCTCATCCTGGACTCCCTCGAGGACCTTGACGCCCACGACGGCCTCCTGCACGGTGCAGGTGGGCCCCTACCCACAGAGCCCTGCTCCCTCCGGGGACTGCTGGCTGGCCTCTTCCAGCGCAAGCTGCTCCGGGGCTGTACACTGCTGCTCACGGCCCGGCCCCGGGGCCGCCTCGCCCAGAGCCTGGCCAAGGCCAACGCCCTACTGGAGATGAGCGGCTTCTCCACCGAGCAGGTGGAGGCCTGCATGCTGCATCACTTTGACCGCGAAGCCCAGCGCCAAGAGGAAGCCCTGGCGCTCCTCCGCCGCCAGCCGTTTCTCCTCAGCCACAGCCACAGTCCCACCCTGTGCCGGGCCGTGTGCCGGCTCTGCGAGGCCCTTCTGGACCAGGACCAGGAGGCCCAGCTGCCGGATACACTCACAGGCCTCTTTGTCAGCCTGTTGGCCCCAGCTTCCCGTGATGGACCCCCAGGGGCCCTGGTGAGCCTAGCCAAGCTGGCCTGGGAGCTAGGCCGAGGGCACCGCAGCATCCTGGGGGAGACCCAGCTCCCCTCAGCAGAGGCCAAGGCCTGGGCGATGGCCAAAGGCCTGGTACAGGCCTGTCCAGGGACGCTGGGGACTGAACTGGCCTTCTCCAGCTTCCAGCTGCAATGCTTCCTGGCAGCTGTGTGGCTGGCAGTAAGCAATGAAGTCAGGGACAAGGAGCTGCCTCAGTATTTGGCCTTGAACCCCCGCAAAAAGCGGCCTTATGACAACTGGCTGGAGGGTGTGCCCCGCTTCCTGGCTGGCCTGATATTCCAGCCACCCTCCCAGGTCCTGGAAGCCCTGGTGGGGCGTCCAGTGGCTTCGCAGGTGGATAGGAAGCGAAAGGTGCTCACGAGATACCTGAAGCGATTGCAGCCTGGGATGCTGCGGGCCGGGCGGCTGCTGGAACTGTTTCACTGCCTCCACGAGGCAGGGGACACTGAGCTCTGGCAGCACGTGGTGCATGGGCTCCCTGCCCACCTCTCCTTCTTGGGCACCCGGCTCACTCCCCCAGATGCTCACATGCTGGGCCGGGCCTTGGAGGAGGCCAAGCGAGACTATTCCCTGGACCTTCGCAGCACTGGCATCGACCCCTCTGGGCTGGGGAGCCTCGTGGGACTCAGTTGTGTCTCCTGTTTCAGGTGAGAGCAGGGGAGGGAACTCCTTTAGGTTGGGCACCAGTGAGGGTCTGGAGGCTGTGCCCAGCTCTTGCTTTATGGGGTCTCCTGTAAGATGTGCAGCAGCAGTGGAAGGGGGCAGAATTGATTTCCCTGGTTTGTTTTTTTTTTTTTAAAGAAAAAAGCTGAAGCTCAGAGAGGGCCAGTAGTTTGCCCAAAGGCTCACAGCCAGACGGGCAGCATGATTGACTGCAGCAATAAAGTCTAGCTGTATGCCAGGAGCTCCTTTGGTGGCACAAATGGTTTGTGCTTTACGGCTAAAGTAAAGGTTTAAACTTGAACTAAAGGTTCAGCCCCACCCAGCAGCTCCAAGGAAGAAAGAGCTGGTCATCTTCTTCCATAAATACTTCACTCAAGGAAAACTCTATGAGCAGTTCTGCTCTAACACGTGGGCTGCCATGTGATGCAGTTAATTCAACAACAGTGGGCTGTATTATTTTTATTTCGTGAGCCAGGCATTGGGCCATGTCCCAACTCTAGATGGATCTGGTTCCCAATCCATTTTCTTCTCTGTGTCCTCCAACCAAGCCACCATTTCTCAACCTCACACTAAAGCTACAGCCTTCCTATGGCTTCCTTGTACCCATTCTCTCCCCCTTCACTCCACTTTCTAGCTGCCCATCAGAGCAGTCTTCCCAGGACTCGAGTCTAGACAGGTCCCCCCTCGCTTATGACCCTTCAGGTCACCACACCATCCTCAGGGTGAAGTCCAAATTCCTTCATTTGGCTCATTTAATTCTTTGTGCAGTCTGCATCATCACTGCAGTTTACCATCCAAAGCATCCCTCCCATCTCCCCACCAGACCTAGCTCACCATTGTAGTGGCTCACTCAAGAATTTTAGCACTGAGCTTCCTGGTGGCCAAAGCAAAAGGGAAAACAAAACCACTGCCAAGAATTGAGCAAAGGAGGAATCAGTAAGGGCTGGAGTGGCCATAGAGAGCTTCCTGGAGAAGGTAGAGGCTGGGGCTGAGTACGTAGGGAGGTCCCTTCATGGCACTCCCCTACACTGGTCTCCAGCGTGTCCTGGTGCCTGGGTCTGAGGCCTTTCTTCCACAGGGCCGCCCTGAGTGACACAGTGGGGCTGTGGGAGTCCCTGCAGCAGCGTGGGGAAGCCAAGCTCCTCCAGGCAGCAGAGGAGAAGTTCACCATTGAGCCTTTCAAGGCCAAGTCTGTCAAGGATGTGGAAGACCTGGTCAAACTCGTACAGATTCAGAGGTGAGCAGGAGAGAGATGGGGAGCAGCACTGCTCCAGGCCAGGCCAGCTCAGCAGCACTGGATCCAATGTCAAATGTGTCATCAGCACTGGGTGACACCCCAAGCCCTTTCTCTGAACAACAGCGGTCCAAAACCTGTCACTGCATGGGAGAGCTCCCATGATTCACGACTTTGCCTCATTTAGAAGTCATTATTGTGCCTGATTCCTCCTTGGTTAGAGGTTGCCTTAGTTTCCCAGGTCTGCCGTAACAAATACTACCAAGTAGCTCCAAGCAGAAATGTTTTGTCTCACAGTTCTGGAGATGGTTGTTAGATGCCATATGGTCAACTCTGATTCATAGCGACCCTATCAAGTTGGTGGCCCCACACTCGCTCTGTCAGCTCTTAGGGAAAGCTCACTTTGCCTCTTCCTAGCATCCGGTAGTCCCTGGAAACCCTTGGCGTTCTTTGGCTTATAGCTGCATCCCTACACTCACTGCCCTGTCTTCAGTGCTATGTGGCACTCTTTCTCTATGTCCTCTCCTAAGGACCTCTGCCTCTGGGTTTAAAGCCCATCTTACTCTAGAATAATCCTGAGTTAACTGATAACATCTTCAAAGATATTAGGAACCTGTCTATTTTAGAGGGGGACGTAATTCAACACCACAGTTTTTCCTACTTGCCATCTTCATTTAGTGCCAGGAGTGACGGCCCCAGCCAGCCTGCAAAAAGCCAGCATCAACTCTGTTCTCACTTCATAAACAGCATCACTAAGGCCCAGAGAGCAGAAAACTCTTAGCACTGAGTAGGCTGTCATTAACCTGTTCCTCCACCATACACTTGAGCACCTACTATGTGCTGGCTGGGCTAGGTGCTGATCAGATGCCTACTTTTCAGGGCTTGAGGTTTTTCTTTTTAACAGGACAGCAATAGCCCCAGGAAAGCATTTTGGCCACTTGGACAGGCATCACAGGGCCGAATGTGGGGCTCAGCTACAAGGAAGCACCTTCTCCGCACTAACACGGCCTCTTCTCTGTAGGACAAAAAGTCCCTCTGGAGATGCTGGGGAGCTTCCTGCTGTCCGGGACCTAAAGAAGCTGGAGTTTGCGTAAGCACTGGGGTGGTTTGTTGTTTGGGTTTTTTTTTTTCCATTCCATTTGAGTTGCCATAAAGTGATAGATGTCAGAATTAGTCTTACCCCCCTGGCTGTACTGCTCTTGACATCAGCATCCAGCAGCTGGGGTGTGTCTGGAGTCTTTTGGGATGATTCTGCCTGGCCCTTTGCTCATTAACGTGAACATTTGCTTATTTGCTCACTCATTACAAACATTCACTGAGTGTCTGCTCCCTGTGATACCCATGAATGACCAAAGTGTCTGTCCTCAAGAAGCTTCTAGACTAGTGGGAAGAGAGAGTTACTCCCTGCTGTGATGAGGTAGAAAGCATGAGGGTTGGACAGCTCAGACTTGGAGAAGTCAGGGACACTTCCTGGAGGAGGTGGTATCTGGGCTAAAATGTGGCAAACAAGTTGTAGTGAGCCAGGCAAGGTAAAGAGGGGAAAGCCATCAGTTAAAGAGGGAAAAGAGTTTCTAGGAATTGTTGTCTTCCAGGGTAGTTGAGTCCTTTTCCCAGGTCAGGTTGCAGACTGCACAGTGTCCCTTGTATTTGAGCTTGCTTGTTTCCAGAAATACTTTATGCAAGCTTTAAGTTCCTATACAGTTGTAGTGGTTCATGCAAGAATTTAGCACTGAGCTTCCTGGTAACCAATGCAAAAAGGGAAACAAAACTACTATGAGTTGAACAACAGAAGAACCAAGAAGGGTTAGAGTGAAGATGGAAGGTGAAGGGTTGGACTTGTCAGAGGAGCTCAAAATGTCCTGGCCAGCATCACCCTCTAAACCTCAGGAGAACCCCTGTGCCAGGCTTTGGTTTTCAACTGTGGCTGCATCTCAGAATTGCTAGTGTTCTGAACCTATAAACTCTGAGATCCCACCTTACCCAAGGTCTCAGAACAAGAGCTCACCCCTGATTTGAAGGAAGCCCGTGAGATTTGGGTGTGTAACCAGGGTAATCAATCATCCTCAAACCTTCCTGATTTTAACACTTAACATGGCCAGACCTCCATGAAATCTCTCAGTTCCAGGAAAACAGGCCATTGGCCACCCTAATATGGCCAGTGCTGGGTTTGCCATTCGTGACAGTGCTGCGAGGGTGACAGAAACAGGCAGTGGGCACTGGGAAGCCCAGCTTTGACCTCGGCCACCGTTAAGGGGGAGTCTCTGGGCACAGGGGCCAGGGGGAAGACACTAATTATCATCACACGTAGGTCTGTCTGCCCAGATCCAGCCTTTCCACCTGCAGCACACACTCACCACTGATCTCATGACCCTGCTGCTGTCAGCCTTCCGTCCACTAGACAGATGACAACGCTGAGGCCTGCGAGGTTTCCTTTGTGCAAAGTCAGAAGAGTCAGCTCAAGAGAAACCCAACAAAGGAAAATTCTAAGTTAGTGTTTGGTCATAAATTACCATTGGGGTGTAGGATCATTTTGTGATGAAGACATTTATGCACATTTTATATGTCTGTTTACAGGCATGTGTAATACATGTGCGCGCGCGCACACACACACACACACACACACACACACTGTTATCAAGTCAGTTCTGACCCATAATGTCCCCGCATCAGGTTTCTGAGACTATGAGTTAAAATTAGAGGCAACTGCTCTTCTTCCTCCCGTCTTAGAAGAGCAGATGGTGGATTTGAACCGATAAAGAAGTTTGAATTAACAGCACAACCCACTATGGACTGCCTCACCAGAGCTCCCTGTTATATATAGACATACATGCATGGAGAACTGTACATATATGTATAGTGAAAACTGGAGCTTACTTAAGGCAGAAACCTGTCAAACAAAGCTCAAATATTTTTCACTCACGTTAAGTGGTAGAAAAGTATGTAAAAGTCTAGACCCCGTCAAAGGTAGGAAACTGGCAAGATTCAGAAAAGCAAAGCAGTCCCCCAGGTGCTGTGTGCTTCACTGTCTATACCTTCTCTCTGTGCTCCACCTCACCTACTGGGCACGTGTCCATGAGGGACCAGTCCTTGGAGAAGGACATCATGCTTGGAAGAGTGGAGAGACAGTGCAGGAGAGGAAGACCCCGGATGAGATGGATTGACACAGTAACTAGGATAATGGGGGCAAGTGTTTCAGAGGCAGTGAAACTGGCTCCGGACCTTCACAGCTGTTATGCATAAGGTCACTCTGAGGTACAAGCGATGCAACGGCACATAATAACAACATATGCTTGGAAAGGGAGAGTCAGCAAGAGATAGAAAGACCTGCAACAAGATAGACAGACATAGTGACTGTAGCAGTGAGCTCAAGCATGTCAGAGACTGGCACAGGGTAGAACAGAGTTCAGATGTTGTTGTTCATAGGGTCACTATGTGTTGTACTTGTCTTGATAGCACACAACAACAACAATATGTGTTGGGAGCTCTGGTGGCTTAGTGGAAAAGAGTTGCACTGCCAACCCAAAGGCACACGGTTCAAATCCACCAGCTATTCCACAAAAAAAAAGATGAGCAGTCTCCTCCCATGTGATTTACGGCCTCTGAAAACCTGCTGGAGGGTCAGCTATGAGCTAGTTCTGTCTTGAGGGTACCTAATGGCTTATGTGTGTACAGAGATGCACACAGATATTTCTACATCATCACATTAACTCTAGACCAGCTCTGGGAGGCAGTCATCACCTTATTCATGTTACAGATGGGGAAGCTGAGACCAGATGAGGCTCTCACCCCACGCTCTGCTCCCTTACCCCTGCTGAAGCCCCGGAAAAAGCCCAGCACCTCTTGTTTTGAAGAGACTATATGCTTAGCTGCGCAGAGGTAAAAACGTTGCTGAAAAGAGGAAATGTGTGAAAACCTTGGCCAAGGGCCCCTTAGGCTGTGAATTATTTTCAGTATAAAAAGCCAGAACGGTGTTTAAGGTCGGAACTACGCCCTAGGAGGCAGCAGCTGTGGGCGGAACAGCCCAGAACGAGAGAGACCAGCCACCTGGGGCCCAGAAGCCCCAGGCAGGTTCTGAGGAAGGAAAGAAGGGAGGAACTGGCTGTTTTGGTGTTTCTGGCAGCCACTGTGCTGGGCACCCAGTAGGCCTCATCCCACTCAGTCAGGACTGTGGTGGCGTTCTCTGTGCTGGACCTTCCTGGAATCGCCTCCATGTGCCTGCTGAACCCTGTCTCCTGTGCTCCACACAGCCCACCCAACTCCAGGCCCTGGGGCCTTCTTGCTGTTTCCAACCCTCACCGGGCATAATCCTGCCCCAGGACCTTTGCACAGGCTCGGCCTTTGCCACAACAGTCATCCACACGCCCACAAGCACACTTCATTTGGCTCTTGATATAAATGGAATCTTCTGCATGAGGCCTGTTCTGACCTCATGTTTGAAAATGCATTCATCCCTCCTTAGGGCCAGATTTTTCTCTCTGTTACTTCCTCCTTCTCTGACACACTAGCTAATCTACCCATTTCTTTGATTTGTCACTACCATTGGGATACCAGCTGTCTGAGGGTGGGGTTTGTGTTGGTTCTGCTCACAGCTGTCTCCCCTGGGCTTACCACCTAACACTAAACAATAATACAAACTCAAACTCATTGCCGTTGAGTTGCAGCTCCCTCCAGCGGGTTTCCAAGGCTGTGAATTGCACAAGAACAGACTGCTCATCTTTCTCCCTCGGAGCCACTGAAGGGTTTGAATCACCAGAGAAGCGGGGTCATTAGTTTGGCAGTACAACTCTCAGCACCACCTAACGTTGTTATGATGTGCCACTGAGTTGTCCGTGACTCTCAGCGACCCTATGACCAAGAGCTCTGAACCCTGCCCTATCCTGAGCCAACCTCACTGTCTCTGATACACTTACACCTGCTACCCAAGTTACTGTGACAATCCATTTCATCAAGGGTCCTCTTCCCCTGCTCTGTCCCTCCACTCTTCCAAGCGTGATGTCCTTATCTAAGGACTGGTCCCTCCTGGCCCACAGTATGTGACATAGAGTTTCAAAATCCTTGCTTCGAAGGAGCAACTTGGCTTCACCCTCTCCAGGACAGATAGACCTGTTTGTTCTCTTGGCAGCCCATGTTATGTTCAAGACTCTTCTTCAGCACCACAATTCAAAGGCATCAATTCTTTTTCTGTTATCCTTAGTCACTGTCCAGTCACTCTCTGATGCATAGCAGTAATTTCAAAGACCATGGCCTGGACCAGGCACACCTTAGTCTCCATACTGATGTTGTTATTTTTTAGCACTCTGGAGAGATCCCTGACAGCAGACTTCCCAATGCAGCTCGTTTTGTTTTATTTCCTGACTGATGGTGCCAAGACCCTCCCAACAACCAAAGGAGCCCTGGTGACACCGTGTGCTAAGCATTAAGCCGCTAACTGAAAGTTTAGTGGTTTGGATCCACCAGCCACTTCGCAGGAGAAAGATGTGACGATTGGTTTCTGTAAAGACTTAGCCTTGGAAACCCCAAGGGGCAGTTCTACTCTGTTCTGATGGGTCCCTGTGGTTCTGAAAAGACGAGACAAAGAGTAGGTGTGGATTTTAGCACTGCTGGCTTAATACCTAGCGTGTTGCAAAATCCAAAAACCCTCAGCACACTGCTGCCAAGTTGGAACCAACTCAAAGCTGACCCACCAGAGAGAGGGTTTTCAGAGGAGGAGATCACCCATCCTTCTCGTGAGGGGTCGGTCACTGGGGGATTCAAACCACCTGCCTTTGGGTTGATGACGCAACCCCTAACCCACTTGACCATCAGAGCTCCTCACAGCACGTTGTGCTGTTAACCAAAGGGTGGGTGGTTTGAATCTACCAGCAGTGACATGGAGAAAAAGAAGTGATTTCCTCCCATGAAGATTTGCAGCCTTAGAAACCTGATGAGTTGCTACGGGTTCAAACCTACTCAGTGGCCCTGCATGTGTTTTTGTTCTTTAACCTTATGAGTTTGGGCTCAATATCCAAGCAAGAAAGCTGAGACTCAGAGATGAAGCAATCACTGGGTCCACAACAGCTAGGATTTAAATCCAACTCCCGGCTCCATCCCCCTGGGCCATCCCCAAACCTCTGTCTCTCTGATATCTGTGGTTTTGGGGACTGAGAACCTTCCACAATGACTCTCAATGACCATGTGCCTACTTTCAATTTTCATCAAGTATGTTTATGAAAACAAATGACAAAATAACTACCATTAGAAAAGAGCTTCCATTACTATTATTATTATTATTTTGGTTATTCCTTTGAAAGCTGGTGAGAACATTGATTTGATCCAATTTCTGTGACCTTTTGTGGTTAAATAGCCTCTCCAGGCCTTAGTTTATTTCTCTGGAATAAGAGGATAAAATAGAGTGAAAGGGGCCCTGAATTCCGAAAGTCATCACGAGGATTTAATGAGGAGACCTGATGGTACAATGAGGGAGCGCTCAGCTGTTAACTGAAAGATGGGTGGTTCAAATCCCACCAGTGTCCAGGAGAGAGGCCTGGTTCTGCGTCAGTAGAGCTCACAGCCTCAGGAAACTGTCCAGGCAGTTCTGCTCCGTCACTTGGGGCCATTTGGAGTCAGACTGGACCGCACAGCACTTAACAACAACCCCTCCCAGGGAAGGGGCCAGCTCTTGTTATTAAAGGCAAATACATGGCTACTCTCTGTCCAGGACCAGTGTGGGTCCTCAGGCAGGCATTTGGGGACCGTCTCACCAGTAGGGTGATTACATGTGTTGGCAGGTGTGGGCACCGGGCCCCCTCTCAGAGATGAACACCTCAGCTAAACACCCAGCTGGTCACTCAGGGAGGACTTTTGGAAATGTGTCCATAATAGAAGGGACAGGGGTGTCACCTGGCAGAGGGACAGGGGTTGGGGGCTGAGGAGACATGGAAGGGGAAGGTACCTTAGCCCAGGGCTGGCGTCTGTGTCCTGGTTTCCAGGGGTGACTTGGGGAGCTGTGACTGTTCTGGAGTCTCATGCCTGCTCTTTGCCTCCTAGGCTGGGCCCCGTCTCTGGTCCCCAGGCGTTCCCCAAACTGGTGACAATCCTCACAGCCTTTTCCTCCCTCCAGCATCTGGAGTGAGTATAAACTTGGGCCTGCCCTCTCCCTGACTTTTGACACCCAGCCCGGCCCCCACAGCCGCAGCGGGGAGAAGCCCTTCTCTGTCCCTTTCCTGTACAGCTTTCCCAGTGTGGCTCCAGTCATCCAGGGCTCCCCAACAGGGAAGGGACAGCAGCTGGGAATCCCCGTGGTAAACAAGCTGAATCTCTGCCCTCTGTGGCCTCCTTAGCTGCTCCCGGGCCTTTTAAGAAGGTGGGGTGGAGGAGCATGGTTCCCCTGACAGGTGAGGACACTGGGGTTCCACAGGTTCCCTCCTGGGTCACCCTTGTTCTCATGGCCAGGGACGGCAGTGGCCCAGCCCCAAGGAGTCCTGCTCACATCGGATTCATGGTCCTTAGCATCACGGGGCTCCTAAAACCAGTCAAACCCACCACCAGTCCCCAGCTCTCTGACAGGTGCCCTGAAGCCTCTTGGCAGTGTGGCAAGGACAAGGGGTCTGGTGTCAGGACAGGAGGGGAGAAGCTGGTGGTCTCCTGGACACCGGCTGATGGTCCCCATCTGATTCCACCTGCAGCCTGGACTCGCTGAGTGAGAACAAGATCGGGGACAGAGGAGTCGCCCAGCTCTCGGCCATATTCCCTCAGCTGAAGGCTCTGGAGACGCTCAAGTGAGTCCCCTGGGCCTGCCCTTCGCCTCCTCTGATCTTTAAGTCCAGCTGACCTTTTTATCCTTTTATTTACTTGTTTATTAAGTCATTTATCCACTCAGTCAATCTTCTGAACTCGTTTATGTATTCTTATCCATTCCCTCCGTCACTCATTTAATCACTTTGTTTATTCATGCATCCAACCACTTCATTTAGTTAATGATACAGTGCGGGTGAAACCAGGCTGCTCCTTGGAGGCAAAGATTTTGAAGTTCCATCTCATATACTGTGGGCACATGGCCGGAGGGACCAGTCCTTGGAGAAGGACATCATGCTTGGAAGGGTGGAGGGACAGCACAGGAGAGGAAGACCCAGATGAAGTGGATTGACACTGTAACTGGGCTCGTGGGGGTAGGTGTGTTGGAGACAGTGAGATTGGCTCAGGGTAGAGCAGAGTTCAGAGCTATGGTGCATAGGGTCACTATGAGTCACGGGCGACTCGATGGCACATAACAATAACAGTGACAATGACTTGAATCCAGTCATCTGTGCATTTAATCAACAAATACTCCCTCAACACCTGCGATGTACAGGTGCCCACTGAAGCCCAGGATACTCAGCTTTAAACAAAGCAAATCCCCTAACTTCAGTGATCTTAAATCTTAGGAGAACTGGTAAACATGCTAACAAATGAATGGATCCATAATAATGAGGCATAAAACATAATAAAGGGAAACCATGTTTAGCGACAGAAATTACATGTGGTGATAAAAGAAGAGAGGCAGACTGGGTGGAGTAGTACATCACCTTGCCCAGGCAGCACATTTGAATTGCCCAGAGGGTCCTGAGCTTTGGAGGCTGGAAATGAATGAGAGTAAAGGAGGCTCTGCTGGGTATTTTCTTGAACTGAGAAAATTCTCCCATTCATTGCCATTGAGTTGGAACCAACTCAGAGTTGACCCTTATTTGAGTAGCCCCTCTTTTCCCCAAGGGGCTGCTGGTGGATTTGAACCACCAGAGGGGCCCTGCCTTTGGCTTAGCAGTACAGCTGCCTGTAGACTGTGCCACCAGAGCTTGCTGCTGCACCTCAAGGGTCTCGTTAAAATCCGACCACGCTTCCCTTCATATTCCTGAGCGAAGTTCCGTGATTGAAGAACAGTGTCATGTCTCCAGTATTTTATACGGTTCCACGTATCACTGAAACAAACTCGCTTCCCTCCTCCCACCTTCTCCTCCCTCCATCCTTCCCTCCCTTTCTCCCCCTCCCTTTCCTTCTGCCCCAGGACTGGACAACATTCCATTCTGTTACAGATATAAGGTTAAACAGCCCTGGTGGTACAGCAGTTAAGCACTTGGCTGCTAACTGAAAGACTGGTAGTTCGAGCTCCCCTGTGGTTCCATGGGCCGAAGAACTGGTGGGGTCTGTGCCTGTAAAGATCTAGCCTAGAAACCCCTCTGGGACTGCACTACTGTGTGACATGGGGATGCTGAGTCAGAACGGACTCGCTGGCGCCTAACCCCACCATACCCCTAACCCCACCATACACAGGTGGTTATGAGCCTGGGCTTACTTAGGCATCTAACAACAATAACAACAAAGTATTTCTTGAGCACCTGCTGTGCACCTGGCACTGCTCTAGGCATAGGGATACAGAAGCAGGCAAAACAGACATGATGCTCTTGCCTGGTGGAGTCTACCGCCTAGCAGGGGAGAAACCATCTAAAAATGCCAGGAACATGTATTTAATGACAGCACAAAAAGTGGTCCCAAAGGAAAAGAGGTGTGCCATGGCATCATAAAACAGGTGTCTCCGCACCCTCCTCCGATGCCCCAGCCCCTCCAGAGTCAGTCCACAGCCCCATCCTTATTGTATTACCCACAGTGTTCATAGAGGGCAGCTGTGCTGTCTGTGATATGATGGGCCACCTTGTGTGGAAGCCAGAGCTCCCGGCTCTGCCTGCAGCAGGCGTCACCCCAGCCCAGGGAGGATGGATGGCAGAGGGAGAGAGGATCCAGGTTTGGTCCTGATCCCTTGTCCACTATGTTGCTACAGCCTGTCCCAGAACAACATCACCGATATGGGGGCCTGCACGCTCGCCGAAGCCCTGCCTGCACTGGCTGCCTCCCTCCTCAGACTGAGGTGAGTAGGCCCCGGTTAGTAGAGGGACGAGGTGCTGCACTTTCAACTGGAGGTGCTGGATTGGCCACTGGAACCACGGCATCAGTCCACTCCACAGGGGGCCCCAGCTACCTCTAACCCACTGTGGACGCCTTGGCCTGAACAAGAGAGCTGGCATGACCCCAAGGAAAGAGCTCTGAGGAACCCTGGGCAAATAGCCTCCTCTTTTTACCTTTTCGTCTCTGGAAAATGAGAAGCATCCCAGGATCTTCCTCAGAGTTAAATCAAGGCACCGTGTCCAGCTCTTGGCCTTCAAAACAAAACACTCGCTGCCATTAAATCAGCTCCTACTCGTAGCGATCCTCCATCAAGTTTCCAAGTCTAAGTCTAAATGGGAGGAAACTACTTACCTTTCTCCATGGAGCCGCTTAACACAATTCAACTCATCGCCATCGAGTCGGAACCAACCCGGAGCTGAACCTTCAGCAGGTTTTCAGAGGCTGCTAATTCCAAGGGAGGGAATTGCCTATCTCTTCCCCAAGGAGCAGCTGGTGGATTCAAAACCCATGCCTTTGGGTTGGCAGCGCAGCTCCTTACTCACCAGGCCACCAGAGCCACCTATAGAGCCACTAATGCACAAGTAATTATCAATCCTTCTCCCCCACGGGAGAGTGGGAACAAGCTTTTTGTGGAGTCCACAGGCAGCTTCTGAAAAGCTGAAAAATCACTCACACGGGAGTCTGTCCCTACACTGCCATCTTCTGGTAGGTCCCGGAGTAGCACCGCTTGCTTTGGAATATTTCCTTTAAAAAAAAATTCAGTGTAGATTTTACAAGTCATATTGGGGTTTTAATACAGTTTTGTTGTTGTAGTTGTGTACCATCGAGTTGGAATCTACCCATAGCTGACCCTCCAGTGGGTTTTCACAGGCAGTTAATCGCATGGGAGGAGATTGTCCATCCTACTGCAGAGCAGCTGGTAGATTCGAACTGCATGTCTTCAGGACTGCAGCACAACTTCTTGTAGATCCCCTTTAATATAATAACTTATATTTATTTTATTTTATTACATCAGCTGCAGTTGATTAATGTAACTAATGGGAATGCCTAACCAAACCCTTACTGTGTATTCTGGGGCCAGTGAGAGGTTAAGCTTGGACCACAGCGCAAGTTCAAATTAGCATCACCTCTATTCCTGCCCTTCGAAGCCGGGGAACTGCCTTTCTGCTTCTCCCAGCTCTCACTGCCTGCAGAGGTAGCCAAAAATCAGCTGGTTCTCCAGGGAGAAAGCATTGAGACCATCTAGTTATTGATTCCTCTGTTTACTTAGCCTTCCAGCCAGGCCATTATGTACAACTGAACAAGCTGTGTTCTGTGCAGCTCATAAACCATGAGCTTGGCGTCCTGAGACCTGTCCGTGAGCATCTGACACTTAACACTTAACCACACTCTCAAGCCCATACTAAAAACTAGAACTACGATGATGAGCAAGATAGACATAAGCAAGTAAACTTAGTATAAATAGATTATAAAATAATGACTAATTCTGGGAAGGAAACCAAAGAGCGTCCCAAAGAATCAAACCAACCAAATCCAATTCACTGCCATCACGTCAGTGCTGACTCATAATGACCCTCCATTGGGTGTCTGAGGCTATAAATCTTGACAGAAAAAAGCTGCCCATCTGGTGGATTTGAACTTCCATCCTTTCCATTCACAATCTAACATGGTACTTTCTATGCCACCAGGGGTTCTTGAAAAATACAGTAGGGAGGAGCAAATCCAGCAGGAAGGCTCTGAGGAGGTGATAATTCTTGAAATCCAGAAAATGTAGAGGAACTGACTGGAGAGCTCTATGGGAAATGCATTTGAGGGAGAGGGAACCGCAGGTGCAAAGACCCTGAGGTGGGAAAGAGTTTGAGTCTTTGAGGGCTAGAAGGGCTGGGATGTGGTGAATGAGGGCCAGAGAGGGGAGATGGAGTAGGAGAAGCCGGTTTGTAGGTCAAGGAAGGGCCTTGCTGGTCAGGGAAGGCATTTGGGGTGTGTTTGTTATTTTTTAAGAAAGCATGTATGAAAAAGCAGAGAGGGTGATTTGAACCTAAGAAAACATTTTATGGACTCTTAAGAAGCTATAATCCCTCATAAGACACTTTAATGTTGCCATCAGGAGGACAATTAGTTGCTAATTAAACTGTGACTCTCCACTGATTATAAGACACAGCCGGATCTCACTGACATCAGTGAAACATGTGATGATTACTGATTGTCCTGGGATGTAGGCAGGGCCTCCAGGTTCTAGGACTCACTCCCAGGAAGAGAGGACAGAGCCCTCGGCCAGCTCCTGCTCTGGCTGAGTCTGGATCTAGGTAGCTGCAGTGTAGACCTGCTGCTTTTTACACGCAGCCCAGGCATGCCCTGCAGCCCTGAGGCGGAGTCACAACAAAGTCAGGCACTGAGATGAGAGATGAGAGTGGTGGCAGGCCGTGCCCCCGCCTGTTGACAGGTCCTAAGCATTCAGCCAGGTGGGTACTGACGACACTCTGGTGCTATTTCTGTCACTGCTAATGATGATCTGAATATGTATTCTAGAAACACAAGGTGGCCAGCAGTCTGGGTTCTTCCCTCCCTACTTCAAAGGCTGGCCTTGTCTTTTTAGGGCCAGTGTCTCCAAATGCCTGTGGTCATCATGCCAGCGCCAGCATTAGCTCCTTTCCTCCACCCAGACAATGACTCCATTGTGGTCCGCAGCTGTTAAGTGAATTGTGATTCATAGAGACCCCATGTGATAGAACAGAGAAGCCCCCCAGGGTTCCCTCTCCTTGGGGTCTCAGCAGTTAAGCACATAGCTGTTACGATCAGTGGCTTGAAGCCACCAGGAGCTCCTTGGGAAAAATGTGGCTGGTGCTTCTGTGAGGGTTACAGACCTGGATACCCTAAGGGACAGTGCTCCTCTGTCCTGTAGGGGTCCCTCTATGAGCAGGCATTGACTTAGCAGCAGTGGGGAGTCTTTACAGAAGGTCATCAGGTCTTTCCCCCCAAGAAGCTGGGGGGCGAGTTCTAACTGCTAACTCCTGGCAAGAAGCTGCACTGCAATCCTGAAGGCACACGGTTCAAGGCAGCTGCTCTGTGGGAGGATAGACACTCTCCTCCCGACTGCCTCTGAAAACCCGCCAGAGGGTCAGTTATGGGTCGGTTCCAACTCGATGGCACACAACAAGAAACAATTATTTTGTTGGCAATAAGCACACAGCCATTACAACATCAGGCCTCCTTCCCATAATTGTAGCTGGTCCTTTGTATAAGCAGGTTTTGTTTGCATTATCAAATTCAGCCAACAACAGATTAAAAATATTAACACAACAACCACAGCAGTGAAGTAGCCAAAGCCATTCCTCAAAGACTAAGAGGCAGTTTGAGATGCTGTTTACAGAGGCAGGAAGTGGTAGCACAAGGTTTTGAACCTGGGAAGTTGTCTTCTGAGAGTTTCCCCACTCTCAGTTGTTCCTGAGGGATCTCTGGTGGCCTACTGGTAAGAATCTACACTGCAGTGCCGAAGGCATGTGGTTCAAATCCACCAGCTGCTCCCCCGGAAAAGGATGGACAGTTGCCTCCTGTGTCTCTGAAAACCTGCTAGAGGGTCAGCTCCGACTCGACACATAGTTGTTTCTGAACTCACTGCGTGCCCACAAGGAAGCCTTAGTTGTCTTTTCTATTAAATGCAAGCTGTGGTCTGGTTGGATATGGACCCTCAGCCTGTCCATTGACCCCGTTTTCCCACAGCCTGTACAATAACTCCATCTGCGACACGGGAGCCAAGAGCCTGGCCCACGTGCTTCCCGACCTGGAGTCCCTCCGGGTGCTCGAGTGAGTAGGGCAGTCTGGGCAGTGGGCCACAGGGATCCAGGATCTGGGGAAGCCCCTGGGCTGAGGGCTGGTCGGTCTGGACGGTCTTCAGGGTGAGTCCAGGCCCAGGCCCAGAATGGCTCACTCTCTCCCCCTAGTGTCCAGTACAACAAGTTCACCGCAGCCGGGGCCCAGCAGCTCGCTGCCAGCCTGAAGAAGTGCCCTCAGGTGGAGACACTGGCGTAAGTCTCACCCCGTGGACAATCACCCTCTCTTCAGGTGTGCTGGTCCTGGGTTCCAATCCTACTTCATCCCTCACCAACATGGGACCCCTCACAAGCATCCCTTAACCTCTCCATCTGTAAAATGGGGGCAGTTATAGCATCTACCCCCCAGATGGTTCTGTGAGGTTTAGATTAGATGAAATACAGTGCCTGGCACATGAAAATAAATGCTATGTTAGGTTGACCTATATGAAACTGCCTATATCCACTCAATCTCACCGACAAAACTAGCAATTTTGTATAGGTCTAACTCACTTCTTATTATTGTATCTTTACTATTGTTAAGGAGGTCTGGTAGTGTAGAGTGTAACATATCAGGTTGCTAACTGAATGGCCAACAGTTCAAATCCACCAGCTGCTGCATGGGAGAAGGATGAGCAGTCTCCTCCATAAAGACTTACAGCCTCAGGAACTCAGATGGTCTCTGAGCTGTGGAATCATCTCAACGACAGTCAGTCTTTTGAGTTAAGCACTGAGCTGCTCATTGAAAAGTTGGTGGCTTGGACTCTCAGCAGAAAGATGGGTCGGTCTGCTCCTGTTAAGATTTGCAGCCTTGGAATCCCTGCGGGGCTGTTCTCTGTCCTACAGAGTCACCAGCAATCAGGACTGCCTCGAGGGCAGTGGTTTTGGTGACCAGTATTAACATGTCCCAGTGATGATATGTTCACCCTTGTCTCCTCACGTACACACGCGCCTACTCTTTGGAAGCGCTTCCCTCTGCATAAGCCTTTGCACCTTCTAAGATGAAGTCATTGCTGTGAAGTTGGTTCCAGTGCATAGCTGACCCTCCTAGGGGTTTCTGAGGATGTAAATTTTGGCAGGAGGAGACTGCCCATCTTTCTGCCATGGAGCTACTGGTGGGTTCAAACTGTCAGAGAAGTGTTAGCAGCATAACCAGAGCCCCCTTCTCAGATGATGTTGTTGTTGTGTGCCATCAAGTCAGAACCAACACATAGCCGACCCCCAGCGGGTGTTCAGAGGCAGGAAGAGATTGTCTATCCTGCAGAACAACTGATGGATTTGAACGACATGCCTTCAGGATTGCAGCGCAGCATCGTACCACTAGGCCACCAAAGCTCCCTTGTAAGATGATAGGGAATCACATACCATCTATTTTACAGATAGATGAAAAAGGTACAGAGAGGTTAACTAGCTCTGTGGAGGCCACACAGCCAATTAGCAGTGGACGCAGATATAAAGAAAAGGGTCTCCAGGCCCAGGCTTCTGCCTTTCTTACAACCCACACTGATCTGTTTCCTGTTAGGTGGATGGGTCTGAGGGTCCTTGGCCGAGTGGGAGGAAGGACACGGGCTCCAGGCCACCACTGCCACCTCCAGCCTGGCCTCTCCTCATTCTCCCCCTTGTCCTCGCAGGATGTGGACACCCACCATCCCATTCAGTGTCCAGGAGCATCTGCAGCAGCTGGACTCACGAATCAGCCTACGGTGACCTGAGCCGAGCCTGGGCGAGGTAACAGGTGAGCTCAGCAGGTGAGGGCATCAGATAGGAGCCAGGTGACTCGGTCAGGGGCCGCTCTGTCTCTGCCCCAGGCTTGGAGGAGTGGCTGCAGTGACTGAGGACTTGGGCCCTGGGGAGCCTCCCTGCGCTTGGTTGTGGAGAGAAGCAGGCGAAGGTGGAATGGGCCAGGCCAGCCATGTCCACAGCTCCTTGCATGGGGCAGCTCATCCTTCAGGGGTGTCAAAGCCACTCCTGCTGTGGCCCTGATGTCCTCAGATCTGTCCTCACAGGAATTTGCTCTCGCAGTTTCCTGCCCCTACCTGCCCCATGACTGCCCACATTCACCCTGCCCCCCACAGCCTCTCCTCACCTTGCATGCCTTTTGCCCCTCCACTCCACTCTAACCTTGACCAGAAGCCTCTCTGCTTCCTGGCTGACCCCCTCTTCTGACCTCCCACAGCACATTCCGGACACTGGCTTCCCTGGACCTTGGACTTGCTGGCTGTGGATGCAGCTCTCTGGCGTCTCTACGCCACTCACTGGCCTGGCACCCAGCCCCGCGGCTGAGTGGGCTGTGCTGACAGGCCCCAGGTGGCTCCAGATGGATGCCAGGCCCACTGCCTGTTCATCAGTGTGTGCTTGGCAAGTGGTGGGTGCCAAGTGGTGGCTGCAGTCCATCTGGGTGCCCTGAAGGCCACCCAGTCACCTGTGGGCAGCTCAGGGTAAGGACCCAAGGTGCCACATCTCTGCCTCTCAGGCCAGCACCTGGCAGGGAGAAAGGGGCTCTTTCCAGGCCCAGCCGACAGCATGCACCTGGAGCTCTGGAGGTAGCGGCCGACTGCCCTGTCCTGCCCACTCCCTGAGTCCCGACAGCTGGGGCTCTTGGCAGCTGCTTTCTGTCCATGGGATTCAAGTTTGCACTAACTTTGTTTTCCAGAGTCCAAAGCCAAGGGCAGTCACGCTTAGCCTTGGCAGGAAACCGCTAATATACACTAATGGGGGTTGGGGAACCAGTATCACGTCTGTCTTTTTTCCTTTCTTTTTTCACTACATTATAAAGATCTCATTTAATGTTACACGCAGGTCCGTGGTTGACTTCACACCATGATCACCATTTGAGGGCCTGCTGATTGGGTTGTCTAATGTGTTAAAAAAAGCACCCCAGAGCACAGTGGCTTAAAACCAGTGCTCACATATCTGAAATCTGGGCAGGGCTCCAAGGGGAGAGCTGGGCTGTGCTCCTCAGGTGCATCGGGCAGCTGGAGGGCTGGGAATGGCCTACCCTGAAAGATCAGTCCCTGGCATCATCGGCACTTAGTGCTGCTGTGGGCTGAAGACTTCAGCCCCTCTAAGGAGCTGCCAGCTGGGGGCTTCTCCAAGTGGTCTATCCTGGGCTTTCTCATATCATGGTGGTTGGGTTGCAGGTCAGAGAAGGGACAGGAGAAGGGAGGGAGAGAACATGAGAGAGAAGGGAGTGGAAGAGAAGGACGGAGAAATAAATAACCTTTGTATATACCTGAGTCCCCAAAGTCACCCAGCATCATTTCTGCCATTCTCTTTGCTGAGGGTCAAATCCCCTCCCAACACACCCACACCCACCCCACCACACACCCTTGTACTTGCTGTTAGATGCTGTCGAGTATGTCTCACAGTGACCTTTACAGCCAGACCCTCTTTTCAGTGCATTCACAAGAATTGTAATTTAACTCTGACTGACTTAATAGTTTTTAATATATTATGTAGTTTAATTAAACTACCATAAAAAAGAAAGCAACTTAGAATCTTGTTGAGTATATCTCGCAGCAACCCTTGTAGAGCTGACTAATAATGTGCCTGACTCCGCACCTCCCTCACAATCTGCTGTATTTAAGTCCAGTGTCAAGGTCACTGCCTCTCCCCTGATCCCCCATGGCTTAAACCAAGAAATAACCAAAGACACTGTCATCGGGTCAGTTCCTGCCCTAGGGGACCCTCCACCAGATTTCTGGGACTCTGAATCTTTATGGGAGGAGGGGGCACTGATCTTCCTGAAGACACCCACCTTCTCTTCCATCACCTTGGCCTTTATCTCCTTGCCATCCAGTGGATTCGACAGTGACCCTCCCAAGGCTGTAAATCTTTACAGGAAAAGACTGCCCATCTTTCTCCTGAGGGGAAACTGGTGGATTCAAACCATGGACTGACCTTTCAGCTAGCCACACAGTGCAGTGCGCAACCCTCTGCGCCACCAAGGTTCCTTGGCCTAAGTCCTGTTTTCTGAAAGTGTTTTCCTTGGGACTTCCTCTCCAAGATTCAGTGGAACATTCATTACTTGGGGATCCAAGAAGTGGAAGGGCGGCTTGTCGTGCACAAGGGGAATGTTTACCTCTGCCTTTGACACCCCACTCTATCCTGGGAGCTGATTCCCGGCCAGACTGGAATGCTGCCCAGGCTGCCAGTTGGGCTGGGGCTGTTTTTCACTCAGGCGCAGCCTGCTGTCAGGAGCCCGCTCAGCACAGCGAGGCTCTCGGGACGGGAGCTGTATGTTCTGTCTCAATCGGCATGGTTCCCAGATTCCCACCTCTTCCCAGCAATAGCATTTAGGGTCTGGAGGGTCAGAAGGGTTTGGACCAGTTTGTCCATGGGGCATTCTTGGCACAGACAAGCGCCTCCTCCTTGGTGTGGCTGTGAAGTGCACTGAGTTCCAGCCTAAGTTAACAGCCCGAGTGTCCCTCCTCAGTGTGTCCCTGTCCTCATGGGCTCTGCATGGCCATGACTGTGGGTAGCCACTTTCTGAGACCACGTCTGTATGACTCAGGCATCTCCAGCACCCAGTAGCCAAGAGGGCAGAGATTTCTTTATCTGCTGCTTCTGATCTATTCAGAGATGCCAAAACCAAGGCCAGAGGCTGTAATTATTCCCAGGAGTACTTGTAAATGATGTTGATTATTAGTTGCTTTATTCAACTCTGATAGGTGATGATCCCTTACACAAGAGAATAAAACAATCTGGTCCTGTCTCATCTCCCTGATGGCTGCGACACTCAGGCCCATTGTTTCCTTTGCTAGGTATTTTGAGAAAAGAACTCTGGTAGCCTAGTAGTAGGGAACTGTGCTCCCAACCCAAAGGCTTGGTGTTCAAATCCACCAGCTGTTTTGTGGGAGAAAGATGAGTAGTCTCCTCTCATGTGGTTTACCACCTTGGGAAACCCAGTGGAGGATGGGCTATGTGTTAGTTCCAACTTGACAGCAATGAGTAGTTTCTAGTCTGGGGCACTTATCTGCCAGCTGTGTGTCAGACAACATTCTGTGATCCACAGGGTGTTCACTGGCGAATTCTGGAAAACGTATTAGCAGGCCTTCCTCCCTTGTCTTCCTGTCTTACCTAGAAGTTCTGCTGAAACTTGTCCACCATGGGTAACAAGCCATCATTTATTAAATGATTGATATATGTAAAGTGTGCGGCAGTGTAAGCCGCTCAATAAAAATGAATGATGATTATTATTTTGTGCCAGGCACTGGGCTAAACACCTCACACTGGAGAAACACCAGTCTAGAAGCCAGCTGCCCAGACCCTACAATCAAATGGCTCAGTGTCAAGCTCCACCACTGGGTGCAAGTTACTTCTCTGTGCCTCAGTCTCCACATACGTAAAATGGGCAGGTCACAGTTCCTTCTTTACAGAGAGAAGATTCAGAGCTTACACACTGACCACAGAGCTTGGGACACAGTCACAGACACTTGTGTTGCACTCTTCTGTCTAGAATGTTCCTCCCAGCTGTTCAGGGACAGATCCTCAAGGAGGTCTGCTCTACGCAGCTCAGGTTGCCGCCTTCTCATTCACTGATCAGCCCTGACTATTTGTTTTCTTATACTTATTTGTGTATTGTCAGAAAACTGGAGAGAATGAGTGTTTTCATGAAACTGCAAGATGACCCAGTTCTGCTTGCTCCCTTGCTTACGCGTGCCTCCCTATTTAGTGGGGGTCTCACACTGCAATCTTCTCAGAGATTAGGCTTCCAGCCAGACCACCAGGCCTTTTTCACCTCACCTTAACCCTACCCTGGTGGCCAGCTCGCAGAGGTCAGGAGGGGCCTTCTGGTCAGGAATGCTCACATGGTCAGTTCTCCAACTCTGCTGGATCTCCATACTGAGAAGCCCTGATTCTCCTACCCTTTATCAACCCCAAGGTTCTCCTTAAGGACCTCTTTCCTGAGCTTCGAAGAAACAGGCAGGAACCCATGGAGTCGGAGTTGCATATGATTTTAATTGAAAGAAATCAGCCTCCTAAATATTGCTTTTACAGGTTTTTTGAGGTCAGATATTCACACCACTCACACTTTGCAAAGTAGATCTCTGGCCAGAGGTGTGCCCTGACACGCCCCCAGCATGATGTGTCCTTTCTGTTCCAAGTTTGACCAAAGACCTCTGCTAGAGTGATGGAGAAGAAGCAACTTGAAATGAGTAAGTCCAAACCTACCCTCAGCTGCTGGCATGTTCCATTTCCTCTAGAGTCACTTCCTGGAACAGCCGCCACATCGAAGACCAGCCTTGGTCCAAACCCAGCCAGGCTTAAGGCTCAACAGGCATCAAGTGGAGCTGTGTGTCACTCTGTGTGTTTGCAATCCGCAGTGTCCTCTGAAGGTGAAGTGGGGGAAGCGGGTGCAGCCAGGGGTGGAGAGCAAGGAGGTCGACTCTGAATGGGCTCCTGTCACCTCCATTGTAGCAGTGACAGGTCAGACACCAAGGCCTGGCCATGAGGGTGATGCTGTGGGCAGGTGAGGTCTCTGGATGGCCCTGCCCACCCTGTCGGGGCCTCTGCCTTCAGTCCCAAGGCTGTTTTCCGATTCTCCTCATCTGGACAGGAACCCTTCTGTTGGCACAAAGCTTTCCAGGGGAGGAGGTCTGCAGGGAGAGATGGAGGGGAGTTAGTGACTTGGAAGTTCCACCTGCCTCAGGTTGAAGGAAACCTGGTCAAGATAGAAGTCTCAGGAAGGGGTGCAGTAGGACATTTAGGGGACCTTAGCAACCCCAGATGCCAGCTTCATGAGCTGCTCAAACATTTTTATTAATTTTTTTAAATGGAATTTGCCTCATTTCTAAGGGCTGGAGACCAGTGCGAGGGTAAAGTGGTGGGGCAGGACTGTCCATTTACTGAGGAGCAGGGATGCTGGGAGCTGCTCTGGGATTCAGAGGCTGACCCGAGGCTCCGGGCAGCCGTGCCAGCTCTGCGTAGAAGGCAGGGCTTGGCAGCACCTCCCGTCTTGCCCGGAAAATGCCTTGCAAGCCGACAGGAAGGTTCTGGCCAAGCTACTCAGCAACCTCGCTTGGCTCGTCCTCGCTGGACACGTCTTCCTCCCCTCAGCCTGGCTCCCTGACAGGTCCTCATTCCCTCCTTCCCTCTCCCTCGGTCCAGCAGGGAGCCGACACATCCGAGGAGTGTCCCCAAACCCACCCTTCACGTGGCCCCAAAAGTCCTGCTCTGACCCTAAGCCACATGTTTGCCAGTTCACACCATTTCTTCTGCAAGTGTTGAGCATCCAATGAAAAGTATGTTAAAATCACAGCATGTTATTGCTGCCTGATGGGTATGACTGGCATTTTGGGGAGGGCAGCAGCGAGGAGGCTATCCTGGTGCTGCATGATGCTTAACAGCCTTGCCCCCATTTCTGAGGGCCACCTGAGGAGAGAGAAGTGCTTCCCCTGAGAACCAGCTCCCATGTTGCAGGCTAAGAAACCAAGGTTTCAGATAGCTTAACATTCTATACGGTGCAGGTTGCAGAGCTGGAGCTGATCGACACAGCACTGAGAAGGGCCACCACTTGCTGAGCCCTGTGTGCTACAAGCCTACAGCTGAGGCTGGGGGTGCCTGGTCAACCCCCTTCATCCTCCTGGGCTAATGTGCATTTTCCTTATGCAAGGATGAGGCCTCCTCTGCCTGCTTGGCCCTGCAGGGTAGGTGGGCTAGGTGGGCTGTGTGTGCAGGTGTGTACGAAGGGTACTTAGGCCTCAACCCCAGACCATGGCCAAAAAAGGTAGGAGATCAATAGCCTAGGGCTTCCCCCTGCTGCGGCAGTTCTACATTTCCCCCTGGAGTTCCCCTGGTGACCTACTCAGACACCCCTCACCTGGCCTCCTTCCTTCTGGCCTCACTTCCCCACCCCCTCACCACTTCAGTGATCACCTCCCAAATCAACAATGTAGACACCAGTTCTGCCTCAGTCTCTGCTGAGACCACAACTGAAACAGCACCACATGACTTGTTTCAATCGATCCTGCCAGCAACTCTATTAATGGTTCTATCAGAGAGATGAAGACACTAAGGCACAGAGAGGGGAAGAAAGTTGTCTAAGGATGCTTAGCTTGGACACGGTGACATAGAATTCGGGCTTTGGTGAATTTAAATAATAGATAATCTTACACCTGCTGGGTGCCCGGTTCTGAGCCCAATACAGCCCCTACCTACCTCTGGGAGACATCATCTACTGAACAACTGCAGCATGAGAAGTGTACAGAGGACAAACGGAGTTCAGGGTCAGTGGACACTATCAGCAAGGTGCTCTGGACAGATGGATGGCTGCAAAGGAGGCCAGGGTCCACTTCCTGCAGAACGCCCCTATAGGTCCCACCAGAGTTCACCAACAGTGCTTGAGGCCCTGTGTCCAGGGAACTAAAGCCCATTTAGACTTGTGTGGACAGGGTTTTAGAGAACCCAGGCCTGGTGGGGACTCACCCCTCTCCCAGATTTTAATTTTTTTTTTTTAATTTAATGAACATTTACAGAGAGCTCTCCCAGATTTTGAACACAGGCATCAGGCCTTGGCCAGAGCTGCTCTGGAGGGGGCACCTCTGAGCCCTGTGGTTCAGCCGGCTTCAGGATGAGCCTGGAATTCCTAACATTGCTGTCATCTCTGTGTATACACACACACACACACACACACACATTCTATCCTCATCTATATATATTTTTCTATTTTATATATATACATATACATAGAGTACATATACATATACATAGAGAGAGAGAGATTAAGTAGGTCATATCAGCTCTCCATTTCTGGTAGTAATACAAATGTCCTCTCTTTTAAAACCATTTAAATTTTAAAGAGAGCTGTTGTAAAGAAACAACTACATAAATAGTTCCCTTGGTAGGTAAATACAGGAAGACTGTGTTGTACAAGGTCTGGTCCCCTGATCTAAGTCTGTTCACTTACTTCACAATGGAAGATGATGGGACCAGAAGAAAAGTCACTTGCCCCAAGTCTATATGACCCCAGGTTCCCTATCCACAGCTTGACGGTGTTCTGGGACACAGTGTAGCCCTGGTACTTATCACTCACGTTAAGTGCTAAAGGGCAACCCTCTTGTTTCCTTAACTTACAATTCTGGCTCTGGCAAGCTCCTGAATGAGAATCCTAATGACAGCTGGCATTTGTCAAGCACTTGTTTTTTCGTTTGACCTTATGCTAACTGGAAGCTCTGGTAGCCTAGTGGTAAGGACCTGCACTGTCAACCTGAAGGTATGAGGTTTAAATCCACTAGCTGCTATACAGGAGAATGATGGGCAATCCCTCCCTGCGCATGTCTTAGTTTCTATGTTACCCATGACAGCCATAGGTGAGGCCCTCCCAGCAATCATGCCTGCATTTGCGATGAGACATAGAAGTTAGGGATGCTGTGCCAGGCAGCACAGCTGGCCCTGGGCGGGCTAGAATCTCAAACTGGTGGTCTGAGCCTTCTTGACCCTTAAGTCTTCACTCCCGTTGGCCATGTGGGTTCATTCTTGTCTTCCAAGGCATTTAGAGCCACATGTGGGCCTCTAGGGTCACTGCTTATCCACCCCAAGATTTTCCTAATGTTCTGAGAACTGAGTCAATTCTTTCACCATCAGCTTTTTTTATTCCAGGCCCAGGCTACTGGCCTGACAGGGTGTGGTGACTCTCTGACCTCCCCAAGTAGCCTAGCCCTGCCCACTTCCCAATCTCCTGACTCTTTGGCATCCAGTCGGCAGTTATTTTTAGCCACCCATCCAAACCCCCTGGCGGGAAGGAATGCTGCCTCGCCCTTCCAGCTCTGGCACCTCAGGGCGAGGGTACCAGTTAACACGCACCCTCTGCAGCTACCCACACTGACACATATTCATTCCTTCACAGAGTCGGAGTCCCTGGGGAAGGAGGCTGGCTTCCTAGGATCTAGTCACTGACACACCATTAACATCATAAGCCTCATTTACTTACCACTAGGAGATTGTTAACCCTCTCATCTAATTTGCGTAAGTTGGAATCAACATTTTACAAAGAAACGGGTGTGAAGAGTCACTCGCCCAAGGCTGTGGTAGAGCTAGATTGAAAGCCAAGTCTGACAACAATTTTCGGGATACACGGAGATGCCCTTAACCACCACCAAGCACCAGTGACCCTGGCTCGGTCAGGCCACATGACTGTATGGGCAGCACATACTGGTGCTGGTGTGGCTGCCACCTGACCGAGGCTGGCCTCCCTTCTCTGCAGAGGCAGGGCAGGCTAACAGCGCTCAGCCAGCAGCAACGACACTGGTACTTGGGATCTTTATCCATGCCAGATGACGCTGGTTTCTTTTACAGTGAGGCAAACCTTTTTCTTAAAATGAATTCATATAAAAAGTTGCTTTTTTAAAAAAGAACAAAGCACTACTGCCACCAGACTCAGTCGTAACTACAACGGGAAAGATACTAAGCTGGCATTGGAGAGGCCTGACAGGCGACAGGCCAGCACTGGTGGGCAGGCAATGGACATGAATGAACATCACCAGCAGTGTGGGACCTCTTGGTGTCACACAACACAGACTTCCATGGAACTCCTGTCAAAAGTGCACACACACACCCCAATCCCAACCTGAGTGAGATTAAAAAAAAAAAAAAAAGGAATGCATTGCCTCCAGTAGGTTTGAAGAAGCTTTAAATTTAACAGTTGATTGCCCATCTTTCTCCTGCAGAGCAGGTAGTGGATTTGAACTACCTGCTCTCTGGTTAGCAGTACAACTCCTTACCCACTAGGCCACCAGAGCTTCCTGAGCATGTACAGAGATAAATTCAAAATGAGTCTATAAAATATCAGCCTTGTACTCTTCCAACACGTTAATGATATGAATGCTAGACAGCGCGAAGGGGAGCATGATGCCACAGGTGCTGTGGGATCTGTGTAGTTCCTCCTGCCTGAAACCTTCAGCCTGTATCCTCACAACTCCAGGCCAAGGGTGAGGGCCCTACACCCCAGCTGTCTTGAGACCCATACTGGAGTCCCCTGTCGAAAGGAGTGGGCAGCACTGCTGTGCCCTATGGCCAGGTCCTTCCAGGTGAGCTTCCGGCCAGGTCTCAAGGTGTCCTTGTTATCTGCCACTGTTGTCTCTCTCACCTGGCAGATGGCCACAGCTGCCTACCTGTTTTCCCCGTGGTCAGTTTGGGTGTCTGAGCTGGGCAGTGCAGGCTAGCCTGGGTGTGTGATGGCCACTGACAGGTACGGGAAAGGCAGAAGGGTAAATGCGCAGCCACAGCGCAGCCAGGCGAGGGCGAAAGCCTAGGAGAGCCTGTGACAGGACAGACAGGAGGATGTCTGGCTACCCTAGCTCGCATTCGAGCTGCGCCAGGCCACCCGACTCCAGCAGCAGCAGCAGACTCCTCTCTCTGGTCCAGCCCCATCCAACAATGTATGGAAATGACCCACAGGCCTCGCTGTGTGCCAAGGGGGCTGGCAGGCACCAGCTGCTCTCACTAGGATCTGAGAGAAATCAATCCAGGGAGCTGCCTCCGCATTGGTGCTGCCGGGACATGAGGACTCCTCCTCTCCCAGGCCAGCGGTTTCTCCAGGGAAGGAGTTGTGTCCCCACACCCTGTGCATAGGCGATAATTAACACTCAAAGAAAACCACAGTAAACTCTCCTGAGCTTCCTACTTGGTGCCCTCTGGAGACCAAAGGCCAGTGGGAAATGCCTCCCAAGGGTCCCTGGCAGGGAAGGCTCAGTGGCAAACCAGACTATTAGTTATGTGACATTCAAGCGCAAGCCCTCTTGCTCATTGTGGGATATAAATATTCACACACACATACATACATTCACAGGGCCTGAGTGTACACACACACTTCCCGTACGTCTACTTATAATAACAGTGGTTAATATTAATGTCACTTACATTACACAGCACTTCACACATACATGTTTCATTTAATCCTCATAGGTAGATTTTATGGAGAGGGAATGGACGTACAGGGAGGTTAAGGAGCCCAAGGTTGCAGATAGGGCTGGGATCAGAACCCAGGTAATCTGAATCTCCCTAGTAGTGCCATAGTCAAGGGCTCATCTGCTGCCCAAAAGGTTGGCAGTTTGAACTCACCAGCCACTCTGAAGGACAAAGAAGTGACAATCTCCATCCATAAAGATTTCAGCCTTGGAAACTCCATGGGATCCTCCTACAGGATCCCTATCAGCTGGAATCAACTCATTAGCAAACGATTTTTTTAAGGACTCTGAAACTGGAAGTCCTGGCTGGGACTGATGGTGAAAGTATGTAGCTGGTAACAGAGAGGCTGGGAGTTTAAGTCCATGCAGAGGCTGCTTGGAAGAAAGGCCTGGCAATCCACTTCTAAAAAAGCAGCCAATGGAGCACAGCTGCACTCTGACACACAAGGTCACCTTGCGTCACTGTGGATTTGACAGCAATTGCTTAATATGAATCGAGGGTCTTTGTTCTCAATTATGCTTACTACTGCCTCCACAGATGTTTGAGGGTATCATGTCGGTACACATATAAGAGAAACGAGAGATAAAGGGAGTAAGGGTATGTGTACCTTTTCATCATGGGGTCCAGTCCAATCCCTAAGCCCTTAGTTAGTGTTTCCTATATTGGTTCATGTGAACAGGTATCTACGTTAGAATGGTCAAGAACTGAACACCGGTGTCCGTTATGGAAAATCACGGCAAGTGTGGTAGGAACTCAGCTTATGTGCAGATCCTTCCCTCATGCTTCTGCTGCCAGCCATGCCGCCCACCACTTCCCAGGTCTGAGGTCCCTGAGGATGAGCGCGTGCTGGGTGTGGCTCCAGCAGGTCCCCAGGCCTCACTCCCCAAGGTCGGGTGCTGTCACTCTCAGAGCTTGGAGAGGGCATCCCTAAGCCACACTTCCTGGGCTTTCTACGTTAACAGTATTTGCTGCTAAATATGTCGAAGCAGCATTTGGGCTTCAGCTTTGGGTCCAAAATATGCCAATGTTTTCACTTGGAAGGGGAAATGTTTCTGTTGATGTGATGAAGAGATAAAAATAAGATGTTCTTCACCAAGTTAAACTCTATGAAAGTCAAGCGCTTGGCTGAGTAGTAGGGATTCATCTTTAGAGCCTCAGGGATCAAATACAGGTTCTGGCAAAAGAGCAGATAGTGCAGTGGTTGTGGAAGACTGAAAATGCAAAGGGGCTAGGATCAGGTGTGGTAAACTAGCAGTACCCAGTACAGGTTTTAAGTGATCCTTATGGGTTTGTATCCATTATGTGTTCTTGGTCCATGTTTTTCTATCTTCACTAACCTAGCCCTCACCCAAGCCTATCACCTCCTGCTGGGACCACTCAAAAGCCTCTTGGTGGGTCCATTTCTGTAAGCATTCTGCACACAGCCTATAGGCATCTTTAACAACTATGAACCAGATGGTGTTACTCCTGCATAAAACCTCCTGATGGCTTCCTACTAGTCTTAACTCGGCCTCTCAGGGCCCACCAGGCTTCACCCATCCACCCCACCCCACTCAGTCTTCCCCAGTACCATCTCCAGTCACATTAGCCACCTTCCAGCCATGGGGACAGCCAATCCGTCCCGACCCTGCTTGGGACAGCCAATCTGTCACTTCCTGCTCTCTTTTCTCCATCTCCATGCCTGGCTCCTCTGAATCCAGGGCTCAATTCAAATATGTGAGCTCCTCAGAGAACCTCCCTGCCCCCCAATCTAAAGCAGCCCACCACCATCCTTGTTTCAGTCATGCACATTTACCGAGGAGATGCCAGGTGCTAAAAAAAATAGCAGCGAACATGGCTGGAGTGGGGAGGGAGGGAACCGATCCCACAGAGCTCACTGTCTTTCTACGTGCCTCCACACCCCTTAAACTTCCGGTAATCTTTTTTGAGTACCTGCTTGTCTTCCTCACCAAGTGCCAAGAAGGCCAGGGCTGATCTGTTCTGCTCACCGTATTCGCTCGGCAGGCACAGCGGGTACTCACTGAGTATGTTTAATAAGGAGTGGATTGGTGAGTGGATGGAAGGATGGACGATGGGCAGGAGGCAGACAGGTGCCCAGGACGCCTGGTACACATTCCATCTGGCTCCTGGCTCGGTAAGTTCTCCCTCAGGAACAGCCCCTGGTGCCCAGCACTGCTCCGCCGGCCCTGCTCTCCTCTGCATCACCTTTAGGTCTGGTCATTTAGCAAAGATGGGTCACAGAGGAGAGAAGTCAACTTGGCCTGATCAAGCTGAGTGGTGTTCATCCACATTTTCCAAAAGGAAACTCTGAATGCCACCTCAGCGTTCCCTTCTGTGCCCAGTGACACATGTCCAGCATCATTCAGCTGAGAGGTTTGGCCAAAGAGCTATGCCTACCCCTAAGCCACCTGCAGGCTTTTCTCTTTCTCACCCCTGCTTGTCCCCTTCCAGACCACGCTGTGTGTGACGCTGCAGAGGTCTTTCTCCTCCCTGGGCCTTTATATGCCCATATCTAATATGCAAGCCAGGGCTGGTCACTGCCAGAGACAAGACCCCAGTGTGTCCCTTCTCAAGATGACCCAGGAGCGCCTTGAAGTCTTGCAGACAAGGCTGGCCTAGCAAAGTGCCCGTGCCAGCCCCGCCCCCCCAGCGCGGCTGTGCTGTGAAGGCAGCCTGCAAGCAAACCTGGCAGCCCCTGCAGGCAGGAGCTGCAGAGCTGGGGCACCCTGAAACCCGACTCCAAAAACAGCAGCGCGGCAGGGCCAAGAGGAAGTGCGAGCTCTCTGCCGAAAGCGGCTTCTCCTGTTCTGAGCTTCCGCCCGGGGCCTCTGCACCCAGGCGCACAGGGGGCCACCCTGCTGGCTCCCTATTTTTTTCTGACACTCCAAACCTTTCTCCTTCCAAGACCAATGAGGATCCTCACAAAGCCAAGGTCACGATCCAGCCAGGATGAGGATGTGGGAGGAGCTAAGAGCTCTGTCTCAAAGGCTTTCTTTGCCCTTACACTGTAAGGTGCCCCAGCGTGGTTTTGGTCCTGGCCCCTTCCCTTGAACAGCTTGTCAAGTTTGCGAGGAAAGGTTTCCTAGTTCCAGTTAAGGGTCTAAGAGGGTCAGCCCTTTCCGGGGCAGCTGCAAACCAGGAGGAGGTGGGCGGAGAGTAGAAACTCGGGGGAGGGGTGTATGTCTGGCTTAGCCATGCCTCCCCCTTCGCCAGCAATGTCCCGATCTGCCCTCACCTCGCGAAGCCAGGGCACTTACAGGCCTTGGAGGCCCAGGAGGACGTCGCCTCGGGGGTCCCATCTCTGGCCAAACGGTGCCCCCAAACGGCGGTGGCTGCATGATCCGGGCAGCTCCGGGAAGCTGGTCCGGACCGGAGGTGGCGGGTGGTGGCGAGCAGGGGAACGGCGGTGGTCAGGACCCTACTCCAGATACCCATCGAAGACGTCAAGCTCCGAGTCGGCGTCGTAGAGGCCCGAGCCGGGGTCCGAGAGCACACCGAGGTCCACAAGCGCCTGGTCCATGTCCTCGGGCAGGAAGACGAGGCCCACATTGAGGACGATGTACTCCATGAGGAAGGCGTAGTACAGGATCAGCACGTTGACGAAGAACAGGCCCACGTAGAACATAGAGGGCAGCAGCGGCGGCGGCACGTAGGGGGCCAGTGAGCCCAGCGCGTCCAGGTGGGCCGCGACCCGGGCGCCGGGCATGCAGGGGGCGGCGGGGGCGGCGGCCCGGCGAGCTCAGCCGCTGCGGCGCCCGGGCGGCCGGAGAGGGGGCACTTCAGCCATCCAGGGCGTCCGGGGCTTGACGGACGCGGTGCTGGGCCCCGGCGGTATCCCCCGGGGATGCCCGGCAGCCGCTGCGGATGGGCCGCGAAACGAGCCCGGACGGCGTCACCGCGCCCCCAAAGGCGCCACCCGACCCTCCCGACAGCCCGGCGGTACCCCCCGAAGTGGACGGCGGCTGCCAGGCTCCGCCGATGCGCCCGCGCGCGCTCACAGACCCTAGCCGCGGCGGAGGAGAGGCGGGCCCCGATGTTCAGCGTCGAGGGCCAGTCCCGGCGGCTGCCTCTCCCACCCGGCCCGGCCGTCCCGCGCGCCCCCTTCGCGCCCCCGCAGGCCCAGCGCCCATGGCTGCGGCCGCCGCGTCGCCCTCCTGGTCGCGTTCCCAGCACCGCCTCCGCAGCGGCCCCGCGCTCATTGGCCCGCCCGCCCCTGCCTATGCTCATTGGTAGGCTCATCTCCCGCGCTCATTGGCCCGTTTCGTCTGGGGGCGGATACTCCTTTGCTCCGCCCCTCTGGGCTCCGGGACGCGCTTGTTACCTCGGTTCTGGTCTCCGACCCGACCACAAACCCAGTTTTTTTTCCGAGTCCAAGGAGCAAAGAGAGAATGAGAAAGAGGGGAGCAAAGTACTGAACACAATTCAGACTTAAACTTATCCTAAGGTTACAAAAGCAGGACAAAACCACGGCCGGCTTCTGAACTTAGCTCAATTTGAGTATGACGTTAGGCTTCTCTGAGGCTCAGATTCTCTAGGCGAGAAAGGTGAGATGCGAGACATTTCCAGTGGAAATGCGCCTATTTTCCGTAAGTGAGATCTGTTATTATCCCCTTTTCCCCTATCCACATTCTAGTCTGCCCGTTGTGGTTCTGCCTCCTGTCGTGTACCTGCCGAGTCAAAACCGACCCAAAGCTGACCCTCCAGCAGGTTTTAAAGGCAGTGTGAATCGCTGCGGACGAAATTGCACATCCTGCCGCCGCGGAGCAGCGAGTGGATTCAAGTTGCGTGCCTTTTGCGATTGCAGCGCAGCTTCTTACCTCTAGGCCACCAGAGCATCCTAGAGGTCGTCTAGAGATTCCCAGGCAGGTCAGACCAGCTGCTAGGGTTGTTTTTTGTGTTTGTTTTGTAAACCATGTTTAAAAGCAACTGTAACATGCGTGGTGAACAGCAAGCAAGAATTACACAGAGAAAAGTGAATATCCTTACACTTTCTCATTTGGCGTTCCTCCTTTGGGCGATTGGGTTTATCTTACCTAAAGTCACTGAAAGCTTCTTTAAATATTAGGTCTGGGAGGGGGTGGGGTGGATTGTACAACAATGAATTTTTTTTCAAAGAGAAAAGTGAACTGGGGGGACGGAAGAAAATGTGCAACAATGAGTGAATGAATAGAAATCCAAGTTCTTTATAAACTTTCATTAAAATCTCAATTAAAAAAAGTAAAATAGATAGATAGATAGATAGATATAGATATATAACACCAAACTGAAAGCTTTACATTCATACATTCATTGATTAGTGTCAGCTAGACAATGCAATGTAGTATGTTTCTCCTTTATACAGATTAAGAAACCGAAGTCTAGAGACATGAAAGGAACAGAGGGAAAGCTAAGGAGCTTTAGCCTATTTGTGGGGCACCACTTGGCCTCTTCTTTTTCTACAGCACTTCTTCCTCTCACACATCACTCCTCTCAGTGAAAACCAAACCCAAACCCGTGACTATCCACTGGATATCCATCCATTGGATGTCCACAGGGCTCAAGGCAACCCTATAGGGCAGAGTAGAACTAACCTATATGATTCCCAAGGCTGTATATCTTCATGCAAGTTAATGGCTTCATCTTTCTTCTAAGCAATGCATTCAAACCGCTGACATTCCAGTGGTTTTGGTTAGCATTCTAGGGCTTAATCGAAGCATAGCTGACCCTCCAGCAGGTTCTACTGTGACACCGGAGCGTCCTTTCTGAATGAAAAAACACTCCAAACCATTAACCCTCCCCTGGTCTCCACTAACTGCTGAAAGTCGAACAAATCTTCGTCCATGCATTCATTATTCTGCCAGTATTTGATGACCATCTATGATGTGCCAAGACTTACGCTGAGCATTGGGGGAAACGGTGGCCCCTGGTTTGATTGTACAGTTGATGGAATAGACTAGACATGAAGGAAGTGTAGAAATGAATGAGTAGTTAGCAGGGAAATTTTTGCCAACTCAGAATTTCCTACTAATTCGGAAGAGAAATTTAGACACATCGTTTTGGCTCTCTTCTTCCTTCCCCTCTCCTAGGAATTTGGGTATAGACCAGAGAAATCCACTAAAAGGACAGGATAGTTCATTGTGTACACTGTTGCTTGGTTATTTTTCTTCAGTAAACAGTTTTAAAACCTAAAGTGGACAAAAAGGAGGATACATAAGGCTATTACAGAGTTGATACAGTTTTGATAATTAAGGAGTAAAACTAGGGTGTCTGGGCTTAAACTCTTAGGCTGCCACTTCTTAACTGTATGACCTTGAGCATGTCAACCTTTCTCTTACTTGCTGAAATCAGAGGATCTAAAGTACTTATTCCCCTGCCTCCAAAGTACTTATTGATGAAGATCAACCACTACAGCCTTCGGTATGGATTGCACTTCGGCATAAAACAAAAATCCTCACAACTGGACCAGTAAGCAATAGCATAATTGATGGAGAAAAGACTGAAAGACTAGAATTCACAATTATTATCTATGGAAGCAGTAATCAAGAAATCAAATGATATATTTAATTGGGCAAAATCTACGTAAAATGACCTTTTAAAAATATTAGTAACGTGGCACTTTGAGGAGTAAGTGCACCTGATGCAGCCTGTGATCTTTTAAATGGCATCGACGTCTGAAAACTGGACAAGGAATAGGGAAAGTGGAAGAATTCATTGAAGCCTTTAATTATGGTGTTGGCAAAGAATATTGAATGTACCCTGGACTATCAGAAGATGGAATAAATCTGTCTTGCAGAAATACAGCCAAAATTCTCCTTGAAAGTGAGACACTGGCACGTACTTTGGACTTTTCCTGCAGACGGACAGACAACTTGCTTGGTCAAGTACAAGATCAACGCAGAATAGGAAGACCCTCAAAGGAGATGAATTAATACTGTGGTAGCAACGGTGGGCTTAAACATACCAAAGATTTTGAGAATGGCGCAGGACCTGGCAGCATTTCTAGGAAAGGGTTGCGATGAGTTGTAATTGACTCAACAGTTATTGTGGGAGTCAAATAATATATGTAAAGGATATGCCCTACAATAGCTATTCTTGTCATAAAGTCCAGAATACTATGGTTACTTTTGTTCATCATCATCATCACTATCTCTTAAGTTCTCTGACTCCTTTTTCAGGGTTCCGCATAGAGGCTGACTCTAATTCCCGCCCACTCTGACAATCCCTGTCACCTCCTCCTTTAGCTCCTCCCCCTTACCGGGGGCCTCAACCCTGCGGTTGCGCGATGCACTCTGGGCCTTGTAGTCCATTCGCAGAGTCCTGTCGCCAGCGGCCTCGCGGGCGAACTGCATTTCCCTGCGTTCCAGGCAGCGGCGGCCGTAAAGCGCGGCGGCTGAACGGCTGGTTCCGGCTGAATGTCAGTACGGGGCTGTGGGCCGGGGAGGAAGGAGGTTGTCGGTGTCTCTACAACCTCCGGCTTTGCCTCCTCCGTTCGAGCTACCTCCACGGGCGCCTGGCGGCTCGGCCGCTTGAGTATGAGACCGTGACGCAAACGACGGGGTCGGGCCGCCGACATGTTTGGCCGCTCTCGGAGCTGGGTGGGCGGGGGCCATGGCAAGTCCTCCCGTAACATCCACTCCTTGGACCACCTCAAGTGAGTGTGTTGGGGTGAACGTGGATAGGGGAGGCCGCGGGGCTGGGCATGGGGATGGGGCTTACAGCCCCGGGCAGGGGACCTTGAGAGGTGTGAGAGCGGAGATGGGGGGCGGAGAGCTGCGCTTGGGCAAGACTGGTTATGAGCGAGGTGGTTACGAGCGAGGTCTCTGAAGTTGGAACGCCCGGGTTCGAACCCTCACCCGGTTGCCCCTCTCTGAGTGACCTTGGGCAAGTTGCTCATGGTCTCAGTTTCCGCGCGTGTGAAATTGGCATAAGCTTCCAGATTATGGATTTAGACTTGATTCTTGACCTGGACGGGCTGTGGCACTAAGCTTCCTTGGGGTTGTGCTGCTTTGGCTGGAGAGCATGGGGGTCAAAGGCCTAGAGTCTTGGAGTGGGATAGTCCCGTGTGTGCGAGTTTAAGACTCCAGTTTCCTGTCTTGCAAAATGTGTGTAGTGACAGCACTTGCTGCCTAAGACAGTTGGGAGGTTTGGATAAGAAGCCCCACATCTACAGGGGCTTAATAAATGACAGCGTTGTTTAAATCAAAGGAAATCATTTTCCCCGGGGGGGAGGTTAAATAGAGCTTCTAGAGAGCTAGGTGGCAAAGGGGTTCTTGGATCCAGTAGTTCACAGATACTAAGAAATAGTCTTTGTAATCAGACTTCTGTTCAGATTCCAACTCCACTACTTTAATAGCTTTGTGAGCTTGGGCAAAATTACTACCCTTTCTGGGCCTCTAACTCGATGTCTTCGAATAAGTATCTTGATCCTTGTACAAGAATTCAGTAGTGTCATGCGCAAAAAGAATTTGTTCAATAAATGGTCACACACCCAGCGCCTGCCACTTAAGTAGGTGGCCAGTATAGCAGGAATTGTGATTGCCAGCCTAGCAAATCCTTCCCAGACTACCTGACCTAAAAAAACACATATGCGCACCCCACCCCATTCTTCCTCTACTCCATTCCCTTTCTGGCCGACTTTTCTCTTGGTTTTGGTCATTGCACCTCTACTACTTGCACTTACTCTATTTTTACTTCTTTTCTTCCTGCTTGTTCTGATCACCACTGTATTCTCAGCTTCCAATGCTGTTCCTAGCACACAGTGGGAACTCAGTGAATACTTAAGGAATGAGAGTGAATGAATGAAGGAATTGGGGAGAAGCGTAGAACAGGCAGAGGCTGTGGGCTTGGAGGAGGGACATGTAGGTTGCAGAGACCTTTGAGGAAGGAGTGACTGTTGGGAGGGAAATGCAGTATGGAGAGAAGGGATTGAGTGGGTGTAGACAAACCTTGGATGGTAAGACATGGGCTGGTGTCTGCAGGGCACTTCCGGGATTACTAATGAGAAGGAATATGGGTACAGGGGTGACAGTAGGAGAAAGACAGGATCCTGGGAGGGAGTCAGAAGGGAATTGGATAAAGACTGCCCCCTTTCAGGGTGGATATGAGGTCATGGTTCTCAGATGGCTCCTTTCTAGCATGGAGCAGATATTAATAAATGTTGATGGGTCTCAAAACAGTAGGGATGATTTTGAGGGTGGCGAGTGCAATATAGAAAGAGAGAGAGTGGCCCAAGGAGAGGGCGAGGGTAAGAAATCAGGAATCTTTTATGTGAGGGCAGCTGGACAGGGAGGGGAGAGGCTGAAGGATTTCAGGAATTTCAAGTGGGTGGATGTGGCTGAGAAGGAGAGGATGGTTATATAGATAGAATTTGAGCCTCCAGCCAGACCCAAGTAGCTGCAGTCTCTCCCCGAGCTCTGCCTAATTTCAGCTTGGCCTCATGGTGCATTGGGATGCACTGGCATCCCAAAAGCATGTGGTTCAAATCCACCAGCTGCTCTGTGGGAGAAAAATGGTCAGTCTCCTCCTGTGCAGTTTCCTGCCTCTGAAAACGTGCTGGAGAGTCAGCTATGGGTTGGTTCTGACCCTATAGCAGCAACAACAGTTGCTTTCATGTTTATTTATTGCTCTGTTCTTTGTTGGGTACTTACTGAGGACTTCCTGTGAGTTGTCTCTTTTAGTCCTTATGAATCCGTTGAGTTATGGAAACGGTTTTTATTTCCATCTTATGAATGTGACTATAAGACTCAAAGAGTTTAAAAGTCGCTTGCCCCAGGGTGACAACTGAAAAGTGACAGAGCTAGAAGACAGTCTGACCCCAGAGCTTGCATTCATTACATTGTGTTTCTGACTAACCTTTCCCTCAAAGTCAGTTTGGAGGAACTTCTGACTTAGCCTTACCACTAGAGAGCATCCCAGGGGATGAGAGAGGGTCTCGGGTTTCTTTCAAGAATCCTGGGAACCACCTAGGTTAATCCTGTAGGTCTCCTGTGTATCTGGTGCTTTTTTTTTGGAAACTTGAGCAGCCTGCCCTGGATCAGGCAGAGCTGCTTAATCCATATTACAGCCCAAAGAGCTCTGCCACTTGTGTGCTGCAGCGGGGTTTGGAAAATCACTGGGTAATTTGGAAGAGTGCTGTGTCAGCTGGGGTGCTCATCATGTGGCTCTGATAGTAAGTATCTTGAGCCGTGGGTGTAACCACGCAGCTGGTGGGTGAGATGCCCACAGAGACAAAGACTATATAGGATGACAAGTACTGGGATCAATCCCTGGAGCCCCAGGGTTCCTGGACAGGAGGCATCATCAGGGTGGAGTTTTTCAAGGACAGTAGGAGTTGTCTTACGGGGCTAGAGGAAGCCCTGTAACCTGGACCCTTGGTTATGTGGGAGTGTTCAGTGGAAGCAGGCAGTTGTAGAAAGCAGGGCTGGAGATTAAAACTGGTTTGAGCTCTGTCTGATGTATGGGATGATCAAACCTCCTGCTTTACCTGGGCCTGAGAAATTTCTCAGGGAAGGGGACTTGGAGGACTAAAACCAGAGAGTCTTGGGCAAAGCAGAGCAAATTTGGCACCCTGCCAGGGGCGGGGGGCGGGGGGAGGGTCCCAGGTATAGAGGTTTAATTAAGTGCCTATCTGCTAGTTGAATGGTCTACATTGTGAGCCCATTCATCTGCTTCATAGGAGAAAGACTTGACAGTCTGCTTTCATAAAGATTATAGCCTAAGAAACTGTATGGGGCAGGTCTGTTCTGTCATAGTGGTTCGTTAAGAGTCTGCATGGACTGTATGGCACATGACAGCCAGTGACAAGTAATAGGCCCTGACCTAGGGCAGTAGAAGTAGAGAGAAAAGGTCCAGATATTGAAATGATTTAGAATTAATTATTATTTTTGTATGCTGTTAGAACATCTGAAAATCCTTTTGTTTTTGGTGGTTGTTGTTAAGATAAATTGCCGTTAGAACATCTAGGAACCTTTTTCTTTTTGTTAAAATAATTTTTTTAGAGTAGTTTGAGATTGGCAGAAGAGTTGAGACGATAGCATAGAGTTGGAAACCCCTTTTAACCAGTTATCCCATTCCTAGCTTGCACATTACAAGGAGCAATAAAGGCCTCTTCCTGTTAGACAAGAGTTTCACTTGTGCTGAATGATAGAAAGGGTGTACCTGTGATCTTTGTCTGCTAGATTGAGAGATGATTTTTTTTGACACAGCTTAAAATAAACAAGTGCTTATTTACTGTACATCCTGGATGGCTTATTGTCCAGGTTAGTTGCAAGACTATGACATTTGCTGACATGCGCAAATCTTTACTGATGGAGTCAGCTCAGTGCTACCAGAACCTCACTACCAGTCCACAAACTGGTAGAACTTTTTTCTTGTTAGTGCTTGCCTTTGTGGGTAGGTCAAGATTCTTGGTTGCAAGTGACATAAACCCAACTCAGAATTGCCTTCACCCCAAGTGGAATGTATTGGCTCCTGTCATTGAATGGTCTGTCCTGTGGCTTAGCCACAGCTCAGTCCAGATGTCCACCGTTGGAAAGAGGGATGATCTCTTCTTGTTGTTGATATTCTAAGGCAGGCTGCGGACTTACATCATAATTAGTTTAGCCATCCCTGGGCGGGGTGGGGGGGAGAGCCTCTCATTTTAATTCTGCCAGCAAAGGCTAGACTGGAGGACCAGTCTTGGGTATTATCCCCATCCCTGACCTAATGACTGTAGTCAGAAGGTGAGGTATTCTAACTGGCCAATCTTGGCTCATACCCCATTCCCCTGAGCCACAGGGATGGGGTCAACTCATATAAGGTAGTGTAATGAGAATGGGGAAGAATGGTTCTCTGTGGAAAAATGGAGGGTTATAATCAAAGGTAGGTTTTTTGTGCCTACAAGGTAGGGGTTCACTAAAACTAAAACTATGGATCTTACCCAGAGACACCTTGTGTTGAGAAATAGAACTGTGATCCATGCGACTTTCAGGATCTGTGATCTTTTAGTAGTAGTTTGCCGAGCTTTTCTTTCGATGTGCCCCTGGGTAGATTCAGATTGTCAGCCTTTGGGTTAACTGGCCAACTCTTAACTCTTTGTACCATCTGGGACTTAAGTGCTCACTACTCTTGATATTGGCAACTTTTTAAAAAATTTTATTTTATTAATTTTAATGAACATTTACAGAGATTTTGGATTTCCATTCATTCATTGTTGTACTATTTTCTCTACCCCCCCAGTTCGTTCCTCTCTCTCTCTCTTTTTTCTCCTTTCTCCCCCCCCCAAAGTCTGTTTTAATTGTCCCAGATATTGGCAACTTTTGGCTAAGATAGCATTGATACTTTATGGTAGCACTAATAGAATTTGGGATATAATGTTACCAGTTTCCTTTTCTTCAAACATTGTATTTATTGTATCACTCCCAGCACCATCTGTAATGGCCCCAAGCACTAACTCTGAGGGTTGTTTGTTCCTACCTGTCTGGTTAGGGAGCATTGAGGTGGGCCATTGAACCCAGGCTAGTGAGTCTGCTCACTAGCTAGCTAGGCTGCTCTTGGTAGACAGACAGCCTGTCAGAAAACTAAGGCATTGATGTTTGTTACCCAGAGGTCAGGTCAGGGCACAGAGGTGGGAGCATTGGAGAAAGCTTGGAGTAGGCACATGGCAGAATCAGGCCATAGAGTCAGGGTGTGCATGAGGCAAGGGGGTGTGTGACTGAGAGTGGAGTGAGGAGGCAGGAGAGGACACCCCAGGCCAGGTCTCACTGGGCCTTGTGAATCACGTTAAGGAATTTGGACTTAGCCTGAGAACAGCAGGAAGCATTTAGAAGTTTTAAACCAAAGGTCTTCTGTGGCTGATGTTTGGAGGCAGCCAGGCTGTAAGTGGGATACCCACTCAGAGGGCTGCTGCCGTCTGGTGGCAAGTTCTGGTACAACCACTATGCTCCCAGTCTACTTCTCACACCGTTTATGTCTTTGGCAACTCTCCTGCCCATACATACACCTCACTCGCCAGACGTCTGGGTCTTCTCCCTGTCAACTTGAACTCCCCTCTTCCCTCTCTCCTGGCCGCCCGTTTGCTTAGTTAGCTCCTTGAAATGCCAGTTCTGCAGAAATTGCCCTGGTGATTTTAGCCATTGAGAAGTGTTACTGACTTTTCTACTGTCTCTTGTACTTGCAGTGCCACGAAGTGAACTTGGTATTGTATGCCATCTTCTCATTACCAACAATGGCATCTCATTACCAGAGTGGACTGGCATTAGGCCTTGTAGGGATGTCTGGTGGCCTATTGTTAAGGAGTTGCATGACCAACAGACAGTGGTTTGAAACCACTGCTCAGCGGGAGAAAGATGAGCAGTCTCCTCTCGGACAGTTTACAGCCTCTGAAAATCTATCAGAGGGCCAGCTATGAGTTGGTTCTAACTCAACTGCATACAACATCTCTAACCAGAGAGTGGATTGGTCTTGACTGTAGGTTTTTCAAACTTTAGCCGAGCATTGGGGCAGATCCCCAGGGTTCTTCAGGCATCTTCTTTTAGGATTCCAAGCAAATGGTTCTGATTTTGGCTTTTAACCAAGACTACTGGAACATGTCTCATGGACATTGGCCATTATTTTGCAAATAAAGTTCATGTGACAAACCGCTTCCCAACCCAACCCAACCCTCCCCAGTCCTTTCTCAGAATGAGGAGGAAGGCTCTGCCTCCTAACCAGTGCATATTCTTCCTGTTATAAGGCATCAAGGGAGCTGTTGGAGCATGTCCCATACTGGTGGTCTGAAAGACCCAAACTGAATGGCTTCCTCAGTTTTGGGGAGCTTCCCCCCACCAGCCTTTCTGGAATAATTGTTCTTCTTGGCCTAGTCATGTCATTTGACTTCTTGACAGCATTAATTTTCTGTCCACTGTTTTGGTTTGTGTTGAGTGTAAGGGTGCTCTGGTAGTGAAGGCCATAAACAAGTTTTACTGAGAACCTCAAAGCTGTTCATCTCCAGCTGTGCCTTTTTATCAAGGGGTCAGGACCAACTCCATAACAGAGACAGAGAGAGAACGCAAGATCATCCAGTTGTATGTTTTGGGTGCAAACAATAAGCTGACTCAAATAGCTGGCACTGGTTTAGATAAGGAGATTTGCTAATTCTCTTACAGAAAAATCCAAGTATGCAGGCTTCGGATAAGGATTTCTGTTTTGAGGGGATGGGACACGTATGCCACTTGCCCTTATGCTGACATTTTTATGGCTATAAAATAGTCTGCCTGAAGCCCAGTGGCTTATAATCTACAACTAACCCAGAAGGGAGCTCTGGTGGCTTAGTGGTAAGGAATTGCACTGCCAACACAAAGGTATGTGGTTTGAATCCACCAGCTGCTCCATGGGAGTAAGATGATCACCTTTTGTACAAACTTACTGACTTTTTTAAAAAATTTTATTTTATTAATTTTAATGAGCATTTACAGAGATTTTAGATTTCCATTCATTCATTGTTGCACTAATTTACTGACTCTTAAAACCTGCTGGAGGGTCAACTATGAGTTGGTTATGATGTGATGGCTCACAGCAGCAACAATAACCACCAACCTAAAGGTTGGCAGTTCAAACTCACCTAGTGGCCCCTGGGAAGAACAGCCAAAAACTCCTACAGAACAGTTTTATTCTGTCACACATGGAGTTATCCAGGAGATCTTCCTGAGTTTAGGCCAACTGAATAATTGCTTATAGCAAGAATATATCCACAGCTCATCACATTGTCCAATTGGTTGTCTCTGGTGGTCTTGTGGGTAAGGAGTTTCACTGCCAACCCAAAAGCAGGTGGTTTTAATCCACTAGCTGCTCCTTGGGAGGAAGAGGGGCAGTCTCTTCCCATGAGAAAACCTGCTGGAGGGTCAGCTATGAGTTACCTTTGATTTGACAGTAATGAGTTGTTTTATTGTCCTGTGAAGCTGGGAGTATAGTCACCCATCTCTAAAAAAACCCTGTGAGGGGGCAGTGGTACAGGGAGGGAACTAGCCATGTCTAGCTCTGTCTCTTTTTCTCATTGCCATTGAGTTGTCCAGCTCATAGCTGATCCTCCAGTGGGTTTCCAGAGTTGTAAATCACAGAGGAGGAGACCGCCCATCTTTCTCCTGTGGAGCAGCTAGTGAGTTTGAATTGCTGAAGAATCATGGCTCCACTCTCTAGTTTGTGCTAGCAGAGCTCCCTGTCTGACCTCTCCTAAAGGGGGTTGGGGTGTCCTTGCTCTCAGTTCATCAGTTGTTTACTCTTGAAACATGTTCTTGAACCTAGCTCCATCCAACTTTAGTTCAGGGACAGACTATCACTGATCTGAGATAAAAGCACAGCCCTAACCCCTTCCTCTGGCTCTGTGTCCAGGTGCCTTCCCCAATAGCAAGCAGTCCAGCAGATTCACATGCAGGGTGTGCGCACTGGGAAGCACCACATAGCTCTTACAAGGGCCCAACTCAGGTCATACCTCCAAGAATTACTTGCTGTAGATGCCTGTTTTGTTCCATTCTGTGTACTTTTCACCATTAGAGGGCATTTTTCCTGTCTTCTCCCTGATCTTCACACATAGTGATCAGTGTGACGATGAAAGAGCAAGGCTCACTGGTCCAGGTTGACATTTTTGGAAGGGTGACTCATCAGGAGAAGCAACACCCTTGAACACCTTTGCTTAATCTAGTAGATCGCACTCTGTGTAGGGCTTGTTCTTCTGGCCAGAAGCCTGGACTCTGACCAAAGGGAGGTTCTCAAGGGTGGGTCTCTCCTAGGAATGCCTGGTGCTGAGCAAGCCCAGCAGACACAGCAGACTCCTGTCCTCATCTGTCTCTATGCCACACCCCCAGCACCCCAAGCACCCCAATCATGGTGTGATTTAGAGGGAGTTGTAGGTGGAGGTTGTTTGTTGTTAGGTACCTTTGAATCAGAAAGAAACTGCCCAGTTCTGTACTACCGTCACAGTCATTGCCATGTTTGAGCCCATTGTTAGAGCCGGTTTCATTGAGGGTCTTCCTCTTTTCTGATCTGCTTTACCAAGCATGATACCTTCTCCAGCGACTGGTCTCTCCTCATAACTTATCCAGAGTATGTGAGACGCTGTCACGAAACCTCAGTTCTAAGGAGCATTCTGGCTGTGCTTTGCCCAGGACAGACAGCCTTACCCCAATCTGTGAACGGGCAGGGGTGGTTCTGGTCCTTCTAGGCCACCATCACTGCTTTCATCCTTCCTCTCACATCCTCGCTTGTAGGTAAACACTAGTGTCGCCCAATAGGAGCATGGTTGGAGGCCATTACTATGAAACCTTGAGCTGTCTGCTGAAAACACAGTTTTTCCAGATGAACTTAATGTATCTATCCCTGGAATGGACATGATTGCTGATTTCAGCAGGGCGTGAAACCTTATGACTGTTTAAATTATGAACTGAGTGCTCTCTTGAGAAGGCAAGGTCTGTGAAGGCGCTTTGTTTACAGTTCCGAGCCCTTGGTGATGAGCCTCTCGGGTATTGGCTATAGATTGGCCGTAAGCTGCTGTTTGTGAGTCTCTAGGCATTTCAGCTTTCAAGATGGCCTGTCAATATGAAGTTTGCTAATGTGCAGGGGCCTAAATTAAGACTCCTCTGAAGCATTTATGGTACTCATTGATCCATTTCCCTGTGTCCATTCCTACTCATTTTGACCCTGTTGGTTCAATTAAAGGCCTTTTCTTCTGATCTGATAAATACTTTGAAGGCTTTTTAATGTGTTCTTTATCAGTTTGACTTTCTAGTGCACTTGGTATTTCTAACTTTACATTAATGTTTCATGATAAAAGTGCTACTTAGGCGAGCTCTGGTGGCCTAGTGGCAGGAAACTGCACTGCAATCCCAGAGGTGTGCGGTTCGAGTCCACCAGATGCTCTGCTGAAGAAGGTGGAACAATCGCCTCTTGTACCAGTCAGATCCAATTTGACGGTACACACATTAGAAAAAAAAAAAGACAACAATAAAAATTCTTTTTAAAGAAAAGTGTTACTTGGTTGTTTGCATTTGCTCTAGCATAAGGGTTCTGTGGCTGGAATCTAGACTCAGAATGCCCGGGGTGTAAGCCTGACCCTACCTTGTGCTGCACTGGTACCCCCAACAGGTCACCTCACCTCCCAGAACCCTAGCTCCCCAAGAGCATCAGCCCACAGGGATATTGAGGGTAAGTGACTACTGCAGAATTATTCAGGATAGAGCCAGTCATCCGCTGTAATGAATCTGGTGGTGGTGAGGATGATAAAAACCCGAAAGCCCAGCCTGTGAAGGAAATGCTACTAATTTAACAGCAGTTAGCTTTGTAAGAGACACAGAATAAAAATCTTTTTTTTACTGACCCAGTCCAGGGTATTCATTCTGTCCTTGGGAACTTTCTTGAGACAGGCTCAGCTATCCACACGAAGACGTGCATGGTGACATTATTGCTCAGCAGGAACCGTTTGGTGCCTTGATGCCCAGCAGGAGAGAAGCTGGCTCTCTTTTCAGTGGCTGCTCATGCAGCCATTGCACGTGCTTACAAACGGTTGTCAATATCAAAACCAAACCACACCCAGCATTTATTTTAGCATGAGGTGGGAGAAAACAAAAGGCCTAGAAATAGACCTGCAATGTAAGCTCCATTATGTCAATAGGAGCCCTAGTGGCCCAGGGGTTAAGCGCTCTTTTGCCAATCACTTGGTCAGCTGCTTGAATCAGCCAGCCATTCTACAGAAGAAAGATGTGGTATTATGTTTCCTAGAAGGTGACAAGTGGGAAACCTTATTATGCAGTTTTCCTCTGTCCTGTGAGTTAGAATCAACTCATTGGTAATGTTGTTAGGTGCTGTCAAGTCCACAGTGAGCCACAGCGATGCTTGAACAACAGATGGAAACCTTGCCCTGTCCTGCGCCGGCTCCCAAATCTCTACCACACTCAAGCCCATTGTTGTATTCTTCAGGATCTTCTCTTTCTCAGACTCTCTCCGTTTCCCAGCACGATGTCTTTTTCCAAGAGCTGATCCCTCCTGACAGCATACACATATACCTGACATTATATGAGATGAAATTTCACCATCATTGCCTCTAAGGAGCACCTTGGTTGTACTTCACAGGACAGACTTGCTTGTTTGATGGCAGTAGATATGGAAAAATAGCCATCAGTCAATCAATTTCTCTCCCCCACTCTCTCCTCTCTCCTCCCTCCCCCTTGTCCCCTCCCCTCTCCCTGTCCTATCCCCCATTCCCACTCCCCCTTTCTCTCTCCCCTCTCCCCTTTAACCTGTCTCCTTTCCCTTTCTTGCACTCTCTTGCGCTCTGTCTCTCTGTCTCTGTCTGTCTGTCTGTCTCTCTTTCTCTCTCTCTCTTGGTCTCTCTTTTTCTCGCAGTCTCTCTCTCTCTCTCTCACACAGTCTCTCTCGCAGTCTCTCTCTCTCTCTCTCCATCAAATCAGTCACCTCATAGCTGGCTGTCTCCAGTGTCCAGGACTATAAATTGCATGGGAGAAAACGGCTTATCTTTCTCACAAGGAATTGTGATCTTTGGGTTAGCAGTTCAAGTCTCTAGACCATACTTCCTAAAATTAGTCATGTAGTGATGTCCTTTAGTGTCAAAACCGACTCATAGCTGACCCTTCAGTCTGTTTTCAGAAATCACACAGAGGAGAAGTTACATAGGAGGAGAATGACTGTCTTTGGAGCAATCTGGTGGAGCAGCCAGTGGATTCAAGCCACATGCCTTTGGGTTGCTTGTCCACTAGGCCAGCAAAGCTCCATTCAGTGGGTAGAGGGACCAAAGAAATATATTTTAAGTGGCACAAAACCTGCAAAACTTCTGACAACTCCTTACCATTATGCCACAATAGGTCCCCCAAAATAGACTTCTTGTTGTTGTTGTTATGTGCCGTCGAGTCGCCTGCAACTCATAGCGACCCTATGTACAACAGCCCTAAACTCCGCTCTGTCCTGTGCCAATCGCACTGTCTCTAACACTCCCATCCCAATTATCCC
>NW_006399912.1:236252-353037 GCF_000299155.1 Elephantulus edwardii | reverse complement strand
GTCATTGCAAAGACAGAAGAGGAAGAAAAGACCAAAATGGATGTCAGAAGAGACTCTGAAAATTGCACTGAAAATTGCACTGGAAAATAGACTTAGGAAAGAAAAAGACCAAGTATCCAACTCCCAAGTGCAGTGTCTCATTGCACTGGTCTTACTCAGTCTGGTGCAGCGGCCTCATTGGCAGTTATGTGTTCTTCAAAATATTTTTAAAGTTTCTAAGAAGTCATGGCATGAGGGATATCATTGCTGATGTCAGATGAATCTTGGCTGAAAGCAGAGAATACTAGTTGAATGTCTTTTTGTTCTTTATTGAATATGCAAAGACACTTGACTGTGTGGATCATAACAAATTATGGCTAATGTTGAGAAGAATAGGAATTTCAGAGCACTTAATTTTGCTCATATGAAACCTGCACCTAATCAGAGAAGCTGTTGTCTGAACAGAAGAACAAGGGAACAAGAAGTACACATCAGAGCTGTCTATTCAGTCTGTATGCTGAGCAAAACATTTGAGGAGCTGGACTGTTGAGAGGAATATGGCATCAGGGTTGGAGGAAGAATCATCAACAACACGTGCTATGCTGATACAATGTTACTTGCTGAAAGTGAAGAGGACTTGAATTCCTTACAGAAGATCAAAGACTGCAATATGGATTACATCTCAACATTAAGAAAACAAAAATCCTCACCACTGGACCTATAAGCAGCATCGTGAAAGATGGAGAAAAGATTAAAGTTGTCAACTATTTCCACATTTCTGTATTCTTTTGGGCTGTGTCTTTTTTTGGGAATGGGAACAAATACAGCTTTCTTCCAGTCTGTTGGCCAGGTATCGATCTTCCAATTTTTTTTACAAAGGTTACTGGGCATGCTAAGGGCTGCATCTGTTTGTTGAAACGTGCCAGTTGCTATTTCATCAATTTCTGAGGCCTTATATTTTGCCAATTCCTTCAGCACAGCTTGAACATCTTTCATTACCATTGGTTCTTGATTATATGCTACTTCCTGAATATGGCTAATATCTGTAGTTGATTATATAAAGGAGTACATTCCTCGTATGAGTTAATGTTTATTTTATAAGACAGTCTTTGACTGAAAAGTTCTCTCCATGAGTAGCTTCATTTCCAGTTTAATAGAATACCTTTGGATGGTGGGTGCTATTGTAAAGGTTCCTCTTCGCTCTAGCAACCTATCAAGGCTGGTATTTTTTATGAATTTAAGTTTTGTTCTTTATTTTCCTCTTACTCTAATTGGGATTTTCTGTAATGTCTCTGGTTAGAATGACCAGTGGTAGTAACTGGACTCTGGTCTATAAGGACCACTTAGAATATGAATGTTCCATACAGGATCATGGGGCAGTAATAGCAAAAATGGCAAATACTTAGGAGTAAATCTAATAAGATATGTGCATCTTCTATTGCAGTAAGCATTTTAAGAAATGGTATATTGTAACACTCTCAGTTCTAAATGTAGCTATATATTTAGAGCAACCCCAAAGGAATTTTTATAGACCTTTACTTTGGGGTAGGGAGGCACACAAGTTCTTTGCAAAAGACTTCTTTAAAATGTTAAAAAGGGGGGAAGCTCTGGTGGCCTAGTGGCAAGAAGCTGCACTGCAATCACAGAGGCGCATGGTTCGAATCCACCAGATGCTTTGCTGGGGAAGGAGGGACAATTTCCTCCTGTACCAGTCAGATCTAGTTTGACGGTATGTACACACACACACACACACACTAAAAAAAATTAAAATTTTAAAAAAAATTGTTAAAAAGGAAAATATGTCATCTTGAGGATTCAGGTGCCCTAACCCAAGCTATGTATAGTATTTTCAGTCATATCAAATCTGTGCAAAAGCTACACAAAGAATAAGGAAATCTAAATAATTGATTCCTTTGAATTATGGTGTGGGCAAAGAATGTTGAATAACCTTGGGATGCTGGAAGAATGAGCAAATGTATCTTAGAAGTACAGCCAGAATGCTCCTTAGAAGTGGGGATGGCAAAACTTGAAGGACATCATGCTTGTTAAAGTGAAGGGTCAGCAAAGAAGAAGATGACCTCATTGAGATGAATTGACACAGTGGCTGCGTTGGCCGGAGGAGGCGCAGAACTGGGCAGTGTTTGCCTCACCAGCTTGATGGCACCTAACAACATTTTTTGTGGAAATTGACAAGATGATTTTTAAATTAATGTAGAACTGCAAAGGCCAAGAGTAGCTAATCTAACATTGAGAAAAATGAAAGAAGTGAGAAAACTTGACTCTGACTCATGGAGACTGCAGGTGTGTTCCAAAGCATTTTCCTTAGTTGATTTTTTGGCAAGTAGATCACCAGGCCTTTCTTCTGAAATTCTTCTTGGTGAACTTGATTTAACCCTCAACCTTTCTTTCTTTTTTCTCTCTCTCTTTGTGTGTGTGTGTGTGTGTGTGTGTGATGTTTTTTCCTTTTTCATCCACTGTTGCACCTTCCCCTACCACCCCCCACTTCTCCAGCCTACCCTGCAGTACACCCCTTGTTCCAGATTGTTCTCATACATATAATGCATAATCACATATTCCTTTTGGACAGTTCTCCCCCTCATCTGTTCTAATGTAGTGTTTATTATTTGTCCACTCTTTCTCTATTCCTTCCCCAACACCTCCCCATATCTGTCCTATTTTATAACAGCAGTGCTATGAAGTATTTGTCTTTTGTGACTGAGATATTTCATTCAGCATCATGTCCTCAAGGCTCTCCCATATTGTGTAATGCTTTACTGTTTCATTGTTTTTCAGTGCTACGTTGTAGTCCATCATGTGAATGTACTGTAATTTTACTGTCCATTCATTTGTTGATGGGCATTCAGGTTGTTTCCATCTCTTTGCTATTGTGAATAATGCAGCAGTAAACCTGGGTATGCAACCCCCCAACCTTTTACATAGCAAGCAAAAGCATTAATTGGCATTAAATTACCAGTTCTCTCGTTCATTGCCTTTGGATGCCCTCCAGTGATTTTTTTTTTTTTCAAGAGACTATAAATCACACAGGAGATTTCTCATCTGTCTCCACTGGAGCTGCTGGTGTATTTGATCCACCAGAGAGGTACTGCCTTTGAGTTGACAGTGCAAGTCCCTATGGACTGTGCCAGCAGAGCTCTCCAGATTACCACATAAAACTATTTCTATTGTAAAAGTTACAGTAGTTAGACAGCCTGCTGTTAGGTAAGAGTAGGCAAAAAGATCAATGATGTTAGAGTCCAGAAAGAGACCTGTATGCATATGTCACTCAGCTAATGACAACAGTGACACTGAAGTGTGGTGGAGAAAATTAGGACCTTTTGAGTAAATGGTTCTGGTTCAAAATTCAAGGGAGGAACAAGCTTTTTATCTGGTAGTTTACATTATGTGTAAAATTAATCCTAGGTGAGTCCTTTGAGTCAATATATAAACAAAGCATTTCCTTGTGACCCTGGGGGTAGATAAGGATTTCAGCTTGGCACAGAGGCTATCAGCCATGGGAAGAAGTAGCTCTGCTGGTGTAGTGGGGACAAGTCAGGCTGCTGACTGGAAGTGAGCAGTTTGAAGCTCCCAGCTGCTCCTTGGGACAAGGTTGAGGCAGTCTCTTCTTGTAAAGGTGCACAGCCCTCCAAAGCCCAATAGAGGGTTGCTCTGAGTCAGAATGAACTCCATGGCACCGAGTTGGATTTGTTTTTTAGGTCACTGGAAAGATTGCTAAATTTAACTGGGTTATAATGAAGAACTCGTGCTCATTAGTAGGGAACTATAAGAAGAGTAAGAAGGTAAGCCATAGTGAAAATATTCCCAATATATAGAGCATGTGAAGAGCCCAAGGGGCACAATGCCAGGCTAATAGGAAGGTCGGGAGTTGAAGCCCACTAGCCACTCTGTGGGAGAAAGATGTGCCAATCTGATTCTTTGGTTTTGGGTTTTTTGGGTTTTTTTCTATCTCCAATAAAGGGTTTTTATACAGAATAAAGAGCTGCATCAAATAAGTAATAAAAAGCAAACAAAAACCATTACTGTGGAGTTAGTTCTGAGTCAGTTATAGTGACCCTATAGGACAATTTAGGATTGCCCTGTAGAATTTCCAAGGCTGTAAATCTTTATGGAAGCAGACTGTCACATCTTTCCCCACAGGGCAGCTGGTGAGTTCAGTCCACTAACATTTTGGTTAGCAGCTGAGCACTAACCCCCATGCCTCTGGGGCTCCTAGTAGGAAAAGGATACCCAGTGAAAAATAAGCATAGGTATTTCACCAAAGAAGATACTCAAATGGCCTATAATAACATGAGAAAGCCCTCCATTTCTTAGTCATCATGGAAACAAAACTCAAATTGACTCTGCCGTACATACACCCAGCAGAACGGCTCCACCGAGGAGGAAAAAGAACATCAACAGTGGAGACACAACAGTTGGACTCCCAGGCTGTGTCAGTGGTCACGTAACTGGACAAATTGCTATCCCTGTCTTGGCCTGTGCGGTAGTGGTTGCTTGTAACTCATAATGACCCTGTGTACAAGAACCCTAAATCCTGCTCTGTCCTATATAAAAACCTCATTGTCTCCGACACACCTACTCGCACTACCCCAATCACTGAATCGATCCATCTCATAGAGGGTCTTCCTCTCCTGCACCATCCCTCCACCCTCCCAAACGTGATGTCCTTCTCCAAGGACTGGTCCCTCCGTGCAGCATGCCCAAAGTATGTCAGACGAAGCTTCAGAATCCTACACTCCAAGGAGCAGCCTGGCTTCACCCTCTCCAGGACAAACCCACTTGTTCTCTTAGTAGTCCATGGTATATTCAACACTCTTCTTTAGTACCACAGCTCAAAGGCATCAATTCTCTGTCATCCCTAGTCATTGTCCAACCATTAGCGCATTTGACACATCAGTGTCACAGTGTTCAGCCTCACAGCAACCACAAGTTACCTCTGTACAGCAAGTGGACACACTAGGGCTGTACGACCTAGAGGAATGTTTGAACAAAAACAATGGAAAACAGGCCCGAGGGTGGCGGATTAAAAGTCACCCACCTTTGGCTTGGTAGCATCGTTTTCTGTCCACTGAGCCAACTGATCTCTATTTTTTTTTTTTAATCTCTCTCTATGTTATTGTTGTTAAGTGGCTTTGAGTCGCAGGCGACTCATGCGGACAGTGTGGGGTGGAGCTCTCCAATTAAAACAAGCTTGGAAGCAGGAGTGGCATCCACTTCCATTATAGCTTGCCTCCGGAAATCCTATGAACCTGGAGAGAGGATGAAAAACACACAAGCATGGAGGACTCTCCTTCATAGGGTCGCTATGAGTCGCCTGCAACTCAATGACTCAACGACTCAACGGCACTTAACAACAACACAGCCATTGTCCAGCTCTCCAATTTATAGCGTGCAATTGTGAAGACAATAGCCCAGATCAGGCACACCTTAGTCTCCAGCCTGACTCATTGCTCTTCAGTGCTCTGGAGAGGTCCCTGACAGCTGACTTTCCCAGTGCAATTCATCTCTTGATTTCCTGGCTGCTGGTACCAAAATTGTTGACTGTGGAGCCAAGCAAACGAGAACTGTCAACTGTCTCAATCTCTTCATCATCCATACTGACTGTGTGATGGTACTCAATAAATAAGTTCATTGTCTGTGAACTGCAAGCCAACCACGAGTTCTTTTCAACAGATGCCCTGCACTTTACAGCAGTCATTGACTGGAGCACCATGAGTTTTGCCTCAGCCCCGGCTGCAGGACCGTCTTCCCTAAGCCGTGGCTCCACCTTTCTAAATCTGCTTGCAGCCTGACTGCAGGCTTCCTGCTCGGCGTCTGACACTCAGCCATGTGGCTCCACTTGCTCTGTCAGCGTTACAATCACCTGGGGATTGTGTGTGACAGCCGGCGCCTGGGTCTTCTTCCCTCAGTCCTGCTGAGCCAGCTCCCTGAATGGGCTGCGGAAGGCTGGCTTCATCGAGCCAGTGCACACTGGAGTTTGCCGGTGGCTGTCTGCTACAGTTGAGTTCATGTATTCTTGGCTATTTAATGCTCCCAAGCATCAGTTGCCATTTTTTTGTGGGCAGTGAGTTTCCATCCTAATTTAATGGAATTTATGCTAATTTAATCTGAAAAACAGCATTGTGTATTATCCCTAAAGTACTACTAATAATCCCTGAGCCTGGCTTTTATTTCACTTTGTAATATTTAATTATTTTTTCTTCTCTGTTAGGTATCTGTACCATGTTTTGACCAAAAACACCACCGTTACAGAACAGAACCGGAACCTGCTGGTGGAGACCATCCGTTCTATTACCGAGATCCTGATTTGGGGAGATCAAAATGACAGCTCCGTCTTTGAGTATGGGTTCCTAATACATATTGGACTTTTTTGGTGATATTTTTTTTCTTTTCTTTTTAAATACTCCTCCTTTAACTGTTTTTCCTAAATGTGTTCCATGAGTCCTGATAATGTCAGGATTTGATGCTTTGAGCTGTAAAGATTTCTGTATCTATCTATATAAATGTCTTGAAACACCACAGAAATGCACGTCAAAAATGAGCAAGTTATGAGGAGTGTCTCTAGAAAAAGCTGAAGATAAAGGCATGTCTCAGAGATGGTGCAGATTCCATCCCAGACCTCCCCAGTAAAGCTGATGTTACAATAATGTGTCCCACAAATGTTTTCATTTCTCAGGGCATATAACACGTTATGTTTATACTGTACTATATACATGTATCTGTATCTATACTGTATATGTATTTACCGTACTATGTTTGATGAGGATGGCACAGGAAAGGACAGGGCTCACATCTGTCATTCATAGGGTTGCCATGAGTCGTGCTCAACTCAGTGGCACCTAACAACAACAGCATAGCCTGCTAAGTGTACAGTAGTGTCAGCAAAATGTTGGAAATATTAGAAGAATGAATCAAATGTTAACATTCAGACCTGAAGTTGGATGCACAATTGCCACAACCTTTAATTTGTGAAAAACACAGTATCTGCAAAGCACAGTAAAGGGAAATACAATAAAATAAGGGATGCTTGTGTTATGGGTTGTTTGCCAGGTAGACTCTGGGTCTCTTCCTGTAGAGAAGAGAGCCATCCTGGGTAGTTTGTTCCTAAATAAACGCTAAGAACTTTTCTGGCCCATCACATAGGTTGATATTTGTGGGGAGCTCTTGATAACATAATCCATTTTGAAAAGTCTCCCACCAACCCCAGGGTGGGGGGCCCTGTTGATATCCCCATGTCCTAGAGGTGGACACTGAAGCTTGAGGAGGTGGCTTCAGGGTTGCTAACTGGTCAGTGGTGAAATCGAGGCTCACAGTCAGGGCCATTTAAGAGTTTCCTCCTTGTTTTGGTACTTCCACATACACAATCTTGAGCTCAGGCTTCCTGAGCTGCACTTCCCTGCTCTTGAAAGGAGGAAGTAGTACTGACGAGTGCTTGCTACAGAGGAGACAGCCAGTACATGAAAGAAGATCATTCCAAAGCTGTCCCTTTGTTGTTGTTAGCTGCTAACGGTCCTCTGTTCATCCCCGTGCAACAAGGGAATGACGCATGACTAGATATAAATTGGACTGTTTTGATCCCTAGGATTGCCAGTTGGTCTTGTGTTTATTCCTGGGGAAGTCAAAAGATTATAATCCAATTAATAACAGAATACAGTTAAGACAGCTGCCAAAATGTGTATGCATACACGCCAGCCTGGAACCCCTTGCCTTCCGGCTGGTGGTTCCCAGCTTCTCAGTCCTCCCAGTATAGGCTCCCCCACGCTCGGGTCTCAACTTCTCCAGTTTGGCTCTTGGTGTCACTGATGTAGGTGTAGCTGGAGCAAGAAGGGTGTCCTACATTCTCTTGTTGTTGCTCAGTGGCATCAGAAGATTTGTCTGTCTCTAACTCTGGCTTGGTCAGTTCATTTGCAAGATTAGCCAATCTCCTTATGGAATGTTGAGACTGGCTTATCAGCTTGTCAAATTGTAGACATTGTTGTGTCATTTTTAGAAGTTGGTCACCAGGCCTTTCTTCGTAGTCTTAGTCTGAAGCGTCACTGAACCTGCTCATCATTATAGCAACACACAAGCTTCCACTGACAAATAGGAGGTGGCTGCACCTGAAATTCACTGGCTGGAATCAAAGCTGATTGACCTCCTGCATGGAAAGAGAAGTATTCTTTAGATGAAATACTAATATTTTCCTAGTGGTATTTCTAATAGCCTGTTAAAAAACAAAAGCTGTAAACCAGAACTACTTCCCTAAATATTTGCATGAAGGATTTGGGATTGAGTTATGACAGTCATCAAACATAGATTATGAATGTTAGGAGTATTGAGAACACTTTGATGAAAAACAATATGAAAAGATGTTCTGTTTTCTAGCTTGGCCTCTTATCCTAATTTGGGGATAGCTCTATATTTTCATCAGTAAGGTTAGTTAAGGTAAAGCTACTTATGAAAATTGCAAACGCCTTCAAAAGACAAGTCTTCTGTGACATTGGCCATGATCCCCAAAGGAAAGCATATGAATAAGAAAGTGAGAGTTAAGAATTGGGATCAGCTTTCTTTAAGGATCCATGGAGAATTTGGGGAAAAAAATGGTTTTGGTGTCTGTTTTTGGAAATGAGAAAGACCTTTGGGAAAATGATCTGGAACTGTGTCCTCTTTACTTACGTGGACTTTTCTTAGTCCCTCTGTAATGTGAACGAACTTCCTGGAACTCTTGCAACTTGTGGGTTCTAATAGGCCACCCAATAGAATCCCCAGGAGAGTTGGTTCTTAATAAGCTTTCTTTTTTAATGTTCTCTCTTTTATTTATTTAGTTTTGGTGAAAACATGTACAGCAGAACACACCACTTCAACAATTTCTTCATGCTCAATTCAGTGACATTAGTTTCTTCAGGTTGTGCCACCTTTCTCAACAACCTGTTTCAGAGTATTTCACCATCATTAGCACAAACCCTCTGTCCCCTGAAGCTTCTCACCAATGCTTTTCAAGTTGCCGCTTGTCAACACCATCACATAGAGTTAATTCTTTAAATGGATATAATGTTGAATGCATACATTTTTTTTCCTGATTAGGCTGAATTATTATTTGATTCAAAGGTGACGTCAGAAGATAATTTCAATTCGAAATTTAAAGATTTCCTCAAGGTAATAATAGTGACCTCGCAGGTGGCGTGGTCTATAAGGAGTAGTGCTGTTAACCCAACAGTCACAGCTCTCTGAGGGTTTGAATCCCCCTGCAATCCTGCAGGAGAAAGATGGGCAATCCTCTGTGTGATTTAAAACCTCCAAAACCCAGTGGAGGGTCAACTATGAGTTGGAAACGAGTTGACAGATTCAAGGTAATAGTTTCATGGGCACTTTGGCCTTAGTGGATGCCAAAAGTTTGAATTCCATGAAAATGTGAAATTCTCAAAACTAAGAAGCTTTCTATTTTGAAATAGTTGTAGATTTGTAAGAAAGTTGGAAAATAATATGAAAAGTATCCATACATCCTTCACCTAGTTTCCCCCAATGGTAACATCTTCCATTTTCACCTGCATCTATCACAACTCATAAACCATCAGGAGTATGTATGTCACTGTTAACCAAACTCCAGACTTGGCTTGAATTTCACCAGTTTTCCATTACTGTTCTTTCTGTTCCAGGACCTCATCCAGGATACTGTGTTGCGTTTAGTTGTGTTGTTTCTCCAGTGTCTTCTGGTTTGTCATGATTTCACTTGTGTTCTAGAGCTTTGAGAAGTACAGACCAGGCCTCCTGGAGAGTTATCTGGTGTTTTTCTTCTACTTATTCAGGCATTTGACGTTTTGAAAAAGATGACTGCAGGGGGGATGTGCCTTTTTACCTCATCAGGGATACATGGTGTCTGTCGACATCATTAGTGATTTGCTTTGAATAATAATCCACCTTGAGCAAGACAAGGGTGGCACAGGATATGGCAAGTTTTCCTGTTTTACACAGAGAATGAACACCGATGTGGGAGAGCTGTTGTTATGGACCATTGAGTCAGAATTGACTCACAGCTGACCTTCCAGCGAGTTTTAAAAGTGTAAATCACATGGGAGGAGAGTGCCATCTTCTGCGGAGCCACTGGTGGATTCAAACTGTGTGCCTTTGGGTTGTCAGTGCACTTCCTTACCACTAAGCCATCAGAGATCCCTGGTGGAAGGGGTAGCTATGTATAGTGTTTGGTCTTCTTCAGAGAAGATCGGTGTTAATAAGATTGAATTTCCTCATATCCACTAGCAGCTCTTCAAGAGGGAGCTGGGAAGTGTCCTCTCATTGTGATTTAAAGCCTCAGGAACCCGAGGGAGGGTTGAGGTCACCAGAATAGACACCGTAGTGTGTGGTTTTGAGTTTATTCATATCAGTGTGAACGCTGTGGTTGTTGTTATGTGCCGTCGAGTCGCCTGCGACTCATAGCAACCCTACATACAACAGACCTAAACTCCGCTCTGTCCTGTGCCAATCGCACTGTCTCTGACACTCCCATCCCAATTATCCCAGTCACTGAATCAATCCACCTCATAGAGGGCCTTCCTCTCCTGCGCCGTCCCTCCACCCTCCCAAGCATGATGTCCCTCTCTAAGGACCGGTCTCTCCTCACAACATGTCCAAAGTAAGTTAGACGGAGCCTCAGAATCCTTGCCTCCAAGGAGCCACCCGGTTTAACCCTCTCCAGGACAAATCTGTTTGTTTTCCTAGCAGTCCATGGTATTCTCAATACTCTTCTCCAGCACCACAGCTCAAAGGCATCAATTCTCCTCCTATCCTCCTTGGTCATGCAAGACTTTTTATTTTATGCTTTGGAGTATAACCTATTTCTACATTAGACATTTTACTGTTCCACCAATGGGAGTTCCTTCACATTGGCTTCTGCATCCCTTTATCATCTCTACCTCCCCACCTTTTTAAAATACTTCCTTCCTTCCTGGCATTACATGCTCCAGGCTTATCTTGCATATTCCCTGCTCCAGTCCCAGAGTCAGTCACTTAGCTCAGGAGCCTCCTGCTTCCTGCTGGGAGTTTCTAAAAATGTAGCTTTCTGCATTTCACACCAGACCTACTGAGCAAGGTCTAGAAACTCTGCTGAAAGACCCATTAGAATCTGCTAGGAGATTTGGTAAAATCTGCTTGAAGTCTCACTAGAATCTGCTAGAAGACCCATTGATAAAAGATCCATTAGAATCTTCTGAAAGACTCACTAGATTCTTCTAGAAGACCCATTAGAATCTGTTAGAAGACTTGCTAGAATCTGCTAGTAGACCCATTAGAATCTGCTGGAAGACTCACTAGAATCTCCTAGCATTCTGATAGCATCCTGGGCTGCTGGGCTCCAGTGAGTTTGTTGGGTGATATTTGAGAGCCACTAGACAGGCCTTTTCTTCCACAGAGCAACTAGTGCATGTGAGCTGTCGACCATCCATGCCTAATGGAGTTCTTTGTCTGATATGAGGAAGACCAAAATAGGCCATGATGAAATTCTGCAGGGATTAATTAAACAGCAGAATCATAGCTGGAAAAAATTGTAGGCATCTTTTCTAGGTCATATTCATTCATTGGTTTATTCACACTTGCATGAATTTAAACAGAAATTATACAGCACTGAGCAAGTGCCAGACACATGATCCTGTCACTGTGGAGCTGACAGGCGAGGGGAGAGAGACACCCAGAACCAAGTCAGCCAGCAGGGAGTCCTGTTGCTCCAAACAAGAGGTGCATGACCTTAGCTGGAGTATGTTAATAGAAACAATTAACGAGAAATCCTGTCTTTTGCCTTGAAATAAAGGCTTGTCTTCTTTTTCAAGATTAAAAAAAGCAATGTATACCTCAGCAGGCTAGTACCACCTTGGTTACAGGCTGGAAGGCAAAGCATGCGTGGAGCCTGGCTCGGTGCCTCCTCCATGTTAGCACCTTCTTCTTTCCTCCAAGTGCCCCCCCCCCCGCCCACCCCTGCAGCCTAACATCTGTGGAAGCTGCAGACTTTAATGTGGAAGCTAGAAACTCTTAATATTTCACCTATCTCACTCCTTTGCAAGGAACTCCAAGTTTTTGTTTGTTTCTGATTGTAAACCTTTAAAGATAAAAAGGCTTGTTGGTATATTCATTCCTGGTGATGGTCTTTACAAACTGGATGGCACATAATAGCAAAAGTTTATTTTCTTGTTGTTCTTGTTAAGTGCCGTCGAGTCGCAGGCGACTCATAACAACCCTATGAAGGAGAGTCCTCGACGCTTGGGTGTCTTTCATCTCTCTCCAGGTTCATAGGGTTTCCGGAGGCAAGCTATTACGGAAGTAGATGCTACTCCTCCTTCCAAGCTTGTTTTATTTGGGGAGCTCCACCCCACTCTCTGTCCACATTTGGTAGCCATCCATTAACGCATTTAACACATCAGTGTCACAGTGTTCAACCTCACAGCAACCAATTTTCTTAGAAGCTCTAAAGACTGGAATTGGGGTGTGAGCAGGACCATGCCCCCTTGGAAGGTCTGGGGGAGACCCTGTCTCATGCCTTTTTCTTAGCTCTGGGTAAACCTTGGCTTGTAAACGTGTCACTCTTGTCTTCATGCAGCATTCGTTCTTGTGTGCATCTGTGTCTCTTCTCTTATGAGGATACCAACCTCATCTGAGATGAACTCATCATCAAAGATCCTGTCTCCAAACACAGCTACTTGCAGACACAGGTCCTGAAGATTCAAACATTAACATAGCTTTTGTTGTTGTGTACTGTTGAGGCTGAACTGAGAGATAGCTGACCCTCTAGGAGGTTTTCAGAGGCAGTAAACTGCCCAGAAGACTTTGCCCGTCTTTCTGCCAAGGAGCAGCTGGTGGTTTTGAACCGTGTGCCTTTGGGTTGACAGTGCAAGTAGAAAATGCAGTCTCAATGGGAAAATGCTGCTTTTCACAATTACTCAGAATCATAAGCAAGCTGGCCTCTCCCAGCCTCAGAAATTCAGTTCACTGCTTCCCAGAGGTGGCACTGTTCGTGTTCTGGGAAGAGAACTTCGAGGGATGCGTTTATGGAGGATAGTACTGTGGGATCTGGGTGGTGTGGAAGTTGAGGGCATGCAGGTGACGTGACCTCTCTGCAGGTGCTTCAAGGGGTGAGGGAGGCCAGCACACGTGTGCACTGTGGTACCCAGCGGTTTCCAGTAAGTCACTGACTCTCCTGTTCTCTCCCCAGCTTCTTCCTGGAGAAGAACATGTTTGTTTTCTTCTTGAACATCCTGCGGCAGAAATCAGGGCGCTATGTGTGTGTTCAGCTGCTGCAGACCCTGAACATCCTCTTTGAGAATATCAGTCACGAGACCTCACTGTGTAAGGACGCGTTTCTTGACCTTTGACTTGGCGCCATTGTGTATTGCAAGCTCTAGTTTTGCTTTGCTTTCATGCTGCTTTTTGAATGTGTATACTTACTGTGTTCTTTGTTGAAGGAGTATGGTGAGGGGCCAAGAGACTTCCTGTTCTATTTTTTAGAGCTTATTAAAGAAGTGGGGTCCCTGCATGGTGAGTCAGTGGAGGCAAGGGAAGAAGTCAGTCAGCATGAGAAGCAGCAGGAAGAATTTGGCTACAAAGTCTAGAAGGCTGTAAGCTTCAGCCCCTGGCGTCACTGGTTCAAACCCAGCACTCCACTCACAGGGGCATGATTAGAGATGACTTCTCATCCTCTCTGAGCCCCAGTTTCTTCATTACTAACCACCACCCCGAAAAGCAGGGCTGGGGTCTCTTATTTTAATGCCAAATTTGAGCCACTGCTATGACTGCAGGCAAGACCAGGGTAGCCAAAGGGCTTTAAGGTCAAGTCTGTCTCAGGGGTTTTCAACCCGAAGGCCGTGGTGCCCCCTTAGGGGGCATTTGGCATGTAGTGAAACAGTATCCCGATTAGGGTGGAGGGCAGTGCTGATGGTGGTTAGAGGCCAGAGACGCTGCTCAGCATCCTGTAATGCGCAGGACAGCGCCACACCAGACTTTTCTAGTCCCAAATGTCAGTATTGCCGAGGTTGAGAACTCTTTCAGGTTGATCCAGGCCTTATTATACCAGTATAACTAAAGCCAGCCCCAGGCCCTGTAAGAAGCTGGAGAGGGAAGTCAGGTGACTGTGTGGAGACATCAGTCACCTGTCTTTTCACATGAGATGCGAGTAGATGATTCTGGTGGGCACTCCCCTTGGGGACGGGAGCTGGACAGAGGTTAACGTGTAGCTCTCAGAATCAGCCACAAGGTGGCGCTCCTGTCTCAGGAGCCTTCTGACGCGGCCCAATGCGCGTGCGCTGCACATGCCTCCCTAAGTGGTGATCATTGTTACCAGCTTCTGTTACACCGGGTGCAAAATGAGTGCGGTTTCTGAAAACTGAGAGCAGACTGCATCCACAGCCTGCGTCTGCCGCGTGCTCCCACGTGTGCTCTGGGAAGTGGAGTCTCCAGGCTGCGGCTCCTGCAAACTGGAGCACATTCCGTCTTGTGATCCCTGTGGGTCAGCGTGTTTGAGGCTTCCACGTGATAGATGTGTGCAGAGCTCAGCACTGGGCCTGGCAGATGTGTGAATGACTTGGAACTAAACTGGCATCCCCCAAAATGCCTGCGCTCTCGGAAAACCTTTTCTGAGCCCAGCAAGATTAAAGATGGCACCGAGGGATCAAAAATGGCTTCCAAAGGATTTTTCCTGGATCAAAGGATTCCCTCACCCCCTTTTTTAATACTGGAACTAAAAACTCTATACCCTGCTGCAAGCAACATGGACAGATGCTGCTGGCTTTCTAGAGGCTTCTCCAGTACTCTTTCATAAACTCTGAAAAAACAGCTGTCAACTATTTACAAAACAAGGAGAGAGATGGCTAGCTAGGCTTTGTTGTTATTTTTGTTTTCTCATCGTAGAAAGGACTAACGGCAATCACTGCGTCTCTCTGACTGCAACAGTGGGTCAAGCACAGCGCAGATTGTGAGGATAGCGTAGGATGGAGCAGAGCCATTCTACAGGGCCCCTGTGGGTCAGAGCACCTAACAACAACAGTCATCACAGGAAGGAAATATTCTCTTTGCTAAAAAAAAATCCCATACCAAAAACTACCCCACAGCAGTGTTCCCAAAGATAAAATACACGTTCCACATAGACTCCTCCTAACAGTCCAGCGTGACCTACAGCTGTGCGTTAGCTCTGTTTCCCCCCCCAGTATCTTAGGTCTTTTCACTATGCATTCATGTGTCTCTCTTGAGTTTGGCCTCAGAGTCACATCTGGCTGTCCCAATAATTTTTTTAGCGTGGCCCGTGGGCATTTAGGTGCTTTCCAGTTTTTCAGTATTACAACCGTCTTTTTCACGAATGCACCTGGTGTCTGTTGAGTCTGGTGACCTAAGTGACAGAGGACCCAGGAGACTTGTGATTACTTGCAAACTCCTGGGTTTATTAGAAAAGGTTCCCACAGGAAGTTGGTCGTGCCATGAGAGGGGGCAGTAGAAAACCCCAGCGGAATAATAGAGGCACCTCCACTGCCCCCATAGTGCCACCACCCACAGACTCCTCTCCTGGAGGCCCTGGCAAGGTCCCCGCTGGTGAGTAGATGAGCCTGGTTCTGCTCCAGCTCCACAGGGTGCCTGGGGGCTCCTGTGTGCAGGCCCATGGCTATGCGGCCAGCTGAGGTCTCTGATGGCACAGAAGTCACTTGCTGTCCCAACTAGGCTGAACAAAACATCCCACCACTTCCCTCTACTTGTCCCGAGGCACAGCCAGGTTGGCACAGAACAGAGGCACCAGACTCCCCTGGGCTGCTCATTTCAGGTTGAGACTCTAGGCAGTCAAGGAAGTTGTGGATGATTCAGAGAATGCAGTACCACATGGGCCACTCCACACCCCCCAGAAAAGGAATGGACTGCTAGTGTCAGACAACAACATGGGTAGCTCTCAAACATGGCAAAGGCAGATGAGAAGCAAGCAGGCTTGTGTGGGACTGTGTTTACGTGTAGTTCCCGAACAGGCAAAATGGATCTAGGTGATAGAGTACAGAATTATCTTTGGAGTGGGGCCACTGGCTGAGCAGGGCCACTGGGGAGTCCTTCAGAGCTGGAAGCACAAGGTGTCTGACCTGAGGGGTGCTTCCACAGTGTGCGGATGTGAGATGAGGTGTCTGCGTGCGCCTGCACATTTTGAGTATATGTAGAGCTGAAGCTGGGTGCGTATATTCATATATGGTAAGATGTACACTGAAGAATCATATATGTCACTTCAGCTGAAAACATACTAAGTAAGGCTATCAGGACCCCAGCCCAGAACCCCTCCCTCCCTTCCCCCCCCCCCCGAAAGGGCCTGGAATGGGCCTGGAATCTGCACTTCCCACACACCCAGGAATGGTTGTAAGTGATTGTGGACCTGGACTCTCGGACTAGACTTCACAGCTGGCCTGCTCGGCTTGCTCAGAGCTCTCCCAGTGCTTGTTTGTGAATGCAGTGGGCCTGTCCCGAGAGTGGGCTTTTGAAGAGAGCCCCCATGAACCCCTGGGCCTTCTCCCTGCTCCTGGGGGGCCATCGAGCTGTTTTGGAGATTCCATACAGCCTTTAGTTTGGGCCTGAGCTAGTTACATTTTTTTTTTAATTTAGGTTGTTTATTTTTCATTTCAATGAACATCTACAGAGATTTTGGGATTCCATTCATTCATTGTTGCACCCTTCTCCCCGCACAAACCCCTCCCCCCCCCATTTGCTCCTCTCCTTGAAAAGCAAAAGAAAAACTCCCTCATTGGTACACAATCCCGCTAGTTACATTTTTGATGCTGAAGAACTTAATGGAACATTTCCAGTTCATCCAAATGTTCAGTCCTAGGACTGCAGCAGTGGAGATTATAAATGTTCCAGAGACAGTAATAAGAATACAAACGGCAGTTGACATTGGTGAGCGCTTCCAGTGTGCCCACCACTGCCTCAGTGCTTACTTTTTCTTTTTTTGTGACACTTTTTTGTTGTTGTTGTTGTGTGCCATGGAGTCAGATCCAACTGGCCCAGTAGATTGCCCATCCTCCTCCAGCGGAGCATCTGGTGGATTCGAACTGCACGCCTTCAGGCGCCTCAGTGGTTTCACGCTTTAGTCCTTTCAGTCCTCACAAACAGAGGTCCCGCTGCCTGCCTTCTCAGCCAGGAAACTGAGGACTAGAAGGGTAGGCAACGTTCCCAGTGTTACACAGGCAAGAAGTGGCAGGAGTTAGGTCAGGGCACAGGCAATTGAAGTCCAAGGTGCCATTACAACCGAGGACCTCGGATATGCCCCTCCCCTCCGTGAGAATCGTGGGTCCATCTGCAGAGACCCTGAGGGCTGGCCTCTCCCCCACCTGTCCCTTCATCTCCAGGTGAGGCCAGCACTGCCTGTTGGGGACCCCCATGCAGGAGGAGGCTCTAAAAACCACCTGCAGCCAGGTATCTGCCTTTGGCTGCAGGTATCCACCTTGGTCTGTCTCTGGCCACAGGTGGAATGGAGCAGACTCACAGACTGGCAGCTCAGAAGACAGACAGCAGCACCTGCTTTTCAGGGTGACTGGTGAGGACACAGGCAAATGTGTCTAGCCAGGGCCTGCCAACCAGATGGCACTACATCTCCTCTGGAGGTCCATGCGTGCTGGCCAGCAGAGTTTCAAAAACTAGTTTGGCCAGCTCTCACCCGACTGGTCTTATATTTCCCCTGACCTCCAGGGGCAGGAACTGGGGGCGGCCAATCCAGGCTGCCCCATTGACCCAGATCCTTTTATTGTTGACCCTCATTGGTGACATCATACCCGAGTTCAGACCCTGTCTCTGCCACTTTCTCTGTGTCCTTGGGCAAGTTAATCAAAACACACTGAGCCTTTTTTCACTCGCCTGGACAGTGGGAAGATTGGGGAATGTCGTCTTGGTGAATTACAGTTGGACACCCTCAGTCTGGCGCCGGTGTTGAGCCTCAGTGGCCAGGGGCTGCTGTGACGTCGCATTACTGTATGGGGAGGGAAGAAATGAGCAGCCGTTTTTGGCATTTAAAGATGATGATGTGATTTTTATTGGCAAAATGGGGCAGCTTTTTATAGAACACTGTGCTTTTTACCCTCCTCTGTGGGTGGTTTGTGAACGGGCCCACGCATCAGTTCACCTCCCCTCCCTCGGCTCTGTGTTGAGCGTTTGCCCACAGTGAAACCAAAACATTCAGGCGTTTCTCCTATTTTAGTGTGTGTGCACGGGGTGGGGGTGGGGTGAGGGGGGCCTTTCTCTGGCCTTGTCGTTGAACTTCTAGTGACTGATGGGTGATTTCTTTTCTGGGTAAAAGGGAAGCTGCTCTCCCTGAGCGCCTTTAATCCCACCCACCCAGGACGCCTCTGATTGTTCCAGGATCCTCTGATCGTGGGCTGACATCTTCTGCTTTGACCTCCTGTGTGCATTAACCTGTCTGTTTTGCCTTTTTTTCTTTTTCTCCCCCTCCATCTAGATTATTTACTCTCTAATAATTACATAAATTCTATCATCGTTCATAAATTTGATTTTTCCGATGAGGAGATTATGGCATATTATATATCGTTCCTGAAAACGCTTTCGCTAAAACTCAACAACCACACTGTTCATTTCTTTTACAATGAGGTAAGTAACTACCCAACGGTACACTTTGGGGTGACACAGGCCAGCTCTAGCCTTCTATCCATCACCAAACACTTAAGCATTTGCTTTTACATGATTTTTTTCAGTAACACTGTTTAACTTTGGTGTGCGTAATTTTTTTTTTTTTAATTTGACAAATTACCTCTCCATCTTAAAGTAAAATTCCACTTCTACCACATGATAGCAGAGAAGAGAAGGGCTCGGAAGTTGACTTATGGGGACAGCATTGGGCTAGTGCCGTGGAAATGAGAGGACATTGAGCCAGGTCCAAGCTTTGTCGTGTCCCTGCTGTGTGACCTTTGGGAAGTCCCAGTTCCTCCCTGGGCCTCAGCTTCCTCATCTGGAAAAGGGGGATAGTCATACAGAAAGACCTGCAAAAGCCAAAATCCATGTAAGGTAGACACATGTCAAAGAAGGAAAATGAAAATATTTTGCACTAAAATGAGCATCAGAAAAGTGGTCTAACTGCACCGTGCCGAAGGCAGGAAACCTGTGTGACCTGGAAGAGCATGGCAGTCCCCTCCAGTGCCAGGTTCACAGTATATACCTTGCAGGATTTTTCAATGTTTGAAGGAAATATGTTCTCAGAGCACTTTGTGTGTACCTCGCTCCCTAAGTTGTAGTCCTTGTTGTCCTTTACATGCTGATGGCTCTGGTATTTCTTGGATGAATTAGTAACCATATAAGGAATTGAATGACTCTTACCCTGGAATGCCCTAGATAATTAAAAGGAACAATGTGGTCAGTTTCTTTCACATATCAAAGAGTATGCCAGCTGTGCTAGGGCTGGCCCATCCTATGGCTTCACCCACATCATCGAAGACCCAGGTTTCCCATCTCCCTGCCCTCCTAGTACAGTTGTCTCCAAGCATCGCAGATTCATATGCCGTCACCACAAAGCCCGAGGAGGTCACCTTCTCTCCTGGATCCTTATAAACTTTTTTTAACTTCCAAAAAGATAACTTTCCCAGAAGCCTTCCAGCCAACTTCCTTTCAGGTTTGCCCCGTCTGACTCCCCTCGCGTTTCTTCCTCTGTGTACCAGGAGTTTGGGAGCAGCCTGGCCGGGTAGGTGTCACAGAGTCAGTCATGTGGCTGTGGTCGTTTGAGGGCTGGACCTGGGCTGCGGGATCTCCTCCCACGGTCACGCCTTCATGTGACTAGTCAGTTGGCGGGAGGCCTCAGTTCCTCTCGCTTGACTGACCTGTGACTCACAGCGTGACATGGGCTTCCCCTGAACTGGTCATTCAAGAGAACTCGGCAGGCTGCAGTGTTTTCTATGACCTAGTCTTAGAGACAACCAGGGCTTCAAATCTGTTCAGAACAGTTCTGTAGTTGCTGTCAGAAAGAAGGGCTCCATGTGCATTGCATAGCGAGCAGATCTTTTGACCCAAGTAAGAAACAGGCAGCGGTGCCCTGCTTAAAGGCAGCGCCCAGCTGTGCCTCTTCGAATGTGTGTTGACAATAGTTTATGGTGGTGGTACTGAAGCCCTGGAAGTCAGCACTCCATGTTCTTTGGTCACACAGGTCAGCTCTGATTCCGTGTGAAAGGGGATGGGTGGGTGAATACGGGGGGAAGCTCACTGGGCCTTCGTGGAACTGATGCACAGCCAGGCGCTGTCCACAGGCAGACAGCATCTTCAGGATAGGCAGCCAGTATATTTGCAGTCAGATCGTATTCCTACATGTTCTCTGAGTTAGAGCCAAACCATCTAGTTTGACCCTAGAGTATGTAACAGTAATAGTTTGCACTTTGATTTCATTTCATCCTCTAGGAGAAGAAATGTTAGCCACAAAATATGTGGCAGTTTTACAATTTAACATCATGTGACCCAGTACCTGGCACATGGTGGGCCCTTAGTAGATGTGTCCAGGGAACACATGGTGGTTTGTTCTCAAGGCACCTCAAGGTGAAAGTTCAGATCAGAGAGCTGACCGGGTTCTCCTTCCACTCAGGAGTGGCTGGGCCTCAGCATACCCGGCAGAGGGCAGCCTGGGATTCTGGAGTAGTGAGGCTTCGGGAAGTAAGCCCAGCTCTCGAACGCTTGGAGCTTCATCTTGGAGAAGGGCTTGTCTCCTCTTTTATACGGGCCAGGGCAGTAGCTACCACTAAAGTGCATATATAACTTCCAGTCAACTTGTGCTGCTCTCATTGTCTTGACCTTTAATTTTCCCATGTTTTAGTTCCCATAACAAAAATACCTCAAGTAGGTAACTTCCAAAGACAAAAAATTATTTTCTCACAGTTCTAGAAGCTTTAAGTTCAAAACAGGGCCTTCGCCCTGTTAGTTCTGCTGTTACGTGGTAGGTTCTGGTGTCTATCTGCAAGCCTCAGAATTCCTTTACTTGTAGTTTGGCCTTCACATACCACCTGCCTGCCTTCCGTGTGTGTGTGTGTGTGTGTGTGTGTGTGTGTGTGTGTGTGTGTGTGTGTAATCTGCTCATTTTTAAATTAAGAGCTCATTAGATCTAGAGTGGGGAAGAGTGAAGAAAATCAAGGACACATGGGGACAGTCTGTAGTATTAATGGACCTGTGAACCTCAAACTCCATGACCTTGAGACCAGAGGAGCCAGGTCGTGCCCGGTTGGCACTGGTGACTGCTCTGAAAAAGGTCATAATAGAGAATCATTCTGAGCAGAGTAGCAGATAAGTGTGGCCATCAAAGTGGTCAGACTCCCTGGCCTGACGGAGCCTGGTGGAACCCCTGAGACTGCGGCCCATGGCTACCTTTTGAGCCTGACCTGTGACGATGGCCCAGTACACGACAGGGTTCTGATCTCCTGTTCATATGGTCACTGTGTGTCGCTGTTGACTTAATAGCGCCCAACAACAAACAGACCGGGGACTCTGCTTTCAACCAAACAGAAGCCAGGACCCAGCAACCTTCTAAGGCCTTATATAAGCAGCCATACAGAATCAAGGGCACAGCATTTAGGAGGTAGCTCAGTGGCAGGAAGGGACAGGATAGAAGGAAGGAGGGAAATAGCCACAGAGAGGAGATAACACATGTACTGTTACAGTGTGATGGTTGTAATCAGTGTCACAAAGCACATATGATAGCTTACATGGAATACCATCCTGCTTTGTAAACTTACACTCGAATCATGATAAAAAGGCGTTTTTTTAAAAAAACAAAACGCGAAACCGAACTGACTAGGTATACTACACTTCACTGGTATGTATGGCTTCTTCATTATGGGAAGAATCCTCTCCCCAAACAAGATTACATCCACAGGTACATGGGAGTCCAGTACATATTTTGGGGGAACACAATTCAGTCCATAACAGCCAGTTTAGGACCGGCTGGTTTAGATATGCTAATGGTGGCTGCTTTTCCAGCACTGCCTTGAGCACCTTCAAACCTCAGACCTTCTCTCCAAGTCTGTTCCTCCTGTGGAAAAATTGACCACAAGAGGGCAGCAAAGCCCACCATTGTTTGGCTCTAGGCCCAGATCCTCGGCTGGCCATTTCTAAGTCACAGATTCTGTTTTATCTGCTTCTGCGTGGTTTTGATGGTCCCTTTTTAAAGTCCTAAGATTCCTGGACTCCTCTTCCTTCCTGAAGATGTTTGCAGTTTTTGGTATTTCCAAAAAGGGAAATGTATAGGAGCCAAAAGAGACTTTAGAACGCTTGCTGAGTCAGAAATGACTGTCACTGACCCTCCAGCAGGTTTCTGAGGCTGTAAGGTGCATGGGAAGAGATTGCCTGTCCTTCTCCCTTGGTGCTTCTGGTCGATTCAGAACCACCAGAATGGTGTGGCCTTAGTAGTGCACCTCCCTGCAGGCTGTGCCAGCAGCTCTCCCTGAAGAGACTTCAGGGTTAGGACAGTTTTGCACCATTTGTCATTTATTAGTTGAAACAGCATCTATTGGGAACAGCATTGCTCCTGTTGTTTCTTCTCATCAGGCACTGTAGTGAGCTCTGGGCTCGAAATTATATTCTTTAATGTTAACCACCATGAAGTGTCCCTATTTTATGAGTAAACTGAAGTTTAGAAATTCTGCTTCACACAGCTGAGCAGAGGGAGAGCAGAGTCAGATTATAAATCTGGTCCCTTTAACTTTTGCTGTGGGCCTCTCCTTGTTTTTGCCCTGGTCCCACCTTTGCCCTGAAATCCGTGCACCTACCCCGACCCTCCCCAGCCCCGTTCCCCACTGGGTCTGAACCTCTGGCTGAAGATTCCCTTTGATAGTGCTTTGTGACTACAGCAGAATTCAGAATGGGGCAGGGGACAGCCCTCTCCGATGAGCTTCTAACCTCTTTCTGGTACTTTTTATGTTGTAGCACACTAACGACTTTGCCCTGTACACCGAAGCCATCAAGTTTTTTAATCATCCTGAGAGCATGGTTAGAATTGCTGTAAGAACCATAACTTTGAATGTCTACAAAGGTAAGCGTCCCCTGGAGCTCTGGCCCCCTCTCTTCTCACGGCATGTGTTTGCGTACATTTCTCCAGAAACAGCTTGGGAACTCACTTATTGTCAGCCATGATTGTTTGTCTCATAAATAACTTGTAACTGATGGGCATTTGGCTGGCCCCTTGCATACATTTTTGTGCCACTGACTTCTAGGAGGGGAAGGAGGATTACTCTAGGAGAAGCGCATGTGGGATTGAATAAGTCAGAACCTGTGGACAGCGTGTCAGAGAAGGAAAAATGCTGCTGGGCACCAGCTAGTTCCTCTCATCTCAGGGTGGTTTGAGTGGAAATTTTTTCCCTTCAAACAGGTGATAGGAAAGTTGTTAAGACTGCACCCTGCCAAAGGGGAAAATTTTTTGAAACCAGGAAAACAAGACAGTCCCAGTGAGTTCTGGCACTTACAGGTTTCACTGTAGTTAGATACAGCAAAGTTGTCTTTGAATTTTTGAATCAGTGTTTTGGCTTCAGTACAGTTAAGCATGAATTTCTCTGGATCACATGCAAAGGCAATTTCTGTCACAAACAGCAGAGGGCAGTAACGCATTCTGCTGCAGTTGCTTAACCCAGCACTGGCAAATCCCTCCTGTCTGCCGAGAGACACTCAATCCTCATAACACTGGCTCTGGGACAAAGCCCTGCCCTCGGTGGCTCTGCGCTGGTGCTCACAAAGGCTGGCTGGACCCAAGTTTCCCAAACCAGAGTTTTCCTCTAAGCAGTTCCCTAACAGGTCTCTGCCTAATAGGGGGTTCTGTCCCTCGTGGTCACCACATAAGAGCGGGGATTCCAGGTTCAAGGATCAAAGACCTTGAGCCATTACATGTTGGGGGTGTTATTTGGGGTGTTAATACTGGAGGACTTCCACTAGGGGTGGGGGTTCATTCCACCCAAGTTCTGGGATTGCATTAAATCGAAGAGGCTTGCTCAGAATTTATATAGAGGTTGCAAACTCAGGGCCTGAAGGCTGAATATGCTCCTCAAACATGGTTTAATTGGCCTAGATGTTATTTGGAGTGGGGAGGGGATGAGGAGGAAGAGCAATTGCCAGTATTTTTCAACTGGGAGACCTTGCATAAGAATTTGGATTTCTGACTTGAAAATGTGTAACTGGCTGCTCTGACACCCTCCATGGTCTTCTAGGGCAGTGGTCCAGTACCCTTTGGGGTCCACACCCTAGCTCCCCAGTTCACATGCTGGGCTTCGCAAGCTTTTCACATGGTCATTGGCCAGCCCTGCCAGCTTCTGAGTTTGCACCCCGGGTCTGTGGTGAGGTTCGGCTGCCTCCAGCTCTGTTTCTCTTGCTCTCTCCTAACTTGTCCCTTTCCATTTAGATGCCTCCTAGCCCTCTATCCCTCTGAGCAACTGTCTCACCACCTCAGTTCCTAACCCTTTTAACTGTTGTCTGTTTTTTGCCTTTCCTTCAATGATGATTCCTGTGTTCCTTATTCCAGTGTCATGTAAGTTCTTAACCTCTGGTTTTCTGCTTTCTTAACTTATCCTTACATGTAAATGCTGGAAACTGGCTTGCAAGCTCTGCTCTGTAGTGCATTAGTAATGTTGAGACTAATTGATGGTTTTTATAAATTAAAAAAACCAGTATTAGAAATACCTTAATAAGTACTATTTTATAAATAAAATAAACATTTCCAAGTATTTCCAGGAAAGACAGAGACACTTTGGGATGATAGTAGAGGGCTTTTTCTTTGTGGTTTTGTGGGGTGTTTTTAAACTTCCCTAAGTTATTTTTGGTAGCTTAACTTTATTTTTCCCCCTTTGTGAATTTTCTCAGTGGATAACCAGGCCATGCTGCACTATATCAGAGATAAGACAGCCGTTCCTTACTTCTCCAATTTGGTTTGGTTCATCGGGAGCCACGTGATTGAACTTGATAACTGTGTGCAGACGGACGAGGAGTGAGTGACCTTCCCTGGGTGCTTAGTGGATGGACAGAGGGTTATAGGAATATTCGGGTCTGCCTGTGTGTAGGCAGGTCACGAACGTCTGTGCATTGAAGGGTAAGAAACTGCACTGTAGTCCCAAAGGCACATGGTTTGAATCCACCAGCTGCTCTGTGGGAGAAGGACGGGCAGTTTCCTCCCATATGATTAACTGCCTCTGTAAACTTACTGGAGGGTCGGCCATGGGTCATTTATGACTGGGAAGACACACAATAACAACAACCTAAGAACTCTTCTCTTTCTAGTTGAAGAGATAAAGTGGGGGAAGTTGATTATGCAAACTGTTCAGGAAGATTCTTGTCAGTGGAGAAGTAAAGTTGATCATAGGTTGCAATCTAGGTTGTGAACTCCCTGTTCTGTTCTGTTTCTCCCAAATCAAGTGCCTTCTAGGAGATAAAAGGGGCAGGGTAAGATGGAATAAAGGGTTCTACCCACCTGTTTTTAATAATAGAATGCTGGAAATAACTCAGGTGCTTTACAGAAGCCTATCCACGCTCTATGTCCCTATACGACACCCAAGCCAAGCTCATTTCTGTTGAGTTGACTCCAACTCACAGTGACCCCATAGGACAGAGTAGAACTGCCCAGGCTTCCTAAGGCAGTGAGCTCTGTGGAAGCACACTGCTACGTCTTTCTGTGGGGGAGCAGCTGGTAGATTCAAACTTGACCCATTCCTGGGCAGCTGATAAATGGAGTAAGATGATGTGTGAGCTGAAGAAAAGATACACAGAAAGTGTGATCTGTCTGGAGCAGGAGTCCTCATTCTCTGTGCATTGCATTGACATTTTGGGCTGGGTATTCTGTTACATGGGTGGCTTCCCTGTGCTTAGTGGGATTTTGAGCCTTTGCCCACCAGATACCTGTAGCATCCTTCCATTCCGCCCCTCATGCCATCCTCCCCTGTAACAAGCAAAAATATCCTCTGTTGCTAAATGTCCCAGTGGGCAGACTGGTCCCCAGGTTGATGACTCCTGCTTTGCACAGACCAGATGGGACCAGGATGGTAAAGGAGCCAGGAAGGCAGCCTCCTGGTGGTGGTAGTGGGGGCTAATTAGAGGGGTCAGTCCGTTACTGGGAGAGGAGTGAGGGTAGGTAGATGGCTGATTTGCCAAAACGAAGGAGCTGTGAAAATCATAACTAGAGAACATGTGGAGATGCTGGGCTCCAGAAAGAGCAAAAGTTAGGCAAGGAAGGAAACGCAATCCTGGGCCCCTATTTGTCTCTGTTAAGACAGTTGTTGAGAACTGTAGAGCTTGGGTGTAAAGCAAAAGGACAGTGGTACAAACCCATATATCGGCCCAAGGAAGAAAGATCTGGCGGTCTGCTCTGTAAAGGTTACAGCCCAGAAAAACCTTGTGGCGCAGTTGTACTCTGCCCTATAGGGTTGCTGCGAGTCAAAATCCACTCACCTTTACTCAACAACCACCTCAGGACACAAATTCTGTCATAGCAGGAGATCAGTAGGTCATGTGTCAAATAGATCAATCACAAAATAGAAATCCATGCAGATTTTAGAGAAATAGGGGGGAAAGAACCCACAGAAACTACTTTCAGAGTTCAAAACTGCCACCTCTGAGTGGTTGGGGGTGGGATGGGGTGGAGTGGCTGGTAGATGGGGGGAGACTGAGCCAGCAGCTACTAGCTTGCATTATCAGCTGAATAATACACTCTGCGTTTTATTTACTTGAGTGAACGTTTACAAATCATACTGGTTTTCATGTAATCTTTCATATATATTTTAGTTAATAGCATTAATTAAAATTGACTCATTTAATTACACTGTTTGATCAACCTTTTATTTTGTGTGTGTGTTCCTATATAGATATATATTTTTTAAATTAATTTCTTTTAAATGAAAGTTTACAAATTGTTTATATACTGGTATTTTACTCAATCACTCATACATGTTTTATTTCATAATGTTAATTAAAATTGATTAATTATACTGGCCACCGTGTGTGTGTTTATATTAATTTATTTTATATGAATTAAAGTTTACAAAGCAAATTTAGGTTTCATTGAGTCGTTCATAGACATTTTGTTTTATGACATTAATTATAGTTGATTAATGCAGTTAACTAATTACAATGTCTAATCAAAACCTTATTGAATATTGTTTTCCCTTCATTCAGCTTATCTATTCATTAATTTTTAATCCCCTCTCTCTCCCATCTGATTCCTGACAACCATTCTAGAATGGTTCTGTGTATGAAGTCTTCCTTATATGTTCTTATTTTTACATCGAAATTCATATGTGGCCTAGTGGATAAGGACTTGTACTTCCAACCCAAAGATGTGTGGTTCAGTTCCACTAGCTGGCTCTGTAGCATAAAGATAGGAAATTTCCTTCCATGTAATTTACAGTCTCTGAAAAACCATTTAGAGGGTCAGCTATGAGGCGGTTCCTGGAGTTTGAGCTTGTTTTGTTTTTCATATGTTACTTTGATAAATTACAAAGCAATAGTACAAAAAGAATGAGGTGTATTAAATATCTTCTTGTAGGAAAGTGCTCATAGTAACTTACTAAGTGCCAAAACAGTTGCATTGTGAATGGTCTACGTATACAGAATTGATATTAATAATAATAATAATAGATACACAAGTATTCCTTTTATTATTAGGCTTTATGTATCTTTATAAGCACTTACTTAACATGTTTTTATTAAAGACAGAATCACTCATTACCATTAAGTTGATTCTGCCTTTTAGTGGTCCTCCATCAGGTTCCTGAAGCTGTCCATCTTACTGGGAAGAGACTCCCGTCTTTCTTTTGCAGAGTGGCTGGTGGATTTGAACTTGCAGAATCACAGCACTGTAGTTAGCAGTGTAGCACTCTGCAGACTATGAAGGAATTTCTCTCTCTCATTGCAGTAGAGTCAGAACCGCCTCACAGCGGACTCTCCACTCGGTTCCTGAGACTCTAAATTGCATGGGAGGCAAGTGCCCATCCTTCTTCCTTGGAGTGGCTGGTAGATTCACCAGCAGGCCCTTCGGCTGGCAGCACAGCTCCCCCTCCACTAAGCAACGAGAGCATTGCTGCTGTGTACCATTGAGTCGGAACCGACCCATAACTGACCCTCCAGTGGGTTTTCAGAGGCAATTGATGGCACGGGAGGACATTGTCCATCCTTCTCCTGAGGAGCTGCTGGATGGATTTGAACTGCGTGCCTTTGGGTTGCCAGCGTAACTCCATACCACTAGGTCATCAGAGCTCCCTACAGATGAATAGTTAGTTAAAATGATGTAAAAGAAGCAAAATGAATCATGATCTTACTCCTTGTTTTAACTGTGTGTGGTTAAATGAGTAGTTATTTGTAACACGAGCATTTTACACTTGACTGAAAGGAGCTGACAGCGTAGTGTGTACTATTTTGAGTTCTAATGGAAATGTCAGTGGTTCAGATTCACCAGCTACTCTGGAGCAGGGAATCTGGATTTTTAAACGGGAAAGGCAAGAATCCCGGGTGGTACAGTGGTTAGAGCTTGGCGCTAACTGAAGGGTAGGCAGCTCCAGCTCACCAGCTGTAGGAGGGAGGTATAGTTGGCTGCTCCCGTGATGAGTGTAGTCTTGGAAATGCTGTTGGCAGTTCTGGCCTTTAGGGTCATTATGAATCACAAGTCAACTGGACAGGGGCAGATTTGAATTTTTGGTAAAGGAAAGGAATAGAAATACATGCGTATGAACTGTAGGATTCTGAGTGCGTGATGTTCTTAGTGGCTGTTTTTATTAATGCTATCAAGTCCATTTCCTGGTGGTGTAGTGTGTTTAGTGCTAGGATGCCAACCTAAAGGTTGGAAGTTCCATCCTACCAGCTGCTCCACACACAGAAGGAAGATGGGCACTCAACTCCCATGAAGATAAACAGCTGTGGAAACCTTCAGGGTCTCTATGAGCCAGCTCTCTGTTAGTGGCAGGATTCAAGGACTTACCCTTCTCTTTGCTTTTTAGTCTTTAGTTTTCCATTTTTTCAGCACAAATATTACTTTAGAGAAGTAGTAATGATAGGAACTCTCACCTTTGCTAGAGTTCTGACGTTGGGGCTATTGCAGGTGTGACTAGTGGTCACTCTTTTAGGATGTGAGATGCTTCCACCGGAGAAGCCTACATAGTGTGCCGTTGCTCGGCTGCAAGAGAAACAGAGGTCTCCGGGCCGGGAATAGGAGGGGCCTGGGCTTGCCCTGTGTGTGGTCAAGGCCAGTGGAGAGGATGCGGCCACTGAGACCTGCTTTTTCTTCAGAACGCCTCTGGAGCATTTTAATTATCGAGGATTTATTGCTCCATTACCATTGCTTATCTTGGGAGACAGGATTTGCCACATTAACTAAGTGGCTGTTCTTGTGAAGTAGCTCGCAGAGAGTCTTCTCTTTGCTTTTGTGCTTTGTTTATCCCATTTGTTTTGGGCTCTGGTAGCAAGAGGGGGTCACGGGCGGGATGAGTTGCACTGAGGCCTCTCTAGGGTGAGGGTCCCCAAGAGTCCCCTGAAACAAACCACAGTGGACTTGCCCATTTTCACTTTGCTGCCTACCAGTGGAGGCCAGGATGGTGTCTTGAGATGGGCTAGAATATCAGATGGTTGAACGACCAGGTTCCCTGAGTGACCTGAGTCCCAGGCTGTTGATTTTGAACGTGCGCGCCCTGGGCGTTGGCTTCGGGCTGAGGTCGTTTCTTTCGGCAGGCACCGGAACCGGGAGAAGCTAAGTGACCTGGTGGCTGAGCACCTGGACCACCTGCACTATCTCAATGACATCCTCATCATCAACTGCGAGTTTCTCAACGACGTGCTCACAGATCACCTGCTCAACAGGCTCTTTCTGCCCCTCTACGTGTACTCCCTGGAGAATCAGGACAAGGTGGGTGTGCAGGGAACGCTGGGCCTGCCCTCATGTTGACATGGGGTCATCAATAGGGAGGAGCAAAGGCTGGGCCAGAAAACCTGCCCTGGTAAAAAACACCTTGGCCAAGGTCCAGATAGTCCTTTCCAAGAACACTGAATTTCCTTTCCTCTTATTTCCAATGTCAGTGAAACAGGAGAGAGAGAAAGAGAGAGTGAGTGTGTGTGTGTGTATGACAGTGGATGTGAGAGTGCATGTGTGCATGAGGATGTGTGAGTGTGTGAGAGTCTGTGTGAGTGTGTGAGAGTCTGTGTGAGTGAGAGAGTGTGTGTGTGTGTGTGTGTGTGTGTGTGTGTGAAAGCGTGGGTAAGAGATTGCCTATGATAGAGTGTGTGCGCGTGAGAGAGGGAGAGACTAAAAGTGAATGCGAGAGCGTGATTAGTGACAGCAGAAGGAAACAAGAAACCTCTGCAAATTTAGGGTTTTGGTTTCTGTGCATCCTTCCCTTGAGGTGTTTCCATCCCCGGTAACTTCTCCTGAGCGTTGCCAGAGCTCACGGACTTGGAGAAGATCCAGACGGCAAGCCGACTTGCTCAGAGGGGTGGAAGGGATGGCTCTGCACTGAGGAGCAGACTCAGCCTGTGGTTGTCCTCCCATCAGCCAGCCTTGGGTCCTTTGAGGGTGCTGTGCAGAGCTTAGGGTCTACCTTACCCTTGGGGGTCCGGGCTGAGACTAGGAAGCTCATATTTTACCTGCGAGCCAGGAGATTCTGAGCTGGTGGTGCTCCATTGCCCGCTTTGAGAAATGCCGCTTCCAGGAGGGGAGCCCTCCTGTCCACTGTGTCCATGGGGCCAAAATAAGAAGCTGAGGTTCGCAGACCAGTACTTCCTCTGTAGGCCTGTGGCCTCACATCTACAACCCAAGATGGGGTAGTTTTCTTTTGGGGAACGGAACACAGAGATTCTTACTAAAAATAAGTATATAAAGAAAAGAAAACTGTAGCCCTAATCAGATCTACCAGAGGCCACTCTGGGAGCCATTGACAAAACGAGAGGAATTGGGAGTTCTCAGGGTGAACCTTCCCTTTGCTGTGTGACCTTGGAAAAGGCAAATAACCTCTCTGAGTCCACGGCACCATTGCTAAAGATCTCTTGCAGATATAGGGTGACATTGGGTATCCTGAAACTTGGTACAAATGAGGCCAGATGTTTTGAAACCTTCCAAAGAACAGCCCTTCTGTCCCCCACCCCTCTCCACAATCCCTCTGCCCCTAGCTGGGCACCCCCACATTCTTGGTAATACAAAGAGCAGCCAGTCTGCAATCACTAAGAAGAGAAAGGAGCTCTGATGGGTGAGGAGTTGTACTGCCAACCCAAAGGGAGGAGGTTTGACTCTACCAGCTGCTTCTCGGGAGAAAGGTAGACATTCTCTTCCCATGCAGTTTATCGCCTCTGAAAACCCACTGGAGGGTCAGCTGTGAGTCAGTTCTGACTTAGCTGCCCGTAACAGCCACAATGATGGGAGCTTCCTCCAGTGGAAAAGCAGTGCTGTTGCACAGGATTGTGGGGGTTGAGTTTACAGATGGACTTTGCATCAAGGAAAGGATAAACCCAGGATCCTGGAGAAAGTTGGGGGCCAGGGAGCCCCTTATTCGTGCACTGCTTTTGGCTTCATGTATTTTACAGCACTTATTCAGTCTAGTCTGACTCTCTTTCTCCCCAACCTTCCCTAGGGAGGAGAACGCCCGAAAATCAGCCTGCCGGTTTCTCTCTATCTTCTCTCCCAGGTATGTTATTCTCATCACATATGGAGAATCCCTAGGATACTGTCAGGCCACGTTACCCCGTCCTCTCTCCCTGTATCCACCAGCTTGAAAGAAAAGAACAATAAACAGAGTTGTTCTGCGCTCCAGACGTTGAGTAGAGGTGGTTTATGTACTCTTCATCATAGTAGGTGGAAGTGTAAAGAGAAATGAATGGAAAAGACATCTAACCTGGCACTCATGCGGTTCGTTTCCTGGTGGGGCGGAGGTTTCCAGAGCCGTGAGGGAGTGCGCCAGCCGAGCACCTTGGGGTGGGGGCTGCGTGAGTCTTAGTCATGGCATTTTGCAATCAGCGCCAAACCACAGGACCCTGCGTGTGTGGAGCAGTCACACACAGCCTCTCTTCAGGACCTTGCTCTCAGGGAGCTGTGTTTTAAGGTTTCTGTCATGGTTCTGCTGCCCACAGCCTCGTCTCCCAGATCTGTGTCTTGAGCCAATTTGTCTGCCTCCCCCACTTAAACAAGCGTGCTTCCTTCTCGTAATTATGCAATATTTACAAGAAGGGAAAAACTCCATGGTGACCCAGTTACATAACTGTAAAAATATTTTTATTACGAGCTGTCCAGACGCCTGAGCCATCTCGTTAGACTGTCAAGTAGTCAAAGGTTTGAGTGGTTCCTCCTCCCGCAGTGGCACAGGTATTGATGTACTATGATCAGAGTTGGCCCCTCTAATTTGGTCCCCGGGCCCTTTGGAGTCCAGGACGGGGCTATCTCTGGTTGGCATGAGAATAGAGAGCTTGCTGGGGCTCCTCCCGCCGGGTAAGCTGACCACGACCCAGTGTGGCCTTCTCACTGCTCACATCCCAGGTCTCGCTCAGGGAGCTGTTTGCTGAGGGTTGCGCCCTGCCCCGGCCCTGTCTGAATGCTCCTCTGTGCGCCCAGGCTCAGCACAAATCCCAGCTCTTCCTGGCCGCTGTCTGCTCCTCCTCACGAATCCACTAGCATTGCCTGCTTGGGATCCTGGGGGTCTGGCTGGGCTGGACACTCAGCTTCTCAGTCACAGGAATCCCGGGGAAACAGCGTCTGGACCCTTTCAGCCTCTGAGTCTTGCCAGGAGCACAAGTTGCCGCAGGAGCACACTGCCAGCCCCACTCAGTGGCATTCAAGGAAAGAGGGGCCAGGCCTCTCTCTGAGAAGCCTTCTCCCCTGTATATCCTTCCTGGAAGACCAGGACTCAGACATCTAGCTAATGGTATCTGTGTCTCCCTGAAAATGAACACTTTTAAGCCGATGCTCTGCACATGTAACGGAGCCCCTCTCGGTGGTCCGCAGAATCTGCACTCATTTTCCCCCAGTATTTGCGTTCCATTTTATACAGTAGTGCCTAAAGTATAAAAACCAAAACTGAGTATAAATCTCTTGTCTTTAAAACCCCTGTGAGCTTCTCCCATCACTATAAAATAGTCGTGCAAATTGTGTTTACAAGCTGAGTTACCAAACCAATAAAATTCCCGTTAGCAGCATTTGTTTAGTGGGACAGACAGTGTGGTGCTGCTGAGACTGGACTGTCACAGCCACAAAGAACGGGGTCGGGGTGGGGCAGTATGGGCTGAACACATACCCACGGACCAGGCGGTTGCCACGTCCTTCCATCACTGTTCTCTGCTCCGAGACCCTGAGCACAGCCAGTGAGGGTCCTTGAGTGACTGCGCCCTGTGTGTCCATAGTAGATCCTCACTGAATGCTATGGACTGAACCTAAAAAATGGATTATTGATCAGTGAAAGTAACGATCTTTCAAGGTGCAGAGTGGACATTTGTAAAATGAATAGACTTGGTGACTGGGGGTTTTGTTTTGCGGTCGGGAGAAGTGTGTAGATAATCCTGACCCCCTGAAGGTGAGAAAAACCCCCTCCAGCTCCTCACAGGGCTAGCACCGGAGTACCTCTGCACAGCGGTCACTGTGGGATCCTCTGACAGCATCCCTGGGGTTTCAAAACCAGATGTGCTGTTTTTAAGATCAGTGCCACATTTGCCTATTCTGTGTGTACCTTTGTGCTTCATCTGACCTGTCTTTGGGTTTTGAGCTTGTGTTCACCCTATCCAAACTGTGCAAAATGACGAAGACGAGTCTCCTTCTCAGCCTGCCCCTCAGCGCCCTGTTCCTTTTCATTGTATACAGTTAAATTGGAAAAGACCCATAGCTGTAAATCTTATGAGAATACCCATCTTTGTTTCATGAAGCAGCTGATGAACTTGAACTGCTTGCTTTAAGAGTTGGCAACGCAACTCCTTACCACTAAGCCACCAGAGCTGCTCTCTCCCACTCCATGTTATTGTTGTTGTGTACCATTGACTGGGAACCGACCCATAGCTGACCCTCCAGCGGGTTTTTAGAGGTGGTTGATTGCACGGGAGGAGATTGACCATCCTTCTCCCATGGAGCAGCTGGTGGACTTGAACTGTGTGCCTTCAGGATTGCAGCGCAGCTTCTTGATACCAGGCTATCAGATCTCTTTGTCCCGTTCCTTGTTGTTGTTATGTGCCCTCAAATCACCTGCAACCCATAATGACCGTATGTATAGCAGCTCTGAGCCCAGCCCTGTCCTGAGCCAGTCTCACGGATTCCAACACCCCCCTGCCCCAATAGCCCATCACTGTATCAGTGCATCTCATCCGAGATCTTCCTCTCCTGCACTGTCCCTCGACCCTTCCAAACATGATGTCTTTCTCCAAGGACAGGTCTCTCCTAGCCACATGCCTGAAGTATGTGAGACAGAGCTTCAAAATCCTTGGAGAGGAGAAATTTGGTTTCACTCTCTTCAAGACAGACCTATTTGTTTTCTTGGCAGTCCATGGTATGTTCAAGACTCTTCTCTAGAATCGCAACTTGAAGGCATCTATTCTTCTGTCATCCTTAGACATTGGCCAGCTCTCTGATACATAGCAAGTAATTGCAAAGACCATGGCCTGGAATTGGTGGTCCTCCCACTCCATAGAGGCAACTAATTTCTGTCTTAAAAAAAATCCACTGGTTGTGCCTGAGAAAACATGGCGGCTCCCATGTACTCCAGTCCATACTAAAAGGGGACAGCTGCCTGGACGCAGTCCCAGGAGGGGTCAGAAGTCACCAGGCTGTGGGCTGCTTGCAGGGTTCAGACCCAAGCAGTAACCCAGGCCCTAGTCTTTAGGGTGCCAGAGAGAGGGAAAACCAGGCTTTCCTCAAACCAGTAGGGTCTGCAACCTCGAGGTCTCGTCCTCCAGGCTGCCTGTGGATTTGCCAGCCAGAAACAAGCCACAGTCCAGCCCATCCAAGATGATGACCTGCCCCCTTCCATGATGCTCAAAGACTACCAGAACATCCCTGGAATTGACAAGGTTGATGATGCTCTTGTCTTTGGAAATGGCTAACCTGAAGGAGAAGCTAAAAGTCAAGCAGGAGCAGTTGATGAACAAGATTGTGGCAAACGCTGAGGACACCAGATCCCTGGAAGTTTGAATTGTTGTCTTGACTGTCAAGATGCGCAATTATGAAGAACACATGAAGAAACATCGAAAGGACAAAGCCCACAAGCGTTCTCTGCTCATGAGCATCGACCAAGGACAGAAAAAGCTCAAATTCTTCCATAGGACCAACTATGATGTCTTTGAGAAGACGTGCAAGGAGCTGGGGATTGAGTGCACCTTCCCCGCTCTGTGCTACCGAAAGGCCCACCGCCGCTGGGTGGCCAAGAAGTCACTGTGCGCTTGGGTTTTCCAGGAGGCTCAGAAGCTGAAGAAGCAAAAAAGGATCTTAAAAGCTATAGCAGCAGCCCAGAAGCAAGGCCAGAAAAGCTCAGATGGGGCCTTCAGAAGCCAGACTACATACATGCAAAGAAAATCAATCAATTCTGTTACAATTTAAAAAAATTCAAATGTATATATATTAATAAAGAAAATAATTTTAAAGCTGAAGGTTCAAACAGGTGAAAATCACATTTCCTTTCTACTCGTGGTCAGTCTGCTAAGCTTTATCCCAGTGACAGCAACAATTACAGGTTTCTGTGTCCTTCCAAAGATGCTGTGTGCCAGTGGTCCTCAGCCAGGGGAAGTTTCACCTCCCAGGGGACATTGGCAATGCCTAAAGATGGTTTTGGTTGACAGCTTGGGGGCGGGATTGTTACTGGCATCTAGTGGACGAAGGCCAAGAGTCCTGCTGCTGAATGTCCTCTGGTGCACCGAGAGCCCTTCACAGGCGAGCGTGATCCCGCCCAGGAGGTCTGTGTTCCCAGGTACCCTGTGTGGTATCTGTTTTATAACTTTTACGTTCTTAAAACAAAATCACAGGCGAGTCTCCGCCCACTTTTCTGGCCTGTTTCAATACCTTGATTCCTAATGCTGTGGCTCTCAGGTCGTGGGGCTGGAGTAGTAGGGCCGTCGCAGACAGCTCAGGGCCTTCTGGTTGTGTCCTGGTGTGATGGGGCTGTCTTTGTTGTGTGCAGGTTTTTCTCCCACTGTTTGCACAACTCTCACGGCTGCTGTGAGACCTGGGGTACTGAAACCCTCCAGGAAGTCAGGAGTCCATTCCAGGAATGGCGTCCATGTCACCTAACCTTTGCCTTGTCCCTGACTTCCTGTTCCTGTGTAACTACAGTTTAGGATGCTGCTTTCTACTTCTCATAATCGAATTTGACACAGAAATGCCGGTGTAAAGGAAGACGGCTGCTGGTGTGTCTCTTCCTTTCCCGCGCGACTCCATTTCAGCAGAATTTGGGCTCACTCAGCCTTGAGTGGTGGTCGTGCTTTAAAGTGTTTCCTTCCTGTGCCGGGCAGCCAGCCAGACAAGCAACAGTCTGAGTGAGGGACAAACTTCAGAAAGGGAAAGATGCAACTCTTTCTTCTACGTGTGGTCTGGATCACAGTGATCAGCTTATTGCTGACATCTACAACCCACCTCTGTTGTTTCAGAGCGAGAAAAGGGGAGGTTGAGGAACTGCACACTTGTAATGCAAGCTCTGTTTCCTCTTTTCCTCAGGTCTTCCTAATTATCCATCATGCAGCCCTGGTAAACTCATTAGCTGAGGTCATTCTGAATGGCGATCCATCTGAGATGCACGCTAAGCCTGAGCAGGACATTCCGAGAAATTCTGTAAGTCAGTAGCTTTGGGATTGTCTTTTGACCTTGATAAGAAGGCTGACTATAGAATTAGAAACTGTCATTCTGCTCACGGAGAGTGACAGTCCCTCAGCAGCCCAGCCACTGAAAACCGGACGGAGTACAGTTCTGTGACACATGTGGTGCTGTCAGGAGGGGGAATCGACTCTATTGGGCTTTTTATTTGTCATGAAATTTCCCCCCAGCAATGTCTGGGATTGGGCACTAGTAACAGACGTGATTGATTATATGTTAATGAATATGAGCTGTATCTCTCTGGGCTTCAGGTTGCATATTCCAGAAACACTGATACTGGGACAGAATGAGAGAGTATGTGAGAAAGTATTATGTAAAAGTTCCCTAGGGAGCTGTGGTAGCTTCGTCGTAAGAAACTGCACTGCAATCCTGAGGGCACATGGTTCGAATCCACTAGCTGTTCCACTGAAGGATGGACAGTCACCTCTCGTGCATTTCACTGCCTCTGAAACGCCTCTGGAGGGCCAGCTGTAGGTTGGTTCCAACTTGATGTCACACAACGATATAAACAAGGTACAGATAGCCACAGGGGCTAAGCAAAGAGCATTTAGGAATGAAGCAGGACTGTGTGAGACAGTAGGGAACGGTGGGGACTGTGACACATTGTTGTTGTCAAGTACTCTAGAGTTGAAACTGACACATAGCTGACCCACCAATGGATTTTCAGAGGCAGTAGATCACAGGGGAGGAGATTACACATCTTTCTCCTGTGGAGCAGCTGGTAGATTTGAACCTCATGCCTTGGGGTGGCAATGCAGTTCCTTACCACTAAGCTAGCAGAGCTTAGCTATTTCTTCAGTGAGCTGTTTCACCAGCTGTGCTTGCTCTGTAGGAATATAGATGCAGTATTGCCAGGCCTTCTCATGTTGCCAGAGATGATGGCAGTCTGCACTTTAATATAGAATGTCCTTACTTTTCAGTTCTCAAACTGTGATCTACACAGAGCATCACTGTGGTCTGTAGGAGCCTACTGGCTGTACTTTGCTACAGGAAAGCGCCTGAGGAGCAGTAGCGCTGCTTCTCTGCGGACGGCCCAGCCTGACCCTACGTGTCTTTTCGTTTCCCCTCCTGTCATTGCCATCCCACACACAGGGTGTAGTGTCTGCAAATACAGGCCACCCGACCGCTGACTGGCTCCCTGTGCTGCTACCTCTGCATCTGGATCCTTTCTGTACCTGCAGCCTGATTTTCTCTTGTCCAAGATCTTAATCCCTCAGAATTCCTTAGGGCAGGCATCTTCTCTGTCAGACATTGTCTGGGCTCCACATGTGTATTTGAGATGAGCATATTATGTTTACACAAACACCGTTTTAGGGGTGCTCCGTCTCTGCAGTCAGGTGCTCTGGCAGCATCCGGCAGGAGAAAGGGCCGGGCTCACCTGGTGCAGGTGACTTTCCTGCCATACCTGAAGTGAGTAGAATCTGATACTGCTGCCTGAGAATCTTCAGTTGCTGGGAGTACAGAAGGGCTTCTGCCCTTCTGGTTTTTCAGCATATAATGGTTTGGCCTGTCCGGTTTGCTATTCAAGGGAGCATTAGAGTCACTGAAAAGATTCCCAGAAACTTTCTGTCCTTGGTGTTGGTGGCACTGGTTCAGCTGAATTGAATGGAGCCTTTTTAATGGCCCTCGTCTGGTTTATTCCTTTATTGATTCATTCAACAAATGTTTCCTGAGCTGTTTGGGCCAGGCATTGTGCTGATTCTGGGCATCTACTGTATAAAAAGTCTCTGTTTCAATGGAACTTCCCAGTCTAGTAGGAGAGATAGATGCTGACAAGAAACGCAGGGAAAGGGTGGGGCAGTGTTTAATGAGAGGATTTAAGCTAGGGGTGACCAAGGGTCACAGGCAAGTGTTGACGAAGGAAAGACTTCTCTAGGTGTTCCTTTTTATGACAAGAGTTCGACCTGGAAAATGGAGAGTTGATTCAGTGTTTGCGTAGCTGGAGAGATTTCTTACCAGCCTTAAATTAGCTTATGTTGAGTAAATGCAAGGGATGGAATGTCTACTCAGTGGAATCCCCAAGGCCACTCAGTGACCCTCACCAAACATCCTGCCTACTGGTTGCTCTCAGCATGCTGCTTCATCTAGCTAGAAGGTGGAGAGTAAGCCCTACTCAGGTGAAGGTCACTTCATGACATATAAGGGAGCTCTGGTGGCCTAGTGGCAAGAAGCTGCATTGCAATCCCAAAGGCATGTGGTTTGAAGCCACCAGCCAGTCCGTGGGAGAAAGGTGGGCAATCTCTCCCATGCGATCAAGTGCCTCTGAAAGCCCACTTGAGAGTCAGCTATGTGTCGGTTCCGACTCTACGGTACATCACCACCACAACATGACATATAGATATTTGTATATATATAATTTTTGTTGTTGTGTTGTTGTTATGTGCTGTTGAGTCCCTTGCGACTCATAGCAATCCTATGTACAAGAGCCCTAAACCTTGCTTTATCCTGTGCTAATCTCACTGTCTCCAACACACATACTCCTATTACCCCAATTACTGAATCCATCTCATCGAGGGTCTTCTCTTGTGCTGTCCTTCTACCCTCCCAAACATGATGTCTCTCTCCAAGGACTGATCCCTCCTTGCATTATGCCCTAAGTATGTCAGATGAAGCTTCAGAATCCTTGCCTCCAAGGAGGAGCCCAGTTTCACCCTCTCAAGGGCAAATCTGTTTGTTCTCTTAGCAGGCCATGGCATATTCAATACTCTTCTCCAGCACCACAGCTCAAAGGCATCAATTCTCTTTCTATCATCTCTAGTCATTGTCCAGCTCTCTGATGCATAGCATGCAATTACTAGGACGATGGCCTGGATCAGAAGCACCTTAGTCTCCAACATGACGTCGTTGCTCTTTAGTACTCTGGAGAGGTCCCTGACAGCTAACTTTCCCAATGCAATTCTTCTCTTGATTTCCTGGCTGCTGGTACCAAGAGTGTTGATTGTGGAGCCAAGCAAACGAAAACTATAACAATCTCAATCTCTTCACCATCCATAATGATGTTGCCAATTTGTCCAGTTCGGAGAATCTTCATTTTCTTGATGTTGCGCTTCAATCCATATTGAAGGCTGTAGTCCTTGATCTTCTGCAGCAAGTGCTTCAGGTCCTCAGTTTCAGCAAGCAGAGTTGTGTCATCCCCATAACACAGGCTGTTGATGAATCTTCCACCAATCCTGATGCCACATTCCTCCTTTTACAGCCTAGCCTCCCAGATGATCTGTTCTGCATACAGATTGAAAAGGTATGAAGACAGAATACATTCCTGGAGGACATCCTTCCCAATTTTGAACCATACAGTTTCTCCTTCTGTTCTGACGACTGCCTCTTGGTTCAAGTATAGATTTCACATAAACACAATCAAATGTTCTGGGATTCCCATTCTTCTCAGAGTCAGCCATAGCTTGTTGTGATCCACACAGTATAAATAAAGCCTTTGCATAGTCAATGAAGTACAGATAGACATTCCTCTGGTTCTCTCTGCTTTCTGCCAAGATCCATCTAACATTAGCTATAATACCCCTAGTACCACAGCCTCTACTAAACCCAGCCTGCACTTCAGGCAGTTCTCTAATGATGTGCTGTTCCAGCAGTTTTTGGATAATTTACAGCAAAATCTTGCTTGCATGTGATATTTGTCCTTTTGTGACTGGGATATTTCACTCAGCATAATGTTTTCCAGAGTCAACCATTTTGAATAATACTGCATGAGTTCCTTGTTTTTCAATGCAGCATAGTCTTCCATTGTGCGAATATACCACAGCTTCTCTAGCCATTTGTTTGTTGATGGGCACTTAGGTTGTTTCCAACTCCTTGCTATTGTGAACAAAGCTGCAGTAAACATGGGTGTGCATATATCTGCTTGGATGTCAGTTATGGTCTCTTTGGGGTATATTCCCAGTAGTGGAATTGCTGGGTCAAATGGTATCTCTATTTGCAACTTTTTGAGAAAGCGCCATACCGCTTTCCACTGGGGTTGCACCATTTTACACTCCCACCAACAGTGAATAAGGGTTCCAGTTTCTCCACAACCTCGCCAGCATTTGTTGCTTGCTGTTCTGTTAAATTTTACTATTTTGACTGGGGTGAGATGATATCTCATAGTTGTTTTAATTTGCATCTCTCTTAGAGCTAGGGATTTTGAACATTTCTTCATGTATTTGTTTGCTAGATAGAATGTCATCTTCGGTGAAGTGCCTGTTCATATCCTGTGCCCATTTTTCTATTGGATTATTTACCTTTATTTTGTTGTGGTGCTCAAGTATTTCATAAATTCTGGATCCAAGTCCCTTATCTGATATGTTATTACCGAATACTTTTTCCCAGTCTGTGGCTTCCCTTTTTACCCTGTTGGAGAGGTTTTTGGATGTGCATAGGGATTTGAGTCATAGAAGATCCCATTCATCTACTTTATTTTCTCCTGGTTGTTTTCAGGATACTTGGAAGACTGTTTATGTTGTGGATTAGGACTTCTAGTGTTGTTCCTATGTTTTCTGTAATGACGTTTATAGTCCTTGGTTTTAGTCCTAGGTCCATGATCCACCTTGAGTTGGTTTTTGTGTATGGATTGAGGTGTGGGTCTTGCTTGAGTCTTTTGCAGATACTTTTCCACCAAAGCATCTTTAAGTTTTGCCATTGGTGGCTTGAATTTGTTTTTCAATTCCTTCAGCTTAAGAAATGCTGAGTGAGTTCGACCCTTTTGATTTTCTCACTCCAGCTCTTTGCTCATCTTTCTGTATATATATGATATATGGTCATTTATCACCCCAACATTTTCATCCCCTCCAGATGGTTTCCTGGGTTGCTGCTATTCCAGTGTAATATATGCCACTACCTGCTTGGGAACACCTGAATCGGAAGACACTAGCCTCATCCTGCCAATCCTATCACCAGAGTGTTCTTGAGACATAGATGTCTCTCCATGTTTTCTCTTGATTTCAGCATGCCTTCCATTACAAAAAACAACAAAATAACCAATACAGAAAATAATGTGCTCCCCAAAGGGTTAAAGTACCGAGACTAGAGCCCGACAGATTGTAATCTGACTCTCAGATCTGCTCTGTTTGGTCCTCATGGTGCATAAAAACAAAGTTTGTTAGGTGTCAACATTTAAAACAAAGTTAATACATACTCTCAGATCCCCACATTGTCTTATATGATGGGAAGTTCGCATCTTCTACCAAATTCTGCACAGGATTCTGCAGGTAACTTTGCAGAAGCAGCCTCCTTCAGCCAGGCCATGTGTGTGCCATTAAATCCACTCCGTCTCCAGCCCTTTACTAAGGGCTGTTAGCTGCTGTCACATAGCAGCACCATGTACCTGAGTCAAATCGCCCCATAGAATTGTCTTGGGTAAATTCTTCATAGAAGGGAGCTCTGGTAGCTGAGTGTAAGGAATTGTATTGCCAGCGCAAAGGCAAATGGTTTGAATCTACCAGCTGATCTGCAGGGGAAAGATAGACTTCCTCCAATGTGATTTACAACCTCTGAAATCCAACTGGAGGGTCAGCTATAAGTTGATTTCAGTTCCAACAACAACAACAGTCTTCACAGAATCACATCACAGGTCTTTTTCCACCGAGCTGCTGGGTAGGTAGGTTCAAACAGCCTCCCTTTCAGTTAGCAGCCTAGTGTTGAACTTTTTGCCCCACCAGGGCTCCTTATAGTACATTTACATTAGTAATGATCTGTGATGAAATTAGGCCCCTTTGGACCTTGTTTTGTGGTATGATTTTGCAAGAGCTCAAGCAAGCCTCTGTGAACACTACAGAACATTTTCCTACAGCACACACATTTTCATGCTGAGGTTGGTGTCGCAAGAATTAAACCCAGATATCATTAAGGCTCAGGGATTTGCATTTTCCCCATTGAATGGTTTACTGAGATTGTCGTAGAATTGCACGTAGGTGTTAGAAGCAGTGCAAGGAGATCTTGTGCCCTTTCCTCCCGGTTCCCCCCCATGGCAGCACCTAGCATCTCCCTGAACTCCAGTACAGCATCACAGTCAGATTCTTGACATTGATACCCTGGGGCCACAGTTTTATAAATGCAAACTGTAAAAGGTTATAGTGGCATCTGAAGGGGCCCAGGTCTTGTACTTGTTGAGTGCTCAATTGCTAATAAAAAGATTGACAATTCAAATCCATATAGTGGCTCCATGGGAGAAAGACTTGGCAATCTGCTTCTGTGTAGATTTCAATGTAGAAAACCTTACAGGGTAGTTCAGTTCCATCCCATGGCATCACTGTGAGTCCGACTCAGCTGAATGGTGCCCGACAGCAGCACCGTGTTGTCCCCGCCACTTCACATACCCACTTTTATTGAGTCCTGTATGGGGAGGGAGCATGGGGACCATTCATTGTGGTAAATACTGAAATGGAAAATGCCATGAGGGAAGAAATGGCCAAGCAGGTGAAAGTACCAGCTTCTAACTTCCAGGTACCCGGGTCCAAAATAGAAGCTTATTGTCTTCTGGTGACCACAATTGAGATTCGGGAAGAGTGCAAGGTGACTCCTGTATGTGACTTGTTTGACAATAGCACCGTAAGACCTACCTTCTTCCTTCCCTGTGAGCGAGAACAGTCTCCTATTGTTTCCTGTCTAACTCGGATGTGGTTTGATCAGACTTGTTTTAAGTTTCTTGGTCTTTTTTAACCTACTTTCTCCTTCCCGTAATTTGTAGATAAGTTACTGGTATTGCTTCATTTTTACCAGCAGACCTTTCACAAAACCAAACCAAAATTGAAGAGAGAGAAGCCGAGGGGAGAGCACAGTCATTTGAAAGGACTGTAATTTAGGGTTAAATTTAAAACACATCAGCATGCTCAGATAAATGTCTAATTGAGATTCGCTGTGCATTAAAATCATATGGTTCCTGCTAAGGGATAATTCCTGCTGTAATTCTAATGCAGAACAGATAGTGTTTCTTGTCTGGGGAAATAGAGTAAGAAGAAACTAATTCTGAAACTGCGAACATCTCATTATTTTTGCAGAATGTATGTGTAGATTAGACTGTGAGATTCGCATCATTACCTGTAGATCCTTTTTTATTTTCATTTTCTCCTCACCTGTTGATTCTTTCACCGTTCCTTTAGCAGATGTCTGTGGTGTGCTTGTACTAGGAGACCGGGTGCTGCTCTGTGCCCAAGAAAGATGCCATCCTTATCCTCCCAGGTGCATCTTGACCCAGGAGGATGGGACTTGTATCTTGACTGTCACTGCTCAGTAGACCCATCTCAGCCTTGGTCACAGAGGAGACTTGCAGGAAGGTACCACTGAAAGAGGAATGCATAGCGGGGTCAGAAGATCTCTTCAGATTTTCTTTATGGTTCTCAGAACAGATAGAGTTTCAAGCATGGCTCCCTGGGTGCCACCTTCTCTTTGGCTCAGAGGCAGGATTTGAGGGAAGGAAGACTGAGGGAATTCTTGTTAGTGCTGTTCCACGTCTTACCAGTGACACAGGTGTGGGGAATGATGGGCTCTGGCCAGACTCTGGGGATCACATCCTGGCTCCTGTGTGACTGGAGCCTTCCCTCTTTGGGACCTGCCTTCTGAGGCGGGCAAGCCGACTCCCATGGAAGCACACAGAGCTGCCCTCAGGGCAGGATTGATGCTGAGGCCAGAAGGGTCACTCCTCCTGCCTGTGATGGGGTCATTCCCATTGCTGACAAGTCTGCTTAGACCAGACCAGAACGATGTCCAGAGGGTTTTCAAAGGCTGTGACCTTTCATAAGATTACCAGCTCTTTCTTCTGCAATACTTTAAGGATGGGTTTGAACTGCCAACCTTTCAGTTAGTAGCCAAGTGCATAACCTCTTTTGCTGGCATGTGGGACTCCAGCAGGCCTAACGGGACTGAGGAGAGCAGCAGCAACAACAGCAGCAGCTCTGCTAGTAAACCCTGTCATTTATTGGCAGTCACTTCGGAACCTCTGTGTGTATTCTGTATCCCCTGACTCAGCTGGCCCCGGCTTTCATCTCTGGGAAGTGCAGATGCTTTTGACATGTTCAAACAGTTAATGTGTGTTTATGTGGTTGGCTGGCTGTGAATTGATAATGAAGGTGACAGGATTCTGGGGCAGGAAGCCTCACTTGTCCCATAATGAGAACATTGACCTTCTGACTCCATACTTTAACTTAGCCCGTTGGGCTGGTCTCTGGGTGATTCTCTGGAGAGCCAAAGAGAAAGAAGCACCACTGCTGTCAAGTCAATTCCATTTCAGGGGACCCACTGGACATTTCTCCTTAGGGTTTCTAAGATTGCAGCTCTTTACAGATGCAGACATCTTTCTCTCAAGGAGAAGTTGGTAGATTTATACCACTAACTTTTTGGTCAGCAGTCCCGCGCTTAATTTCCTGTGCCACCAGGATCCCCAGGAGAGTAAGCACACCCATAAACTGTCATCCATCCTTTTTTGCATGCCATGTGTCATTCCAAGTAGCTGGACCCTCTGCAGAGCAGCATCCTGCCCCCGGCCATGGTATCGGGGTCTCCTTCTCCTGGCTTATGTGCCTGCAAACCCACAGCATTCATCTCTGGCCCCAGGTCTCCTACTGCTGCTACAGGGTTGACTTTTCAGCCTGGGCTTTCATCCCGCATGAGCCAAGGCTCTTTCCCACGCACCAAGTGCATCAGGCAGTGTCACCTTCCAGTGGAGGTTAGAGTTTGCCATTGTCCTTCAATGACCCTGACCTTAGGAGACCCTGTTAGTCAGTGCTGCTGCTTCCCAAGAGCCCCAGATCACCTTCCTGAAGAAATGGGAATAGGCTTTTGAGAGAAGGCTAGTTACAAAAACAGAAAGAAAGAAATAGATTTGTAAATCAAGGCCCTTACTTGGTGTGGTGGCCAGTATTGCCACAGAATAGCTCTCAGATGTGCATTTTCCTCTGTGCATGCCACCGTGGTCTATCCGCCATGGAGTGATTACCTCCATGGAACGGGAGCTTCAGGGCCCTGTTACCACCTGCAGAGGTATTCAATGCTCTAGCTTGCTCAGAAGAAAAATTGATGGAATCAAAGAAAATTCACAGTGCAGACATGTTCCAGATGTGAGGGAGGGCACTGTAGAGGAGAAACTGACTGGAAACAATTTCCACCCCTCTTTCTTCCAGAGCACAAGTTGGAATTAGCCAGCTGATGTGAGTGGGCTGTCACTCCAGGAGGGAACAGCCCCCAGCCAAGGTGGCCAGGATCCATTGGAACATGTGCCAGGGGTGGTGGCAGCAGGTCAACTTGGCCAGAAAAGACCAGGGGCCCTAACGACCTCCTTGGAAGAGTCAGCAGAGATGAACAGCGGGCACAGTGGGTGGTGTGGGTAAGAGAGGAAGGCCCTCTGACTCAGAGCCTAGTTGGCTTTTCAGAAGTCTGTCCTGCAGCCTGCCACAGAGCGGACTGGGGCGGCCCCAGGGCTGGAGACCGCTCCATGATGGGAGATATATCACACAAACATGCTGACTGAGCCCTTCAGGCCTGCACTGGGCCATTCGTCACTTCTTCCAGGTTTCAGCAAAAATTAACACCATGCAGGGTAGGAGGCAGGAAAAAGGGGTGCCCAGCACTTCTCGTATCTCTGCCTGAGGCATTGCTAGTTTTTATTATCACACTGGCCCACCTAGGCACTTAAGGGAGTGAGTTTGTTGAATTATTTTTAACCAGAGTCTGAGTGCCTTGAAGCTGGATCAATGTAACAGTACTATTCTTGAAGAAACATATCCAACAGATACTTCCTGGGCACGTGCTGTGTGCCAGGCACTGTTCTCGGCATTTCAGTGAGGTGCACCCAGATAGAAAGCAAAACGCCCTGAGGCCCAGGACTTGAGTTCTCACAGAGGAACAAAGAACGATTGGACGACCAGAGACCACAACACACAGTAGAAAGGGAGATACTCTCAGGAAAAGCAGAGAAAGGAGATGGGTAGATGCCATTCCTAATAGGGTTAATCCCATTGGGAAGGTGACATATCAGGTGAGACAGTGTACCCTGTTAATACCACAGAATAACAGCTGGGGCAGAAGATCAGCAGTACACAGGCCCTGAGGTGGAACATCCCTGATGTGCTGGAAGAAAGGTGAAGCCGTGTGGTGAGGGAAAACATGGGAGGAGGAGAGGCCAGGAAGAGAGTGAGGGTCCAAGGAAGGACTTGGGTGTTTCCACTGGGGTAGAACTCACCTTATGTTCCCATCGTCCACTGTGAAGGTTGGTTATCTTGAATTAACAAGTCTCTAGATTTTATACCCTTAGTGAGAGGCACAGTCTGATTCAGCTTTAGTGAGACAAGAATGTCCAGTCTTGACCAGAACTGGTCTTCAAGCAGGATGTCTGGTTCTGCTCACTACAGAGAGGCTAAGGGGCAGTTCCTGGGTCAGCTGCCCTCCACAGGCATTTCAGCAGAATTACTGACCCATAGGGGTTCGGGGTGGTGGTGGGGAAGGGTGGTCACTCATTTCATGACTGAGAACAAGAATGGTGGTAGTCATGTAACTGTCATCCCTGGGGGCTTCCCTGGAGGAAGTGGACCTGGGCCTGAGTACTAATTGGCTACTTGCTGAGATACTCAAACCTGACCCCAGGGTACCCCTAGTCAGATTCAAAAGTTTTGTGGACAAAGAAAATTACCACACTATACACTCCTATTCACTCTATAACATTGTTCTGAATGATTCTTTAATTTGACCAAGTCTTTCCCTTTGTGGAGCTACATTAACTAGTAAGCACTGACTATATGCTAATCCACCTTGCCTGCTCACCCTTCTTCACACCTTCCCACCATTGCTGATTGGGTACCTACTCATCCCAGGCAGGGCCTCTGCTGGCCATTGGGATACAGGGTGCACCAGACAGACAAGGCCTATCATGATATTCCAGTGGGCAAAACAGACCCTGAGTCCCACGTGGCACATGTGGTCTGTGAAGGCAGCTTTGGAAGGTGACAGGGAGGAACAGTCATAGACATTTGAAAACTGAAGGATAAGGAGTGAGCACTGTGAAGAGAGTAGGTGGGGAGAGATGGTTGCTGGGGTGGCCAGGGCTTGAAAATGTCAAGTCAGAAGCCTGCGATGGTAATAAAATGAGGATGCCAGAACAGAAATGAAGCCAGTGTGCAGGAGGTGGCCTGGGCCAGCAGGAGTAGGGACTCTTGCTTCCTTTTATAGAAGGTAAATGTATCAAGTGTAGGCAGCATGGGGACAGTCACACCTGATCTCTGTTAAAGTCACAGAGAAACAATCTTTATCATCCAACAATATTGAACCAGTTGCATAAGGTTGGATATGCCTCTGCGATGCCCCCCCCCCCCCCATCCGCTTCTACTAATTCCATCACTAACTGTACTGCTCTACTACTGGGCCTGATACCTGTTGCAGTAATCACATAGAGTTCGCAGAACTATGTTCTGAGTTCGTTGTCGGCTCACAGACTTTACTCACAGTTAAGGGGTCTTTAGGGAGATAGGTTGGAGAGTAAGGGAGGCAAAGAATATCACACAGTGCAAGTCCAGGTTTAGTCTAGCAATCCTAAGCCAGATTTGTTGTTGTGTACTGTTGAGTCAGAACTGACCTATAGCTCACCCTCCAGTGGGTTTTCATAGGTATATAATCTCACAAGAGGAGATTGCCCATCCTTCTGCAGAGCAGCTGGTGGATTCAAACTGTGTCTCTTCGGGATTGCAGGGCACCTTCTTGCTACTAGGCCACCAGAACTACTTAACAAGGCACAGTTCATCAGTTAGCGACAGTCTGGGTTTAGTTCAGCAACAGAAATGCAAAAAAGTCTCTGGTTTCAACAATTCTCTAGCAACCTTTATCTCAGAGCAGTTATAAGTCATATTTTCCTTCAGTCATATGACAAGCAAAGCCTTTAACTGTAGCATAAATTCAGGATTACACCTTGCCACAGTCTCTTAACAGTGATGCCCCAGTCTCCACCCTCTCTCCACCCAGTCACCAGGGCACCTTACATTGTAGAAAGCGCTCTCTCTCACTCGCGCTCTCTCTCTCCCCCTCCCTCCCTCCCTCTCTCTCTCTTATATTTGTCCCACAGTTGTTGATGACTTGTAAGACCATGCCCTCAGCAGGGGCTGTTCCAATGGGTAGAAGAGACAACTTTTAAAAGTTCTAACATCACAGTTTGAAGTTCCCTAGTCCTGCTAATTAGGCATTTTCCTTCAGCCTTGCAGTAAGCTTGGGTGAAGGACCATGGGCTCCATGGAACAGCAGTCCCAAGTCAACTCTGTCTCATGTCAATCTCTGGTTGTCCTCTGAGGTGGCAGCTGCTCTCATTTAGGCTCCAGTCTTGACTGGTGCAGGGATATCTGATCCGAAGGACTCACACTAACTACCCTCTCTGTTTCCTCTTCTTTGCTGGTAGTGAGATTCCCAACTTTACTGCCAAACTTGCTCCATTTAAACTTGGTGAAATGGGGAAAAGTGATCAATCCCACAACGGTTATAGTTTATACACACCCTATGTAAAATTGCCACCCACTCCACTCATGTGGTAGATTGGAAGAAGGAGTGGCATCCACTTCCTAAATAACATGCCTCTGGAAACTATGAACTTAGATAAATGTCAGTAGTTGCAGAGGGGCTTCAAGCCTTTTGTTCACAGGGTTGCTGTGAGTCATGCTCAACTCGAAGGCAGTCAACAACAACAACAACATGTGGTAGAAGTCAAAGTCGATGACTAGGAAAGCCATTTTGAAAAATAAGTACCACAGGCAACCTACTTCTGCCAATATCTCACTCAGTGTTCATAACAAGCAGAGACCAGGGTGCTACTTGTAGTCCGTATTCTGCCCTGAGGAAGCGAGGGTCTAGGAGGTGACATGGTAACCAGCTGTCACCCAGCTGTAGAGATTGCAAGCATCCAGCCTTAAGTGTTATGCTGTTTCTGTGCCCTGCCTTTGGGCCCTCACCAGCAGTGATGGCCAGTTCCAGTGTACCCTGAAATATGGAGTTGGGGACCCTGGGCTGAATATCATCCATATTTCATAGTTAGGTCATCTGAGAAAGTACTGGCTTATGCTTGGTTGAAGTAGTAGAAGATTTCTGATGGAAGAGACATTTTCGGTGCTCTTGAGTCTTTTTTTTTCTGTTGTTGTTTTTCTGTACCATTGAATCAGATCCAACTGTCACAGGAGGAGATTGCCACTTCTTCTCCAGTGGAGTTTCTGATGGATTCGAACCACGGCCTTCAAGATTGCAGCACAGCTGCTTGCCACTAGGTCACCAGAGCTCCCTTGGTGCTCTTGAACCTTATGTAATCTGTTAATCCCATACCATGTATTACTGATTTGATCAAGGCGGAGTGCTGTGCATCATGGGCACAGAGAAGGTGGCCCGAGTTTGGAGGAGGTAAGGGAGCTGAGGCTTGTCTCCATAAACCTACTGATGCCCCAGAAGTTGCTTTCTAAGAATAAATCACAGTCACATCTTGATAGCACCTGCTATCTGCCACAGAGCTAGTGTGCTGAGTGCATGAGACATAGGCATCCTGTGGGCCTGATACAATTCTAGATAAATGGGCACTTCCTCATTGATGCCTCTGCTGCCATGATGCTCCCTGATAATCAGCCAGTCCACGGATCTTGTTAATGGAAGTGGCCTGTTACCTCTTCATGTTTCCCCACACGCTAGATTTTCTTTTCCCCATTCCACTTGGCAGTTCCTTGCGATTGTGCATTCTGGCTGCGTGGCTGGGCTTGGGTTCAGCAGCCCCAAATTACTCACAGCTTGGCATGTAGCAAGCACACCCATGCATCACTCTGGAGTTTACACTGTCAGATAGTTGTTTGCTGATCACCTCGTTCTGGAGTGAGAACAGGGTCGCATTATACCAATTACCCATTCTGCTTCACTTTGCAGCCAGTTACAAAGCCTTGTGTTACTACTCCTTTGGTTAAAATTTGGCACAAGCCTGGGCCACTGTGACCGCCTGTGACTTTTGGTTAATACAGTGCTCTGTATATAAGAAAATTGGTAAAATGATTACATGTTGTGGGTAGTTATTAGCATAGTCATTGTCAGCCCAGAGGGACCTCAGGTAGATTCCATTGGTACCGATCCGGCATAATCATCGTTAGGTCACAGGGACCTAAGGAGGGTTGTGTAAACTTGTCTGAACTTTTGGTCTTATTAGCATGATATGAACATGGCTAGGTTTCTATGTTACTACTTTAAAAGCTGCTCTGATGTTGGACAACTCAGCAGGTGCTTCCTGCAGGAAATTATTATTTGAGATAGTGTAAGTTATGCGTGGGCACCAAAGCTAGACTTCCTGGACTCAGATCCTGCCACTCCTTCTCACCAGTAGGTGGCCCTGGCCAAACCCTTCACCCTTATGGCTTGCTCCCTTTCCCATCTTGTTGCTGGCAGATAAAATGAGTGGAGGCACATCAAGTGCTCAGAGCAGATGTGCTCAGAGCAGTGCTGGATAGATTTGAACTGCTCGCTGAGTGATGGTGGTTCTCACCTGGGTTATACCAGAGCACGGACTGACTACCTCTTGATGCTTCACAACAACTCTGTGAGGGAGGCGTGAGTACAATGCCCATTTGATGGGTGTGGAAATTGAAGCTCAAAGAGAAGGGACTTGTCTAGGTCACACAGACTGCAAAGCCAGGACTCAACCCAGGGAGAATGGGACACTGCACCTGAGCTCCAGCTACCCTAGCCTTCAGCCCATGGATCCTGTTCTCACTGGGTCTGTGGCCGGCAAGAGTAGAGATTGGGGGTGCTGGCCAGGGGTCTGAGAGTAGCTCTTTGAGAGGCTGAGTGTGATCCACTAACAAACCAGAAGGCCAGAGAGTAGATAGTTGCTAGGAGCTAAGGAGGCGGGGTCAGGCAGGGTAAACGGACTAGGCCTATGAGACCCTAGAAGGGTTTTTATACTTTGTTTCCAAGATTGTTGTGTCAACTCCTACAGGTGCTAACACTAATCGGAGCCATGTGGCTAACCCTGTCCCTTACTGCCCTTATAGCCACCCGCCCTTCTCTCCTTTCTTTCTCAATCGAGATTCTTCCTAGAGGATCTGCTCTTTGTTGCCATGTCCTTGCTCCTGGGCACTCTGCAACTGCCACTTCATCCCTTTTTTCTGACACCATTGAGTAGGTGCAAAAGCCTTTTTGTATTGTCTCCGTAGGGTGCCAGAGCAGGCCCTTGCAAGGCCATAAGCACCATGCATCGGCAGCTGTTGGAAGATCTGCCCAGTAAGTCCAGCTCTGCAACTGACTCCCTGCAGATTTCACTCACTGGTCACCCGTCTGCTCCACTGGGGCAGTTAGCCAGGCATGTTGCGTCTGAACCCACAGAGAGCCCCACTGGACCACTGAGCTGACCTTCCCACCCCTGTTCTGTCCGCACCTTCTGGTGAATTCCTTCTAATACCTGGGTCAGCCAGCCCTTTTGTTCTCTACAAAGCCCCTCAAGCCCCTCGGTTCTCCTGCTATCCTTCCAGTTCTGGCAAGCCTCTCCCTGCTGCTCTGCATACCTGCTTTCTCTTGTGTGGCCACGTGATATGTTGTGATGTTGAGGGTGTTTGCTTTCTCCCCAGCTGGAGCCCCCTTCCCCCTCCCCCCAACTCATTGCTCAGTGTGTGCTCAGTAAAGAGGAATTCAAACCTCAGGGGACACCAAAGCATTCAGCTCCCCTAGCTGCCTCATTTTCTCCTAGATTATCATTAGGACCTTAGGACAGCCTGGCTCCAGTGAAATCCCTTCTTTTTTTTTTTTGCTGTTGTGAGTTAACATAAATGTAGGAAAGTGCATGAAAATGTGCTATTTGTAGATACTCAGCTCAATTATTCTGTGATATGATCACACCTGTGTATATTTCAGATCAAGACGGAAGCTCTTCTCACAGACCATGAGTTCCTTTCCGTCTGTCACCAGCATGCCCTCCCCCAGGGAAGGCCTCATTGACTACTTAAGGGGCCATTTAAAAGAAATTAAAAAAAAAAATTTCGTTCTCATTGGAAAATGTTTTTGTTTTACTCTGTGCGTTGCTGTACAGAGGTAACTCGTGGTTGCTGTGATGCTGAAGCCTGTGACAGTGATGTGCCAATCGTGGTCATGGGCACCCATGGTGGACAGTGTTGGCTGGAGCTTCCCAACTAAATCAAGCCTCAAAGCAGGAGCGGCATCCGCTTCCGAAATGGCTTGCCTCCGGAAACTCTATGTACGAACAGTGCTCAGGCTGTTCGTTTATAGGGTCGCTATGAGTCGTCTATGACTCCATGGCACCAAATAACAACAACAACATAGGGATTTTTTAGTACAAAATAATAAATTTCTGCAGAAACACTGTAAAAAAGGGTACTTTTTGCATGTAAATGATACGGACAAAGCTTTCTTGGCTAATATTGAAGCATATCGTGTAGAAAGTGAAAATTCTTTTTTTTCATATTCTTTTTTTTATTATTAATTTCAATGAAAACTTATGGAGACTTTGGATTTCCATTCATTCATTGTTGCACTTTTCTCCCCTCCCAACCCTCCCCCTAGTACATTACCCTCTTGGAAAAGTAAAAGAAAAATTCTTTTACAATTATTTTACAATCCCTCCCTCCAGGTCCACTCCACTATGCAGCCTTCTCTCTGGACTCCTGTGATGACAAAAATACCTAATAACATATCCCTGTTAAACAGTTTTCTCCCTCATCCATTTCAATGTAGTATATATTATTGAACCCATTTTCTCAGTCTCCCCCCAACCCAGATGTCAGTCCTGTTTTACAACAGTGGCACCATGCAGTATTTGTCCTTTTATGACTGAGATACTTCACTCAGCATAATGTCCTCCAGGGTCACTCATTTTGAATAATATTGCTTGAGGTTCCTTATTTTTCAATGCAGTGTAGTATTCCACTGTGTGAATATACCGCAGCTTCTCTATCCATTCGTTTGTTGATGGGCACTTAGGTTGTTTCCAACTCCTTGCTATTGTGAACAAAGCCGCGATAAACATAGGTGTGCATATATCTGCTTGGATGTCAGTTATGGTCTCTTTGGGGTATATTCCCAGTAGTGGAGTTGCTGGGTCAAATGGTATCTCTATTTGCAACTTTTTGAGAAAGCGCCATACCGCCTTCCACAGTGGTTGCACCATTTTATACTCCCACCAACAGTGGATAAGGGTTCCAGTTTCTCCACAACCTTGCCAGCATTTGTTGCTTGCTGTTCTGTTAAATTTTGCTATTCCGACAGGGGTGAGATGATATCACATAGATGCTTTGATTTGCATCTCTCTTAGAGCTAGGGATTTTGAACATTTCTTCATGTGCTTGTTAGCCATCTGAATGCCTTCTTTGGTGAAGTGTCTGTTCATATCCTGTCCATTTTTCTATTGGATTATTTACCTTTATCTTGTTGTGGTGCTCAAGTATTTTATAAATTCTGCATATAAATCCCTTATCTGATATGTCATTACCAAATACTTTTTCCCAGTCTGTGGCTTCCCTTTTTACCCTGTTGGAGAAGTTTTGCATGTGCATAGGGATTTGATTCTTAGAAGATTCCCATTCATCTATTTTATCTTCTGGTTGTAGGTTGAACAATCTTTAACTGACAGGAGCCCAGCTCTCCTCACTATCCTTGTCATTTCATTCCAGAACTCTTTCTGCATCTGTTCATCAAGGTGTACCTGAATCTTCTTACCAATTCCACATGTCCCCACTTGATTGATAGGCCAGCTGTAATGACATAACCCCTCCCCTCAGATGGACATTTAGGTTATTTCCACCTATCTACTGGCTGGTTGCATTTTAAAGGTTTAAAATTTCCCTGGTAAGCTTGCCTTTCCCCCAAACACTTGATCTTCAAGAGAAGCAGATCCCTTTTGAAGTTTTTCTTATCTTTACAGTTGGTCCCCCTCTCTCCTTCCCCCGTCCCACACACAGCCACTGAGGGGAAGGTAGCTGGCATTTGATGGATGATTATAGTATCACTCGCCTCTGAAGAACTTTTTTATCCATGTTTGTGTTCAGAACTAAGAGACTAGAATTCTTTGTTCCGTGATTTAGGTAAGAGACCTAGGCTCAGAGAGGGCCCCTTCCCATGAGGGTTAAGCAAGGAAGGGGTCACTGTGTAGCCATGAGGTCTCGTCTGGCTTTCACTCCACTCTGACCAGGCCCATACAAGGTGAGATTTGTTATACTATCTCGATTCAGTACACCAAAATTTTTATAGATTTTAAAAGACCCAATTACTGTTACATCACTTCTGCTGCATGGTGACTTCACGTGTGAGACACTGGGACTGTGCTCCATGCAGTCGTCACTGGGGGATTTTTCAGAGAGAAATTGTTAAGTCTTTCTTCTGGGACACCTTTGGGTGGACTCGACCTTCCAACTTTCCAGTTAGCAATTGAGGCTGTTAACCGTTTATACTCTGCAGGGACTCCATATAAAGCTTATAGAGAGAGTTCTGGATCAGTCTATCCTTGAGAATTCCTGCTCTGTCATTTCTCTGTATTGCTCTCTGTTTGATCTTGTTTTTCTATTTTGGAAAGATTTTAACTGCTGGGTGACATGCTCTAAAACTCATTGGGTTATGAGCTGAGAAAGCAAGTACTCAGTCTTGGTGCCTGACTCTGTGAATCTGAGTCGTTCAGGAGGAGAGAGAGGAGGGGCACCCAGGGCCGCATTCAGTCACTCTGTGTCCTGAGTGGGCCCTGATGGATGCTGTCTGTCAAGCAGTGCAGGTGGGATGCCCCTTCTCTGGGCTCTCTTTGCTGGCATCTGCATACGCTTCTGATTTCCTGGACAGTAATTCCTGTCTCAATTTATCTGTCTTTCTGTGGATGGGTAATCCAAAGTGGGTAAATAAAAATGAATGTTTGAGTTTGAATGCTAATTTGGCTTTCCATTAGGCTTTGTCTTAAGCATTATTAAAATTAATCTGAGCTCCTGAACTCATTCGACTTATTGGCAAGGTCTGGGGCTCAGGAATAAAATTGATGGTTGTTTAGGGTAAATTCATGAGGTGAGTAATGCATATCAAGATGATGGAGAAGTCTGTCTTAAAATGGCTTGCTTTGGTTTTGTGTTTTACTTTTTTTTAAATGACAAAGTCATAGACCAACATCACCATCATCCAGACTGTGAAAAGAGAAAAGCACTTCAGTTAGAAATGTGTCCTCAAACAGCTAGTGAGTTTCTCTAGTCTTTGCTCCTTTCTCAACCTGATCCCTTTGCATGTACATACTTTTTCAGGATTGCTAAATATAGAGACAAGATTGAGCCCCTTGTAGAATACTGTCATTTTAGAGAGAGCTTGGTAAAATACTGTTATTTTAAAGAAAAGATTGGGTTCAAATTCTGACTCTTTAGCTATATGACCTCAGACAGGGTAAATTGTATACCCATTCACACCAGACTCCCTTTGTAAAGAAAGTCAGCATTTGTCCTGTCTTGGAAAAAGTGCGGCCGGGGTACTCCTTATGACCATGATTTCATTTTACATACTCTGAGCATGTTATCAGGAGGGACAGCCGTTGGAGAGTATTATGCTTAGTAAAATGATCAGCAGAAAAGCAGGAAGATCCCCAGTGAGACTGACTGAGCCAGTAGCTGCAACAACGGGGACAAGCATGGACGGGGAGGATTTTCAGGATGGGGCAGTGCTTCGTTCTGTCGTCCAGAGAGGGTCACTGGGACTCAGACCTGCCTTGGTGGCCTAACCACAACACTACTCGTGTCTTTTTCTCAGTTATTAGCATAATGGCAGGTACAACAGTGTTTTCTTTCCTGTAGTGACATGTGCTTTGTTTTGACAAAACGCTTATGTAAGTTAAGAAGATTGTGACCTCAGTGTGCTGTAGCTGAGACACCAATTGTGCATGTGAGTTTAAATCCCAGGCGTTCCACCTTTTAGCTGTGTGACCTTGGGCAGGTTGTTCAGCATCTCTGAACTTTGGTTTCCATAGCTATAAAATGAGGATAACCCTGATACTACCTTGTGAGGTGGTTGTCAAGTTTGAGATCCTATACATTCTATACCTTAGAGGCACAGCTGACAAGTACACAGGATCATGGTCATCCTCTATGAATAACTGGCATTTGGGAAACATTGAGCTGGCCCTGGAGAGCCTCTTGGTGGTCTCCCCTTAGCTGTTGAGAGCAGTAAGTGGTAGCTGTTGTTGTTTATATTATTTAATAATAATGTTATTAGATGTTAGTGGACAAACACGCTGGGAGGTGGTATGTGTTGTTTTGAAGATAAATTCTTGGAGACAGGCGCCATCAGACAACAAGATGGTATCAGTTGAGTTTCCACCCTTCACGTCTGTCTCTTGCCTCTGTTGGACTCTGTAGGCCAAGCCCAGCCTTCGGTGTTTCATAAAACCCACCGAGACACTGGAGCGGTCCCTTGAGATGAACAAGCACAAGGGCAAGAGGCGGGTGCAAAAGAGACCCAACTACAAAAATGTTGGGGAGGAAGAAGACGAGGAGAAAGGGGCGGCCGAGGATGCCCAGGAAGACGCCGAGAAGGCTAAAGGTACAGAGGGTGGTTCAAAAGGCATGAAGACGAGTGGGGAGAGTGAAGGTGAGTGCGCTCGCAAACGCCACCCGTGTGCCCCACGGGCAGCCCGCCTGCCCGTCCTGTCTCCTCCCTCCTCACCCCCGCCCCCTCCTGTGTGTTCAGTCCTGGCACTGTGTACCTCATTCTACGTGACCTGGCCCTTGTCACACAGAAAACCTCCGCATGTCCCTACCCTTTGATGGGTAGGGGGCCTGGAGGAGAATTCCTTTTTTCTATGCCTCAGTTTCCTCATCTGAGAACGGAGGCCAGCACAGAATCTACTTCATAGGGCTGTTAAGAGAATTAGATGACTTCTTATTTGCAGCACTCTTGTTACAGTGCCTGGCTCAAGGCAAGTGCTGTCTTACTCTATTTACTGCTCCAGCTGCTGCTACAACTTTCAGCAGGAACAATATTGCTGTTGTTATTGACAGCCCAGGATTCTGATTTTTATTATTACTAATTTGAATGAAAATTTACAGAGACTTTGGATTTCCATTCATTCGTTGTTGTACTTAGGATTCTGATTTTTGAGAAAAGGCATTATTTCTAGTGCAGTGTAGGGAGGAAGGGATTCCACAGTGAAGGAAATAAATTGCTTCCAATGAGATGATTTTGGTTTTTTTGGAATTAAATGATCAAAATAATCACCATGATTCATACACAAAAATTTTTCAAAAGTCCTGTCTGTTTAGAGTGAGGTACAGTGTGTTGGGTGCCTTTATGCTCAGTAAGAAAAATCATTCAGTGCTCTTCCCCAGCCCACCCCCAATGTCAAGGATGATTCTGGGTTTTTTCCCCCACATCCTTTTCGTCTAGGTATAACCTCAGACTGGAGAGTATTACTGCTCTAAGATTGTTCAGCTTAAACCATCCAATCCCTTGTGTCCTGGGCCAAGCTCAAAGCCATACATATTGGGGTCTGGCTACAGCCCCAGGCACCAGGATGCAAGAGGTGATGGAGATGGGTGCTTGGTAGAGGTGTGGGTGGGGGGACCCAGGGCTCTGCTTGCTGGAGGGGAGGTTGATGCCTATCTCCTGGGGTGGATCTGTTCCCTCCACGCCCACCTGGCTGTGGTCTGCAGAGGTATGGCTAATGCTTCCTGTGAGCCATCCACCTGGGTCCTGGATTCGCATCCACCAGCCTAGGTGGTAGGAGGCCTCCAGTGGAAGGCATCTGACTGGAAGCGACAGAGCAGAACGGCTGTTTTAATCTGTAGCAGACAGCTCGTTTGACTTTAGATATTTGCTGGGATCCTGCAGCCGGAACGCGCTCCCACTCCCTCGACCTCATGATGGTTTTCCTGGCAGTTGTCAGCAAATGCCCTGGCCACGTTTTGATTAAGTACAACTCAGCATCTCCCTGGTGCCACTGGACCTCCACTTGGGGCCTGAGGTCTCCAAGCTGTCATTTTTCTGGTCAAAGTACACAGTAAGCATTTTGGTTTAGGAATTCTTTTTTATATTTTGGTTTGGGGAAACTTTTGTCAACAAATATCATTTTGGTGAGGAAGTAAGGGGCAAACTCAAGGTAAGCCACACTTATTTGCCTATTGGGGTCATTTTGATTTGATTTGATATTTTTTTCTTCTTAACCCAGAAGCAAACTGTTGGCTAAGTCAGTTTTCAGCTTGCCTGTAGTAGTCACATTGGAGGAAGAATGACTGTCCTCGCCCCATTTTTGTACACTGTGTCCTTGTCGATTTTGTTTTGGAAAGATGCTCTTTTATTCCAGTCCTTTTAAGGGAGGCTCCCTCACTGGGCTGTGCCCGTGACTAACAGTGGTGTGGAAGGGCCATGGCAGGCTTGGCCTCTACAGTACAATCCAGTTAGTCACATCAGCTGTATGTCTGCCCAGCATCCATGCACCTTCCTGCTGATAACGGCTCCTCGGTTTAAAATTGGTGTGTAGGCTTTGTGGATGCTGAGCCCACTTGTCCCGTGCAGGAGTCCAGAGGGGAGATTTTCACCAGTCTCCAAAAGTCTTTTTTGGTCACCTCCTCTGCTAGGGCCCAAGGATGTCCCCAGAGGCTTTGCTTAAACAGACTCCAGAGCTCGCCCAAGCGTGGCTCTCAGCCGCCACCTTGGCAGCTTTACCATTTGTGTTTTCTTGACCACAGTAGTCATTCCAACATATGATAGGGCCTGCCATCCCTTCCCCTCGTTCACAATAAAGAAATACAGCTTTCCCAGGCCCATCCTGCATCAGGACATTCAGCTTGGCAGCCACTGTTAAATTCCTGAGCTCTCTGAATTGTGTATTTGTTCTCCTGGTTATTCACACATTTGAAGAGACAGTTGGTGTGTTTAACCCTATGCTTCTATCTGTGTGTGTTTGAAACTGCACAGTTGTTAGTGCCTGTGACTTGGAGGGTCACATTTTCCTATTCACATTTTGAGCAGAAATGCAGCGTGGGGTTGGGGATTGCCTAGAAGTGGGGAGAACTGACCTTGCCCGGCTCAGTGTCTTTTAAGTTTCTCGTGTGCCTTGACAGTTTCATTAACTTGATATTTTCCCATCTGGAAATTATGAGTCCAGAAAATACAATTCACAGGCTGCTTGTTTTGTTTTTTTTCCTTAATGAGGATGTGTTAGGACTCTGTGATTGTAAGACCTAGAAATCCGACTTGGACTTGCCTCAGCAGAGTGATTATTGTTCATGTAACCAGGAGGCTTGGGCAGGGCTAGATCCAAGTGAAAAGATGACCATTGGCTGTTCCCAGGCTCAGGTGCCTCCAACTGCATCACGTCCCAGTGACTGGCTGGGATCCTGTGGCTGGTCCTTACTTGGGCCCTTTGCCTACCCCGTAAAGCATGTCCATCACCGACTATCCAGGCCTGGGTCAAGTATCTGCCCTTCAGGCTGCAGAGAGCGGTCTGCCCAGATGACATCAGAGTAGGCGTAGTGTCTCCGCAAATGGAAAATGAGGTGCCTTCATCAGAGAAGGGGGCATGAGTGCCTTGTGAGCATCTTCCCCCTTCCTGTGTTGATCTGTGACATTTCCTCTTGCACATGATTTCTTTACCCAGTAACTGTCTTTCAGGAGCCCTGGCAATGCATTATAAAGTGTTTTGTGGCTACTGGAAAAGGTGATTATTTGAATCACCCAGTAACTACTTGGCAGAAATTCTAGGTGATCTACTCCTTTAAAGAATACAGGCAAGGGAACCCAGTGGAGTAGTTCTTCCCTGGGGTTATATTATGAGTCAGAAATATAGCATCAACAGTTATTCCTTGTCCCTAGATGTATGGATGCTGTTAGCCTGGATGTAGCAGTCAGGCATAAGTGACTCTTTAAAAAAAAAACAAAACCAAACAACTGTGTGCCTCTATTACTGTCGTGGAATATATGCATAGCAGAACGTACACCAGCTCAACAATTTCTTCAGCAAATGAGTCTTACGAGCTGCTAATGTTGGTTCACCCACACCATGCCACCCCCACAGAGGAGTGAAATCTTTACTTAAAAAGCTGAGGTAGATCATATGAGTAAAAAGGGACATGTGGTCATTAAGTCACAATTTTGCCATGGCTTGATTTGAGTGTTGCATCAACGTAATTTTTTCTCTCCACTTGCAGCACACAGACTTCACACCTCCTCCACAGAAAAGCCCAGATGAGGAAGCTGTGTGAAATGAATGTGTGCTCCTGACCTAGCCATTCCCACCCCCAGTTTGCAAAGAAATCTGCTCCCTCCTGTGTCCCGAGTGATGGACCACTCATTCTGAAACCTGAAAAATCACAGGGCCCCTAAATTTGAAGAAATTTAATACAGAAAAGAAAAGGAGAGGTGTCGTCATCCTCAGAGCCCCTTGAAGGAAGCCAGCCTTCCCAGGATGCACTGCGCTCTTTTGACGTGGAGAACTGTGTCCCTCTCCTTGGTTTCACTTAGACCAGTGACCTAATAAACAGACCCCCAGACAGAGAGTGAATTGTTACAACTTCTCCTTTGATAAATAGGCCTTGTTTTTGTGTTTGCTTATGGACAAAGTTGGCCTTGATGCCATGATCTTCCCTTCAAAGGTGCTATTTGAATTCCAGCAAAGGCCTGAAGTCAAAGCAACAGGGCCAACTTAGAATAAATCCATTCTGGTGGTTTGAGGAATACCAGAACCTTAGTATTGCATTTTTCCGTAGCCTCCTTTTTTTCTTTTGAAGTCCCTACTGAAATATAATGGAATCTATCCTTATTTCTGGCACCCCTGGGAAAACCAGAGTCAGCCTCTGGCCCTGCAGCGTTTTCTGATTGGGGCTGGCCAGGAGTGAGATGTATGAGGGTGGGGTTTGCACCCTAGCCCTGCCTGAGAGCAGTGCTACAGCTTTGGGGAAGTCATTTCCCTCTCTAGGACCTTCATAATGCCCCCACCCCTTTATTCCTCCAGTCATCATATGTGAGGACATGAGCACAGCGGCCCCTTAGCACTGAATGGGATCTTCACCAAGAGGGAGGACGGAGTAAGGAGTTCTTAGAGGGCAGTTTGACTGGGTGGACCCACTGCTTGGGTACCGTGGAGTGTGTTTGTACGTGCAGGTTTGTGCGTGAGCAGGAGAGGAGGCAGGGGAAGGACTCAGGATGGCCTGGTGTAGAGTGCCAGCTTTCTACCCAGGCTGTCTTATCTAAGGAGGGAGGTGGAGGCACATTCTCCGAAGGGCAACTTCCCAGAAACCATCTGAACTCGGCCTCTTGCTGTTTAGTAGAAAAGGATCAAAAGTGAGGAAGAGGTACCCCTAAGTATGCAGCATACTCACGCCCTGTCATTGCAGATGCTATTTGCCTCTTGAAATTGTCCTCCCAAACCAGCCAACAACATGCCATTCTTCTCTCGTCTCCTTGGTAACAGGCGAGAGCATTTTATCCTCGGTTCTTTTCACCTTTGAAGGCTAAGGCCTTCTTATTCTTCTTTTTTAAAATCGTCTGTCCTTGTGGTGGTTGCTGGAATATAGAACACAGAGGATGGTTGGTAAAATTCCTGAATTTGTGAAGTCAAAATGATTGGGAGGTCATTCTTGCCATTTCCCCGAAAAGCACTTCATTTACCAAATATTAATCAGATTAGAATGTACATCATCCCCAGCAAGTTGATGGATTATTGCTGTAATTTTAAAAAATCACAGTCTCAGAGGCACTGGGGAAGCTCACGGTTTGGCCAGAGTTGTCATCTCAAGGGGCAGAACTTGATGTCTTTGGGTCCCAGGGGTCCAAAGGCCTGAGCTGGCTCTTCCCAGCAGAGCCTCTGCTTAGACAGTGGCAGGTCATGTATGCCTTTTCCTGCTCTTGAGGCTTTTGTGGAAATGGTGCAGGCTACAGAGTGTTTGGGTGGGGGTTGACCAGAGTGCGAAGGGTTGGAGAGGTGGCTTCCTGTGCACCCAGTTGCAATTATTCAGATTCCTGAGGCTCTGGTTTTCAGCCATATCATGGGAATACAGGCTGGGGTGTTGGAGCGCCTGGCATCAAGGTTGAAAACACACAGAGGCCGTTTCTACAAAGTCAGTGCAGTGGAGAGGAAAAGCCAAGGGTGGGGCACATCATTTTAATCTCTTTGTGCCTCAGTTTCCCTTCTCTAGAATGCACAAGTAGGCTACCTGAGTATCACACAGTTGTGGCAGATAGAGTGATTTTAGGTGATAGAGAGAGGGCATTGAGTAATGTAGGGAGAGAGCTTCCCCAAGAATCCGTAGGTGAAATTGTATGATGCCTCTCCTGGTGATGTTAATTTTGGTTATCTGGTTAAGATGACACCTAGTTTCACCATTCTATAATTCTTTTCTTTGCAGCCAGTAAAAATTCTGTGGGGACACACTGGGACAGTGTGGAAATCCTCCTCCTCACAGAAATCTCCCCCTAGATTTGGCATCCATTGATGCAATCTTATCATTTATGGTCACAAAATTATGATCTTCCAAATTCAGCACCACCTTTTGTGTTTAAAGTCAACCTTCGGTATCCTGCTGTAAGCAGGATCTTTCCCTTGTCTCTCTTACTATCTGTTTGTCAGTAAATCAAAAGACTTACTGCACTGGCCTAATCTGCTGTAAAGGACCTCTTTAAAGTGCTGAAGAGCAGGGATGTCACTAAGATGTAAGATGTACCTGATCTGAGCTATAGTATTTTCATTTGCTTTGTATGCATCTGAAAGTTGAGCAGTAAATAAGGAAGATCAAAGATTAATGAATTCCTTTTGAATTGTGGTATTATAAGACATTATCTAATATACCACGGACTGCCAAAAGAACAGACAAATCTGGGGAGCTCTGGTGGCCTAGTGGCAAGAAGCTGCACTAAAACCCCAGAGGCACACAGTTCAAATCCACCAGATGCTTTGCTGGAGAAAGAGGGGCAATCTCCTCATGTACCAGTCAGATGCGATTTGACTGTATACACACACACACACAGAACAAACAAACTGTCTCGGAAGAAATCAAACCGGGTTACTCTTTAGAAGCAAGGATAGTAGAATTTTATCTCACATGTCAGGCATGTTGCCAAGAGACATCAGTCTTTGGAAAAAGGCACCATACAGGGAAAAGTGGAAGGTCAGTGAAAGAAAGAAAGATCTTTAGTGATGTGGGTTAAGACTCACTGTCACTCGTAATAAGTGATCACATGGATGGGCTTGAGTATGGTGGAGATTGTAAGAATGGTGCAGAATCAAGCTTCAGATCCTTTGAAATCAATTTAGGGTCTCCCCCCACCCCCCCCTGCTTTCTATATTAGGGTTCCTTCCTTTCAATCCTTATTGATTTCATTTCCTTTTTTGAATACGTTAAATATTAACATACTGTCAAAACTATGTATAAATCTACTTTGAAAGAAGTATCCTTCCCCAGCTCAGATCCCTCTGTCCCACTCCCCACTCCCCACCACTACTCATAGATAGCTAGCTTGATTGTGTTCTGCTCTGTCTGTGCTGTGTGTCTTTTTATGAAAATAGATAGATACATGTGTATTTTCCTCTGTTCCTTGATATTAGACATGCAGGCTCATATACTATGCCCATTTTTGCATGTCACTCTTTCTAATTTACTAGCATCTCCAGAAACCCCTCCATATCCATTCCCAGAGATTTCCTTATTTTACCTCCTAGCTTCTGTGCGTGTGGGTACATCACATATACCCAGGCCCTGAGCTTGGACATTTAGGTAGTTTCCAGTATTTTGCAATTTCAAACAGTGCTGCAATGAACAGCCTGTATGTGTGCCTTTTCATATTACTGGATGTGTATCTATCTTTCAGATAAATTCCTAGAAGTGGTCTTGCTGAGTTACACAGTATAATAATGGTCTAAAACTTTCCTTAAAAATAGGTTTCTTTAAAAAAAAAAAAAAGTAAGACAGTTCAAGAAAAGTGATTAAATCACTAACAAATAGGAGAGGCCGTATGGATGTGGGGAAAGTCCTGCTGGTGTAGTCTGTAGGGAGCTGTGCGGCCAACCCCTAGGAGTCACCTCTGGCAGTTCAAATCCACCGCCAGCAACTGTGCAGGGGAAAGAAAGACAGTTTCCTCCCATGCAATTTACAGCCTCTAAACACCTGCTAGAGGGTCCTGGATGAGCCAGTTCTGACTCAGTGGCTATACAAATTTGGGGTTGACACATAGCAGAGTCTATACTACAGGCAGGCCACAGGCTGTTCGGACCCCCCACAAAAACCCGACAGGGTAGGTGGAGGCTCAGAGTCTAATAATTGAGGTTCAGATGGAGGCCCTTGGAGATCCATCCTGAGAACTTGAATCCTGGGCTCAAGGGCCATTCTGGGTTCAGGTGAATCCATCCAGGTCCGTGTGAAGTGTCGGTCCATGGGAGGCTGTGAAGCATGGTATGGCAGCAGGGAGGAGGAGGAGGCATGGCCACCCAGAGCCAAGTGGGACTTTCCGTGTGAAATTCCGGTTCATTGTGACCCCAAGTCCATTGTGACTCCAGTCCTCTCCCACATGATCTTCAAAAGGTGGCTGTAAAATCGATTTTAAGGTTGAGAAACTGGAGAGACCCTCTCGCCAAAAACAGTGCCTACCATGCCCACGCCCACCTTTATAAATTTTATGTAAAAATAGAACTTACTTTCAGTAAGTTAGACTCAAGGCTATTTTTTCTTAACAGATTTTGAGATTTTTTTAAAATAAAACTTTTCCAAAAAACCCAAAGACTGAACATTGGAAGACAGTCTATATTCATCTAGAACTTGAATCTCAGTAAAGCCAATTATCACACAGCTCTGCTGGCTTGAGGAAGGCGTGCATGGGGGAGGGCTGGTGCAGCTGTGAGGACCAAGGTGCAACCGAGGTCAAGGGCCTCGCTATGCCTGGAGAAGCCCTTGCCCTGCACCGGACATGGGATGCAGGGTGGAATGCAAGTGGCAGGGCCCCTCCTGGCTCCCTTTGCTGCATTCTCAGCTGTGTGGCCTCAGGGGAGTACTGCACTTTGGGCTCCTGTCTCCTCACACACAACATCTAGCGCTGGACCTAGCCAGTGGTTTTCATGCACTTTGTGGGAAGCCCTGGAGTTCTGGGAAAGGGGCCTTTGAGGCCTCTGTGGAGTGCCCGAGGGAACCATGCATGGGAGGGCTTAGGACCCACCCGTGCTCCAACTAGAACAGCCCTGCTTCTAGCATCTGGTGCGATGCCATGAAAATGCCATCCCACATTAGGCTCCAGCTGCTCAAAAGAAAAACTGAACAGCTCTGGATAGGATTATATTTAGCCTCTCCTTTCCTCTCCTCCAGAATTCTTACGATGTCCAGAGAGAATGAAAAACCAGAGAGGAAAGAGCCACCTCACGGCAGGCTTGCTCTCCAGGCTGAGGCACGAGGACTTGGCCCCTGTAAGCTTGGGGGGCCCATGCAGCTGAGTTTCCTTTCAGTCACAGTGACCTGATGTGGAACAGAACCCAGTGTTGCCTGGTCTCGTGACGTTTCCCAGCACTATGGACATCATCGTGTTGTGATCTTTGGGGTTTTCACTGGCTAATTTTTGGAAGGAGATTTTCTGGCCTTTCTTTTTAGTCTTAATCTGGAATCTCTGCTAAAGACTGTCCACCGTGGTTGACTCGTCAAGACATTTGAAATACCAGTGGCTTAGTTTCCAACATCACGGAACTGTGTAAGCCACCACAGTATGTTGCATATACAGTCACAAGGGGGATATGGAATTTTTTGGTTGTTGTTGTTGTTATGGTCTGACAAGTTGATTACACTTATTACAACCCTTTGAACAATAGACCTGAACCATGTCCTGTCCTGAGCCATCCTCACTCTCTCTGATAATGTCAAATAACATCGAGCCCTTTATTAGAGTCTCTGCGTCAGTCTGTCTTGTTGAGGATCTTTCTTTCTTTGACCCTCTACCTTTCCCAACATGATATCTTTTCCTAAGGACCAGCCCTTCCTGACGACATGCCCAAATTATGTGAGGAGTTGCACCATTCTTGCCTTTGAGAAACAATCTGGTTGCATATCCTCCAAGACAGTCTGGTTTGTTCCTAACAAGCAGTGGAGTTTAGTTAATAATAAATGAAAAAGAAGTAAAGGCAAAAGTGGGTGAGAGAGTGTAAGAGAACGTGTCTCCTAGGAGGTTACGTTTACACTGACTGATGTCACTGAGTAATGGGAAGGGAAGACCCCGGAGAGAGGGTTCTAGGCAGAGGGCCCAGCTGTGGAAAGGTCCCACGGCCGAAACCAGCTTAGGCATTTAGGACTAGAGAGTGAGAGGGTGAGGCTGAGAGTACTGGGAGGTGAGCTCAGAGGTGGACAGGGGCCAGCTCATGCATGACACTTGGATTTCATCCTGGGTGTGATGAGAAAAGGTGTTGGAGAGTTTTGAGTAGAAAGATGATACGCGCTAATTTCCATTTAAAATCACTGTGAATCTGTGTGGAGAACAGGCTGGAGTAGGGGCAGGGGAAGACAAAGGTCTGTGGATTAGAGGGGACTAGTGGGGGCAGCTCGGTGTCCACGATGTGCATTTTCCTTTCAGACACAGAAGTGGAGGTTCACGTTTCATCGTCTTTCTCGCTTTTTCCTCTGCGACTCTTCAGCATAGGAGAGTGCACAATCAAGGGCCCCATTGTTTTGAGAGACCGTAAAAGCAAGAGCCACCCGACTTTAGTTTGAGTTCTTTGTTCACAAGTTCGTAAATTTTTCTGGAAAGGAAATGTTTTCCCATGATTCAGTTCATCACTCTAAGTTAGTTTTGCATTTGCTGAATTGGGGGAAATAAAACAAGGTACCCAAACACTCTTCTAGAAGCTGCTAGTAGAAGGGAGAAAACATCAGCTTTTGGAATTAGGTCACATCCCTCTCTATGATATGTGCAGGTTTTGAATCTTTTCAGTGAATTTAATTATATTCTATTGACCACATGTCATTTCTCCTAAGCTGCCTCAAATCCTGTGGGAAGGAAGTGTGATATTAATAAAGTATCTTTATCTGATGCTGAAAGAAATGATTGCACTTCATAGTTTGGGTCAAATCAAAGACACATTTCTTGTTTGCTCCTGAGATGAGTGGACAGAGAGGTTCTGGCCTCCGTCCTGTTTCTCCCCAGTGTGGTGATGGTGCACGTGACTCCACTGTGGAGAATTTGCTGGACACACACAGAGAACACTCGAGATGTACTTCTGCTTGAGCATGACTATGTCTGTAAGCGTAGGTCTGCAAGCTTTCTGGCCTCATCCCAGTTTTTCCGTGTTTGCTTCCAGAGATAGAGATGGTGATCATGGAGCGCAGCAAGCTGGCGGAAGTGGCTGCCGGCACCTCCATGCAAGAGCAGAACACCACGGATGAAGAGAAGAGCGCCGCTGCCACGGGCGACAGTGCCAGCATGCAGTGGAACAGGTAGCTGGTCAGAGGGGCCCCACTCGAAGGGGCATGCCATGTGCTGTAGGTGGGGCTGTTACAGTCTGCAGCAACAGTGCACAGTGAAGCAGCTAGTGCCGAAGGAGAGCAGCCTTTTTGGGTGCACTGTGTGCCTCAGACAGGGGTGGCCCAGGACAAGGCGTCGCCTGCCTGCCAGTGGGTGGGAATTGGTGTCTCACAAAGATGGACTCAGTGGAGGGGCTCAGTGCCTTGCTCAAGATGATCACTAAGGACCCGAGAGGCTCTTCGATCTCTCAGCTCAGTCTTCCTGCTGCCCTGTGTCTCTTCCACCCTGTGACCACCAGAGGCATGGCTCCTCTTGAGAGGGGACAGAGTCCAGGTGACATTGTAGTAGTCCCCCCTTGAGAAGAGACTGACATACCTATGTTGCCACTATCCCCAGCGCACTGTGGTGCTTGGCCCTGTGCGAGAGAGTGTGGCTCTGCCTTGCAGTGACTGTATCTCAGAAGGCTCACCTTAGGGCTGGGCTTGGGTCTCCCCGCTTTCATACATTCACTACCCTGTGCATCACCGCCGTTTTAGTCAGCTGCTGTGATCTGTGTTCCTCCTCACTTTCAGCTCTGCCTGATTGTTCATTTACATGATAGTCCACTGAACCTAAACCTTCTCAGACCTTTCACACACCACATTCTTGGAACCTTACTGAAGCATCACTCTTCAAGAAAAGATTGGAGGAGGCTGCTTCCAGAGTGTGCAGTGAACTGTTAGGAAGGCTTTATTTCAGGGTGATGTCCTTATGAAAGGGCCCCACTGCACACACCCCCTATAGAGTTCCTCTTGTCAGTCTACCAGGCATTCACTTCTGAAATACACACACTTATTCTTTTATTCTTAATCCAAATTAAAGTTAAGTGTACAAGCACACTAATTCCCCCTCCCCCCCATCTCCTCTTTGCTTGGCAAATATTTCAGTTACTCAGGCCTTTGAACTGGTTCAGACCAGTTCAGTCATGGCTGAAGAACCAAACCCAGGGCAGTTCCAAATTTGTAACAAGTGAGTGTACTGCAATGGGAAAATTACAGGTTGAAGCCTGGGAATGGGGCCCTGGAATGGAATGGAGAAGAGCCATAGCATACCCTTCCAAGAACTTGGTGCAAGATTATTAATTACTGCCAGGACTATGAAGATACACATTCAGAGCAACATGGTCAGCCACCATCTTTGAGCTGGACATTGTTGTTTCTGACTCTGAGGATCACGAGATTTGGTTGCAAGGCAATGTGTGTGCTGCCCTTGTTTACTAAGAGAGAGATGAAGTTTCTTGCAAGGTGGTAATGTGTAACTTTTCCTGTTCTGGTTATTGTTCTGACATACCCACGTTTTATAAATTCAGGTCCACCCTGATTTCACTTCATCAGTCATGACTGAACCGGGAAATACTGGTTCAAAGCCCAGCAATTACCTAACAGATGGAATTAATTTTTATCAGATGCACAAGGGAACCAATTTTAGTTTTTCTTAAATAAAAAACATATTGAAGGGTGGTGCAGGCTATCAATTGTAACTTAATAAAAAACTCTTTGATCTTACTTGGCAGGAGAATTGTAACACATGACACTCTAAAAATGAAGGAAATCATTTAAACACAGAAAAGGAGGGAAGAAAGTCCTTTATAAAGCTCAGCACTGTGTTATTTAGAAGGTGCATAATTGGAAAAACCAGGAATGACAAGCCTTGGGGAATGCTTAAACAAATTATTTGCTTAATAAGAGTATGAACTGCTGCTTTTAAATGAGTAGTGTCATGATGCTTCCAATTTTTCCTAAGCTAAGAAGTGGAAACAGAGCATATATTTTTGCATAGTATGGTGATACTTTAGCTTTGCTAAAGGAAGAAAAGCACTTGTATTGCCAAAATTAGAAGAGAAGGGGAGCAGAGAGAAACAGACCAACTAAAGCCTTATGCTTAGCTGTTGGCATTGGAGGCTCTTTTTTCTGAATCTTTGTAAAAATAAAGGTTTTCTTAGGGTCAGTATAGGTTGTTTCTTAACTTGTATGACTTTAACTGGCGTCTTCCAGCACTTGATTTAGGAGGGAAATGGAGTGGGTGTTTGAGTTGGCCCATGTGCAGGCTTGTCAGTGCAAAACCTACCAACCTCTGGGTCAGTTCTCATGTCTCCCTGATCCTAAGTGGCAGGAAGAGACTGGCTCAAGGTGAGAACAGCCTCCTCCTACAAGGTTCATTTGTAAGTGATCAGAAACGACACTGCTGCCCTCGGATGTTCCATCTCCCAGCACTGAGGCAAGGAGGGTGGCAGTGTGCTCTCCATGTTGCAAATTGGACCTTGACCTTAAAAGCCCAGAGAAACAGCCCAAGACAAAGCAGATCTACTCTTCACCTCACATACTTTGGACATTTTGTCAAGAGGAACCTCTTCTAGGAAAGGTCAATAGTCAGTGAAAAAGAGGAAGACCTTAGCAGTGACAGTTGGACTTGAGCATGGACTTGATGGTGAGGATGGTGGGAGGATAGGACAAGGTTCAGATCATAGATCAGGTTCATTATGAGTTAAAGTTGAGTTGACAGCATGTAACAACAACAAACAATATTCTTACAGTCCTCAGATATTATGGCTAAGTCTCCATTTGAGTTTTACATTGTTGTTGTTGTTATGTACCATCAAGTCACTTATAACTCATAGCGATCCTATGTACAACAGTCCTAAACCCTGCTCTATCCTGTGCTAACCTCACTATCTCTGACATACCCCATTACCTTAGTCACTGAGTCAATCCATCTCGAGGGTCTTCCTCTCCTGCACTGTTCCTCCACCCTCCCAAGCATGATATCCTTCTTCAGTGACTTGTCCCTCCTTGTAACATGTCCAAAGTACGTCAGATGAAGCTTCAGAATCCTTGCCTCCAAGGAGCAGTCTGGTTTCACCCTCTCAAGGATAAACCTGTTCTGGCAGTCCATGGGTTTTACTATAGACATGCCAAAACCCAGGTCCTCTGCTGTCAAGTCAGTTTCTCTCATAGCTGCCCTGTAGGACAGAGCAGAATGGTCTGAAGGGAGTCCAGCACTGTGATCTTCATGGTGTCTGGCTACCACTCCTCCTTAGCTGACAGGTTTAAAGCAATGCTTTTAGGCCTAGCAGTGGAAGTGCTTTGTAGTGCTTCTAATATAGACGTGACAAACTAGTTTTAAAAGCTTTCAGGAAAAAATTGAAGAAGTAATACACCTTTATAAAATGTTTCTAATAACCTTAAAGCATATGGAGAACAAAAGGTCTCCATGATTCCAGTGCTCACAGTTTGGTTTCTTCCTACCAGTCTTTTCACTGCCAAAATCTCGGGGATTATGTCCTTTCTTCTGCTAATACCTTGGTCCATACCACTTTCATAATTTTTATTTTCCTTTTTATTATCTAGACTTTCCCCCTTCGTTTTGTTGTATACTTAGTAAACAGCCATTATGTATAACGGCTGTATGATAAACTCATGGTTAGGCATTGACCCAAATGGCCTGAATGGAACTACAGTCCCAATTCCAAGGAGCCACTTTGCCAGAGGATGTTTTCTGCTTTATCCTGTTTTCTTCCCGATTCTGGAAGCATTATCATTGGTGGCTTCCAGAACCCCACACCTGCAAAGCCATCCACACACCTGGAAGGTGACACCGGGTCTGAGATGAGGAAGCCGTGAGGCTGAAAAGAAGCAGAGACTGAACATGAATATTGTCCTCTGAAGTGTTTCTCTTCATTCTTGCATTTCGCATATTTCTTTGCAATTTTCACTGTTGTTTCTTTTACCTCTTTTAATATTTTGAATCAGTGGTATGGTTTAACATTCGCAAAGGATATAAAGTTTTGTGGCAAAAAGTCTACCTGTTCTCAGACTCAGTCGGCTTCTCTCTGTAGAGAGTATTTGAAGAACTTCCTGTAGAGTGGAGACTTTGAGCCCTTCTAGGGCTTAATTGCCCTCTTGTTCACTCATTAGAGTGGTCTCTTGGCCTCAGAGTGACATCCACAGAGGACAGGTGCAGAGCACCACGTGGGCAGATCCTCCTGCCAGTGGGCCTTCTCTGTGCATGTCCCATCATCATAGGGTCTTTCTGGACAGGACCTTTGACCCGGAAGGGCAGCTTTGGGGGTATGCGGTTTCTGATATTTCCAGCTGTTTCTATGTCTCTTGCCCACAAAACATCAGAGAGGGACAGGAGACTTCATTATCAGTCCTTACCCATGAGGCAAAGTTAGTCCAAGAAATTGCTGGACCAGGATCCACAATGCAATTTCAGGGAAGGGCCCTTGGAATAGAAAAAAATTATTGTTTTGAGCCGTGGAGTCAATTCTGATTCATAGTGACCCTGTAGGGCAGAGAAGAATGGCCTCATGGGGGTTTCCAAGGTGGTAATCTTTATAGAAGCAGATGACCAGGTCTTTCTCCTGTGCTGCTCTGGGTCCAGACCATCCATTGACCTGGCAGGTAGCAGGAAAGTACTTAACTTTTGTACCACTGGGACCCCTTGGCTATAAAACGAAGACCAAATAGCAGCTCTTTTCCAGTACATGCCTGGCTCTGCACAGAGCACCTGTTAGCCATTGTTTCGCTTGAGTTCTTCAAGTAACTCTGCCAGGTTGCAATCTCCAATTCACAGATGGGGAACCGAGGCTTTTAGTTACCTGCCCAGTGGTATGACTCTAGGAAAGAAAAGAACCATTGTTGGAAGCCAGGTGGTCTGGCTCCTGGGCCCACGTTCTTGAAGTTGTTAGTACTGCTTTATGCCTTCTCTGGCTGGTCTTGTTCATCCGGCGTGCTGCAGTGTTTTCCTTCTCTTGTCATTCTCGAAAGGTGGATATGTCTGTTTGTTCTCTGTCCCCTTGTCTGGCATGTGAGCATCACGGGAATAGGACTTTCTTATTTATTTCTCCGTGGTGTCTGCGGCACTTGGTGGTTGAATGATCAGCCACTGGGCAGTCTTTGGTCAGTTTCTTCTATCAGCAGCTCTTTGGGGCAGAACCATGCTCTAACTTGCCCTTGATGTCCCAGTGCCTGGTGTTAGAATGGTCCCTGGGGGGTGTGGTGACAGTGGGTGGGTTACAGGAGGGCAGAGCCATGGGAGAGCAGGGCCGCCCACCTCCTGTGTGCAGGTGGACATGGACAGGTGTTGCTGAGGCTCAGGTGCGCCCCTCCCTCTCTTGCAGACCCTTCCTGGATATGGTGTACCACTCCCTGGACAGCCCCGATGATGACTACCATGCTCTCTTCGTGCTCTGCCTCCTCTACGCCATGTCACATAACAAAGGTAAGCACGCTGCCTCGCTCGCTTTCTCACCTGGGACGGTGTGCCCTTAGCGTCCCCCTCTGCTCGTATGAGAGCAAAGGACAACTCTCACTGAAGGTTTTCCTTCCTCACCTCTGCCAACTGTGGTAGAATGTCACAGGTCTTCTAGACTGAAGCCACGGGAGTTGGTTAGTCAGGCAGCTCGGGGGAGAAAGGTCGAAATGTGTGTCGTGTTCACACTGTGGTTTTCTTCCGACCCCTTGCTTTACAACTGGCTTAGCTTCCGACCTCTTTCCTAACATCAGAACTGAAATCAGTCAAACTGTAACCTTGGTTTTGCTATTTTTAACAGACGGTGCTCTTGCTGGGGTTCAGAGCTAAAATAGAGCCTGGGTAGAGTGTGTGGAAGCGTAGGTTTCCTTTCTGAAGAAAGATGTGGTTCTCTGGCTTCCCCTGTTGAGGATCATGACCAGGATTGGCTCCGAGGGAGTTGGCAGGTCTGATTAGAGTGTGTTGCTCACTCGTTTGAAGCTGTTGCCTGCTCAGGACAGAGCTTGGCGGTCTTAGCATGAGCAATACTGAACCTTCACCTCAGAATCTCTTAGAAGAAGAAATCATGACTGTGTTCCTTCTGGCCCCTGCTGAAAGCGAGGCTTGGTCTAGACTAGAAGACCTTGACCATGTGAATTTCTGGTTTAGTATGATTTTTTGGAAAACTTATTGAAGGACCTGGTGAAGTTGGTTTTTTTCTAAGACAGACTGATTTGTGACAGTAAGAAAACACTCAACGTAACTATCAGAAGCCATCCCCTAGAATATCAGGTCTTAGTCTCCAGAACTGTAAGAAACAGAGACTTTACAGATATGATTAGTTAGAATTCTGGTTTATCTGAGTAACCCTTGAATGGTATCACAGGTATGCTTGTAAGAGCAAGGCAAGGGAATTGAATACATATGTGAACGGGGTATATTGGTGTGGTGACCACACAGTGAGAGAGTAAGTCTCTTATTTCCAGTCACCAGAGTTGTGGCACTTTGTTAAGACACCAGTAGGAGACCAATATAATAATGATTTACTTATTCTTAAATCTCAAGTATGTGGTTGTGATAAATTAGTCCATTTGTGACAAGAGAATGTGTGGGAAAAAGCGCCCTCCCTCTTTCTCCACCAGCTCTCCTCTTCACAGACAGTCTGTATCCTTATCAATGTAAACCCGAGTGTAAGTGTCTGTGATTTTTATTTCCTACTATTCTTCTTTTTTTAATTGAGTTTGTAATGGAAGTTTATAGAGTACTTGGATTTCCATTCACTCATTGTTGCACGTTTTCCTCCCTGCCCTCCCAGTTTGCTTTTCTTTAAAAAAAAAAAGTTGTTTCATTGTTGTACAATTTCCCAACCCCCACCCCAGTCCACTTTACTATGCAGCTCTTATTCTGGACTGTTACCATACAAGTAATACCTAATCATATATTCCTTTCAAGTAGTTCTCTCCCTCATCGGTTTACGTGCAATGTACATTATTTATCCCCTCTTTTCTTAGATACCCCCAACCCCATTGTCAGTCCTATTTAATAACAACAGTGGCATTCTGTAGTATTTGTCCTTTTGTGACTGAGATAACTAACTCAGCATCATGTCCTTCAGGGTCACTCATCTTGTATATTTCATGAGTTCCTTGTTTTTCAATGCAGCATAGTATTCCAGGAGAGGATAAAATAGATGAGTGAGACCTTCTAAGAATCAAATCCCTATGCACATCAAAAAACTTCTCCAATAGTGTAAAAAGAAGAACCACAGACTGGGAAAAAATACTTGGTAATGACATGTCTGAAAAGGGACTTATATCTAGAATTTATAGAATACTCGAGCACCACAACAAGGTAAAGGTAAACAACCCAGTTGCAAACTGGGCACAGGATATGAACAGACACTTCACTTCAGATGGTGAACAAACACATGAAGAAAGATTAAAAATCCATAGCTCTAAGAGATATGCAAGGGAGCTCTGGTGGCCTAGTGGCAAGAAGCTGTACCGCAATCCCAAAGGTACACGGTTCGAATCCACCAGATGCTCTGCCGGAGAAGGAGGGACAATTTCCTCCTGTACCAGTCAGATCTGATTTGATGGTACATGCACAAAAAAGAATTTAAAAAAATGTAAAAAAAAAAAAAAGAGAGATATGCAAATCATAACAACTATGAGATATCGTCTCACCCCAGTAAGATTAGCAAAATTCAATGCTGGCAAGATGGTTGAGAAACTGGAATCCTAATTTACTGTTGGTGGGTGTGTTAAATGGTGCAACCACTATGGAAGGCAATATGGTGCTTTCTCAAAAAGTTGGAAATAGAAATACCATTTGACCCAGCAATTCCACTACTGGGAATATACCCTAAAGAAATCAGAACTGTCACCCAAACAGATATATGAACAACCATGTTTATTGCTGCATTGTTCACAATAGCAAAGGGATGGAAACAACCTAAGTGCCCATCAACAAGCAAATGGATAGAGAAGCTGTGGTATATTCACACAATGCAATGCTATTATTCCTCTTAAGCATAGTGTAAGGTGTTCTGTACTGTCTGTTCCGGACCTTTTCTCGTCTTCATTAGCATGTCATTTCACATCCATAGAACATGTATAGAACTGCTTCAGTCATTTTAATAACTTATATAGGCCTCACTTACTCTGTCATCCCCTTAGTGGGTGACATTCAGACATTGCCAGGTTTTTCCTGTTGCAGACAGGACCTCGGCAGCTCATCCCATATGTGATTGTGTTCCCACACAATTCTATGATTGTATCCTAGAGTTTTGAAAGAAATGTAAAATGAGCCAAACACTGTACTGGTGGTGTTGATTCTGAGTCATAGCAATCCCATAGGACAGGGTTTCTGAGCCTGTGTGTCTTCATAGTAGTAAACTGCCTCATCTTTCTCCTTGGAGTGGCTGGTGGGCTTGAACCAGTGACCTTTCAGTTAGAAGCCCAGTGCTTAAACTACTATGCTACCAGACCGCCTATAAAAGAAATATGGTAGATTCCAAAGGCAGCAGACATTTTCTTCTGCCTCCTTATTCAGCTTCTGGCTCAGGGCCTGGCATACAGGGTCCTCAGCTCCTGTGGCCTGTGACCAGAACTCTACAGGACCGACCACCTCTATGGATTGTCTACCACTCCCCTGGCCCCCCGCCCTCTCTGTCCCCCTCAACCAGTTCTACAGTCTTAACTTCAGCACATTGCATGTGGGAAACTCCTACTTAGTTGTTTCAGCAGTGCCTCAAAAAGGCAAATCTAAGGGGAGCTCTGGTGGCCTAGGGTCAAGAAGCTGCACTGCAATCCCTGAGGTATGCGGTTCGAATCCACCAGATGCTCTGCCGGAGAAGGAGGGGCCATCTCCTCCTGTACCAGTCAGATCCAATTTGATGGTACACACACAGAGAAAATAATAAAATTTTTTTAAAAGGCAAATCTAACATTATTACATTCACCCCCTACCTCTTAAAACCTCCCCGACCCCGTCTCACTTCCTGGATTATGTTTTAATTGAAATTGCCAACCAAGGCTGAAACTATGTGACCTTCCCTTTCCCTCTGCTGATCCCAGTGTTTAGTCATCTGATTTTGTCAGTTCTTCTTTTGTAGTTGATCTGAACAGCAGACTTTACCTGAGTGTCTGCCTGACTCTGAAGTAGGGACTGGAGGAGAGAAACAAAGGCAAGGGAGCAAGAGAAGGGAACATGCCATTTCACTGACATGTCACCTAGCCTCTGAAGGCTAAAAAATATATTGCTATTGTATAGTCTACCCTCTGTAGTACTCCCAGGTATCTTTTAATAACATCCTTTGGAATGTCTATCCCTTGTTTAGAAACATCGATCTTTTCTTGTCTCTTTTAAACTCTGTCCTGCTGAACTTGTCAATTGGAGTATCCAGGTGCTACTCACTTTTTTTACTTGATCTGCTTCTCAGGTCATCCCTTCATAGATCCTTGGCTTTGTCTCAGGGATTGTCACGGACGTAAACCTGTGACTACTGTCATAATACTCCCTGCTGTCGTATTATGTAATGCGACAAACACCAGAAACCCTTTCATTAACTTGGGCTAAAATGGAAAGTCTCTAGAAAGGCCACCAAGGAGGCTCACAGGATCCAGAAGCTGCTAAAAAGCCCAGGGAAGCACAAGGCCTGCCAGGTCTGGGGACTTCAGCAGCAGGATATCAGAGACCTTTCCTCCAGGGTCTTGAGTGGCCTCAGGAAACCCCAGCCTGGGAGCTTGTCTTAACCAGTTTCCAAGTTCTTGTGCAGCTGATTAGCTTGTTACTATGGCTAGGAACAGGGTCTTGTAGCATAGACTTGTCCCTGAGGGGCTCACCCTGTGTCTTGGACAGTTCCCATAGGAAGAAGCTTCTTTGGAAGCTTAATAGCCGTGTCTAACATACCTATTTGTTATGGAATAGCTCTGCCATCTTCTTGTATATATCCAAAGCTTTTTGGCCCCTGCTCTTTCTTTTTTTTTTTTTTTTTCCTGCTCTTTCTTGTTCCCCTGCTTTAACACCTGTTGATATTTTTCTTGTCCATGAGGTTTCCATTCAGAAGACATCCTTTCCCAAAAGCTTTCTCTGATCCTCTCAAATGGGGTTTGTACTGAGTTAGCACCATCCATTGTGTCATTTATTGTATATTGCTGGATTTGATTTTATTTAACTGAAAAATCTTTTTTAGGTTTGTCCAGCAACAATAGCAGAGTTCAACACAGCCACAAACAGCAAATGCTGGCAAGATTATGGAGAGATTGGGACTTTTATTCACTGCTGGTAGAAATGTAAAATGGTAGACCCCCTATGGAAGGCAGTCTGGTACTTTCTCAAAAAGTTGGAAATATAAATACTATTTGACCCAGCAATTCCACTGCTTAGAATGTACCCTAAAGAAACCAGAGCCACAACTCAAACAGATATATGCACATCCATTTATTTATTGCTGTGTTACTCACTATAGCAAAGAGATGGAACCAACCCAAGTGCCCATCAACAAATGAATGGGGAAAAAACTATGATACAGTCACACAATGGAATATTACACAGCATTGAAAAGCAATGAACTCGTAAAACATTGCACAACATAGGGAAGCCTCAAGGACGTTATGCTGAGTGAAATATCTTAGTCACAAAAAGATAAATACTGCATAACACCGCTGCTCCAAAATAGGACAGACATGGAAGGATTGAGGAGAGAATGGGGAAAGAGTGGATAGATAATGAACACTGCATTAGAGCAGATGAGGGGAAGAACTGTCCAAGAGAATATATGATTATGTATTATATGTTTGAGAACAATCTGGAACAAGGGAGGCATTGCCGTGTGGGCTGGGGGAAGGGGGGAAAATGTACAGCAATGAATAAAAATAATGAGGAAAGAATTGACGGTTTGTATATCTATATTCATGAATGTTGCTGGACCATAGACTTGTAATTTGTTTGGTTTTGTTATCAGATTAGTGCTTACCCTATGGAACAAATTAATTTGATTCCACTTTCTGACATAGTTCTTTTGGTAGAACTGATTAATTTCTTCCTTAACTGAAGATCTGATCCATATAGAATTTATCATTGAAGGCTTCTTAGCCTGGAGTTTTGAGGGGTGATTTTACTCAATTTAGGGCTATTTATGTTATCTATTTCTTCTTTAGTAAATTTTAGTATATTGAGTCTTTCAAGGAATTTGACATTTGATCTAAATTGTTGAATTTCTTGGCATAAACTTATTCATGATATCCTTTTAGTTACAAAATCAGTTCTGGTGTCCACTCTTAAATTCTTGGTTGATAAATTGAATCTTTAGGATTTTTCTTTTCTAGAACATTCTGTGTAGAAGATTCTCAATTCTGTTGATATCTTTAAAGAAATTGGTTTTGGTCTTGTTTATTGATTTACTGTTTCACTTCTATGTTTCTTTCTGTTTACTTTTGATTTAATTTGTTTGCTGTTCTCTTAAATTTCTCTTTTGTGCACCTTAATACATAAATGGATGCATGTATGAAAAACATGATAACCGTGACACATCACATTCCCATTGTTTCAGAGACTCCCTCAGGTGGTTCCTTTACAGTCACATCCTCTCCAGCCATCAGTGATTTTTAACCTTTCTCTGTCTTTTTTTAATTTTTTATTTAATGCTATATATTTCCCTCTAAACTCTGATTTAGCTATATCCAGTAAATCTTGGCCTGCGTAATTGTATTTTCATTTTGTTTAAAATATAGTTCCTTTACAGTTTTTTTTTCCTTGACACATAGATTATTTAGAAGTATATTTAACTTCCAAATGGTTGGACATGTTCCAGAGATCTTTTTCTATTGATTTCTAATTTAATTTTTTCCGGTTGGAGAACTTACTTTGTATGATTTAATTCTTTTAAATTTGTTGTGGCTTCATTTACAGCCTCAAATATGGTAGATCTTGATAAATGTTCCATGTTCAATAGAATAAAAAAGAAGGTCCGTTCTGCTGTTAGGTGGCATGTTCTCTTATTGTCATGTAGGTCACATTGGTTGAGAGTATTCAAGTCTTCTGTATCCATATTGGTAGGATTTTTGTGGTGGTTTTTTTGGTCCCTGTCCTCTATTGACATCTTCCAACTCCATTGCCCCTTTTTTCTTGTGGTTGTAAGCTTTTGCCTCATGTGCTGTTATTGGAGGTGTAAGCAATTAGCATTCATTGTTAAGTGTTCCTGAAAATTTGATCTCTTGTTCATTATAAAATAAGCCTTTTAACTCCATGAAACAGGGAACTATGGGTAGCTTGGTGGTAAAGAATTGCACTGCCAACCCAAAGTACATGGTTCAAATCCACCGGTTGCTTTGCTGAAGAAAGTTGGGCAGTCTCTTCATGTGCGACTTACTGCCTCTGAAAACCCAATACAGGCGCTGAAACCTACTTTTGTTTGATGTTTGTGTCATCATTCAGTTTTTGTTTTATCAGTGTTGTATCTTTTTCTGTACTTTTAACCTAGATATACATGGGGTGTCCATGAGCTGGAGTTTATTTAATAGTAGTTTTATATAAGGGAGCTCTGGTGGCCTATTGGCAAGAAGCTGCACTGCAGTCCCGAAGGTACGTGGTTTGAATCCACCAGATGCTTTGCTAGAGAAGGATGGGCAATCTCCTCCTGTTCCAGTCATGTCCTATTCGAAAGTACACAACAGGGTAAAAATTGGAAGGAAGGAAGGAAGGGAGGGAGGGAAGGAGGAAGGAAGGAAGGAAGACAAATAGCAGTTTGTGATGTCTATGTTTAAGTAGATTTTGTGTAACCCACAGATAGTTAAGCCCTGCTGTTTTGAATTCAATATGACAGTATCTGCCTTTTAATTAGTTCTCAAGTTCAGGCCATTTATGTTAGTAGGCTTATCACTGTTGGGTTTGACTCTGCCATCTATTTTCATATTTATCTTTTATATTTGTGCTGTCTTTTCTTTGTTCCATTTCCCTTCTATCCTGTTGTCTTTTGATCAGCTGAATATTTTTTTGTGGTTTTAATTTTAGCCCCTTTTTATACTTGTTAGTTATATCTTTGTTTTCTTTTTTGGTGGTTCTGGGATTTACTCTGTATTTAAACTGTAACTGATATATATGAATTTTTAAATTCATACACATATATCTTTAACATGTCATGATCTACATTTCTTTTTATCTTAAGAAAATAAGACTGGAACAACTGAATCACATAATTGGTATATGTTTAATTTTTCATTATAACTCCCACACTGTTTTCCAGAGTTTCTGGATAATTATGCATTCCACTATCCATGTGTGAAAATTCTAGTTTCTTCACATCCTCTCACTAACACTTAGTATGGTCAGATCTTCAGTTTTGCCATTCAGATAGGCATTTGATTTTAATTTGGATTTGTCTAGTGACTGACGATGTTGAACATATCTTCATGTACTTATTTTTGCCATTTGCTTATCTCCTTTGGTGAAGTATCTGCTCAAGCGAATTGCCCATTTTGTATTGAGTTGTTTCTTCTTATTGACTTAGAACAGTTATTTATACACCCTCTCCTCACTTACTGATGTGGGTTAAGTGCCAAAGACCAAATTGTTATGTGAATATATGCATTATGCAAAAATGAAGAATAATCACATCATCAAATGGAGAATGACTGCGTCATTACCTGGGAAGCCACTGAAAATCATAACCATAATCATAGTCAGGTTGATACATAAGTTTAACCAACACAACAACCAGAATTAATTTACTTTGCACCTTGCCATTTGTTATTGCCAGACTGATATCATTAACACGCAAAGTAATTGGACAGTAGATTTTCTGCTATTTTCCGTGTAAATGCAAAATGTTGAATAGCAAAATAGTCGATAAATGAGGAATAAGTGTATATCCTGACTTTGTCAGAGATAATGTATTTTGCAAAGATTTTTTCCTAGTCTGTGACTTGTCTTTTTATTCTTGCAACAGTTGTCTTTTGTGGTGCAGACATTTTAATTTGGTGGTTTTTCCATGTCCGCTTTTTAAATATCTCTTTTCCTGTGCATGCTTTCTCTTCTAGCTGCACCACTAGGCCTTTGAAGGCAAGGAAGTAGTCTTTCCGATGCCCCTGCACTTGGTCAGCACCAACCAATATTTACTGGCTGCCTGGCAGTTCCCCAAGTGTATCCTCTCCCTGTAACTTGTGCCTGGGCCTCCATCAGGAAGGTGCTGCCTGGGATGTTGAGATAACAGCTTGGACACAGGGAAGGTGACCTTCCACAGGGACAGAGGACACATAGGTGCATTTCTAGTTCATTGCTATCCTGAAGGACTTCCTCTTTGGAGCCTGTTCTGTAGTTACAGGGAAGTCAAGCAGTTAGTGATGTAATGCTTGGTGATGTGACGTGGCATGGAGAGCTGATCCTCCAGATCCTGACTGTGAGCTCACCTCTATTTTGTGGGAACTTCTCTTTTTTAAATTCTTTTTCCCCCTTGTCATATACTGTCGAATTGCATCCAACTGGTACAGGAAGCGATTGCCCCTCCTTCTCCAGCAGAGCATCTGGTGGATCCAAAACCACGTGCCTTCGGGACTGCAGTGCAGCTTGCCACGAGGCCACCAGAGCTTCTTGGGAACTTTTCTTAAAAGAGTAAACCTGTCTATTGGAAAGAATTTCATTCCTCCCTGGTTTCATGTTAATGCCATTTGTTTGTTAATTCTTTCACCTTTCCAACAAGTATTCTGAAGCCTCTCCTAGATGCTAGACACATGGTCAATATTGAGAATACAATATTGAAAATATTGGTAAACCTAATATTTAGGGAACTCTGGTGGCCTTGTGGTAAGAAGCTGCATTATAATCCCAAAGGCACACAAACCCGCAGGTTCAAATTCACCAGCTGCTCCACGAGAAGGCTGGACAATCTCCTGTGCAGTTTCTGAGGCTGTACCACCTCTGAAAACCTACTGGAAGGTCAGCTGTGGATTGGTTCTGACTCAGTGGCACACAACAACAATAACAACTTTCAAAGAGCCTGCATCATGCTAGAAGAGACAGTGAACCAATAAACAGATGAGAACAGTAACTTTGGATAGTGCAACTTAAAATGAATATAATACCAGGAGGGTCCATAACAGGCTGGACAGCCAGGAAAGGCCTGAGAAAGGAGGAGAAAACGGCCTGTGATGATAGAAGGACACCTCACCAGGTTACAGGGAGGATAGCAAGTGCCAAGGCAGACACAGCCTGGAGTGTGGTGGAGGCCACGAGGTAAGTGGAGCACATCTTCTGGAAACTCAGTAGATTGCAGTAGGTGCTGAGATAGGCTTTTGATGCCAGGGGAAGCATTGAGCATTTTTCAAGCAGGAAAGTATCCTATCATATACACAGCTTATGTACGTTAGCTTTCTTCTCAAAGGGACTCTGTTTCATTTGAAAATTACCTTTGGTTCCCAAAGATCCCGACCAGCCAGATCACAGTGAGTGTTCGGTAGCTCGCTTTACTTGTTTATTCGGCAGCCACACATGGAGCACTGTCCATGTGCCAGGCAGCGTACTCGGCAGGGGCACTGTAGGCTGGCCAAGGCCCTTGCCCAAGAATGATGGCCAGATGTTGAAATGGCTCCTGATAAAGGGCGAGTAAAGAGGCTATGAGAGTGTGTGAGGCCTCTGCAGGATTCCATCCATTTGTTGGGTTCCTGGGGTGGCAGGTGATCATAGCATATGGTGGGCAGTTGTTCTGAGGGCCGGCAGGCTGGAGTCAGGCTGCAGGATGTCTGGGCCATGACTGTGAACTGCATGCTGTGGGCCACTGGAGGACGTGAGCCAGGAAGTGAACTGACTTAATCTCCATCGCCGCCAGAGCCGCCAGAACGGGTTAGCACTTTTAACCAGAAGGCTGGAGGCCAGGAGAGACAAACGTGGGCAGTGTTTAGAGTTGAAACGAAAACGATCTCTGCGCCTTGAACACACACTTCGTGAGCACCTACTCTACGTGAAGCACTGTTGTAGGCACTGGGGGGCGGGGGATCTCATGAGTCTCAGGTGATAATCTCGTGACTCGAGTTCACGTGACTGCGTAGTGATAGAAGACAACATGCAGGGTGAGGCCTGGTAAGCAATAGCTGGTGATGTGGTGGTTCCTGGCAAGGTGGTCAGGAAAGAACATCAAAGCCAAGGCTTGCAGAGTACAGAGGCAGCTCTTCAAAGAGCCAAGACCAAAGCACAGACAGCAGGATGAGCATGTGCAAAGGCCCTGAGGTGGTCACGGGTTTTCAGGATGAGGAACAGAGAGCAGGCGGGTGAAACTGGCTAGGAGGGCAGGAGCCAGATGATGGGCTTTAAAGGCCGTGAATAGCAACTCCAGTTTTATTCCAAACACAGTGGGAAACCACATTTTCAAGTAGGAGAGTGTGATTAGATGGGACTTTCTAAAGAATACTCTGCTGGGAGAAGAGTAGATTATCTGGGATTGGGGAGGAACCACGAGAGAGGAAGCTGGGAACTTGTTAGGAAGCTATTGCAGTGGTTCCGGAAGAGATAGAGATAACATGGACTGGAGTGGGCCATTGGCCCTGGCACTGGGGAAGCTGGAAGGATTTCAGATGTTTTTCGGAGCTGGAGCCAGGACATGTGATAGTGGAGGGGCGGGAGGAGGGTGGACGGCGAGTGGAATGGAAGAGTCAAGGATGACTTCTGGCTTTCAGCTTTACTGACTGTGTGGTGCAGTTTGCTGAAATCAGCATAATGGGAGAGATGAAGAGGGTCTTTTTTGGGGGGTGGGGTGAAGTCACTCTGTGGGTTTTCCTGCCATTTCTCAAACTAACCAACTTGGCAGGAGAGTTCAGGTTTGACCCCCCCAAAAGGACCTTAGGGGAGGCCATCTAGTGGGTACCTGGCACCTGGTTTGTGTACTAATCCTGGTCTCTGGGTATAGGGTCTGCATTTGATGGGTTTGGTTTGGGTGTTTTTTTTTCTTTTTGTTGTCCCCCCCCCCTTTTTTTATTTGCTAGATAGCAGGCAGGTTGCTGTACATTACCCTTGGTCTCTCTTTTCCAGATCCTTACCCCTCAAGGAGGCTCCCTAATGAGATGGGCTCTTTCTGATAGATTTTTCATCATAAGACAGTTTTAACATAAAAGCAATGTTAATAAAAACCAAATGTTAGCTCAGGCCTTCCAGTAAATCATAATAGATTAGATGCTGCACCGAAATGAATATCCCACAGTGGAGAGGGTTGGATGGTTGGAGAGAACACTCTCGTGGTGATTCAATTGGGCCACATAATGAATTCGAGTTCATATCTGTAATAGAAAAATGCAGCCTCTGCTCTGGTCAAGTCTGCCTCAGTCCTGGTCCAGTAGGAGGGGTGGGGGTGGGGGGAGGAAGGTGCAGCTGTTGTGTTCTTAACAGCTCCCTTCTACTCCCCCTCAGCTTCTGCCCCTCCATTTCTCATTGTTTCCCCAAGCGGAATCTTGGCCTTTTTGTTTTTTTGTGTTTTGCTGAGAAGTTACTGGAACATGGCTGAGAGGTATGGGAAAGGTTGAAAGGTAATAGGATAAAGGGAAGCTTTTGCCATGCCAAGAGCTGGCAAAACATCATCTTGGATCTCGGCTGACACATAAGCAGAACTGGAAGTACATTGGACATCAGCCCAACATCTGGTTAGCTTTCGAAATTGTTGGTCTATAGTTTTCCAAAGCTGGCCAGGCTTGCGTGACTGCAGCCAAGGAGAACTTTCATGGTCACAGGAAAAAAGAAAAGATTATTTACCTGGTGCTGTCACAGTCTCTCTCTAATTCTTTGTACAGAGCTTTGGGCCAGCTACCCTCAAATGGGGGTCCAACTGGGGAGAAAGAATCCAGAACTTAGAAAAGAGGATCAGTAACTAGTTAGTGACATGGGGGAGTCTCACCCTCCCCTTCTACTTTGGATTCTTTGAATTACTTGTCACTCGGGTCCCCACGCCCGTGGCTGCTGGATAGATGTGATGGAGGCGGGAGAGCAATTCTAACTTGCCTGACGCCGTCGGGAAGAAAACTAGGAAGCACATGCTCTGCTGGAAGTTTCAGAACGTCAGTGCATCTTCCTGGGGCACGTGTAGTTCATCAGGATCACCAGGCACTTGAGGGTCAGAGCAAATAGAACCATTTCGCATCTACACTGTTAGTTTCCGCTGGAGGGAAGATGCCCAGCAAAGAAACTGACTTCATTGGGTTTGCAGTCGAAGCTGCCTTTGCTGACTGAGGACTTTAGTGTGTGTGCGCGTGTGCCTGTGTTTGTGTGTGTGTGTGTGTGCGCGCACGGTTTTATTCCTCTTTCCCATGCATGTACCTGTCGTGTTGTGACAAGACTGTCAGTCACTGTTTTGTCAGTCGGGTGGTTTACACCCAAATCATATGCTTCTCCCCAAAATAAACACCTTCCCAGTAATCATGGTGATGATGATGTGATGCTTGTTGTAGAAAAATTAGAACGAGGACTATTTTCACTTGCCTGTGATTATACCACCTTAGGAAAACAACTTGTAGCAGTTTTGCTTCCAGATCTTTCCTTCCTGCCTTGTGTCGGTGAAGTGATGGTTGGGTTGTTTTGCTTGGTGGTCATATGGGGGCTTCTGGTCTCTCTGCCTGTGTCCCTGGTATGGAGATATAGACCCCAGTTTTCATATATTTTTGATTCTTCTCCAACTGTTTCTTTTGTAGTGGGCTAAGTTTGATCAGTTCACTTCTAAAAATAATTTTGTTAACTAAACAAACATTGATAGAGCCTTGTCTTTGTGCCAGATAGGTGCTGATGGTCCTGAGGGTTTCAGCACGTGAGGGAAAGAGAAGAACAAGCTTGAGCTCAGGACTGATGGTCTTGGGAGGGAGGCAGGCCACCTGGGCGTCTCCACTCTCTGTTTGTCTCAGGCAGGCTTCATCACTCTGCGTCTCAGCCTCATCATCTATAAAATTGCTTTCGAAGGAGGGACAATCTCCTCCTGTACCAGTCAGATCTGATTTGACGGTACACACACACACACACACACACACACACACACCTCAAAAAATTTTTTTAAAAAAAATGCTGTCTATAGTAGCACTTCTTTCACAAACTAAAGGTTAACAGTATACGTGACTCCCTATTACCATTTATGCTGTGCTTCCTGTGTGAAGGAAAAGATAGAGGGGTTAAGCCCTCAGGTGCTAATTTACCTGGGATAAAAGACTTCTTCATCTGCTCCTGTAAAGACAGGTAACCCTGTGGACAGTCCTACTCTGCTCCGTAGGGGTCGCTGTGAGTCAAGAAAGATTTGACAACACTCAATGACATGTGAAGGAATCTTCTCTTTTTAGCAAATGCTCTCCTCTTTTCTCCCGCAAACACCCTACCTTTACTCAGAGAGGCTCGGCTTGTTGTGTTGTTTATGCTTTTGTTTTGATTTTGAGTAAGTACTGTGCTAAATGGTAAAGCTTGCTTGAAAGTCCTCATGTCTTTTCCAAGACTCTGGGACTCCGGAGTGGCTGGTGTTTTGAACTGCAGGCTGGCCTTATAACTTGGGGACCAAGACAAAGCAAAACAGTAGAAGGGATTTTCGAGGCTGTGGTCCGAGATAGGGACACCAAGCCTAGGCCCCAGCACAGGAGACACTTTGGGAAGAGAACTCAGAGAGCGTTTTCCTCAAGGTTTGCCATGTCTTGTGTCGATTGTAGTCCATTCTTCATCTTCCCATGGTGCCTTTGGTTACGCTCACCTTGTATGAATGCATTGCACCATCAAGTCTGTTTGGAGGAAAGTGCTGGAAGCCAGGAATCACCTGAGTGGACCTAGGGACCTGGAGGCCACCCACCTCAGCCAGAGTGCGTCCTGGGTGCTCCCTGCTACTTGGTGCTCCCTACCGCCTGCCACACAGATCCTAGTTTCCCCGCCCCCTACTCTGACCTAATTGCTTTTTCCACAGTCTCTTTCCTAACCCTTCCACCGCTCTACCAGACAGACACCTTGCAGGTTGCCTTTGACCCATCCTTCCAGCTTAAGATAGCTTCAGAATCTTATCAGGAGCAGCCCGTCCCTGAGGATGGGCCTGAGCACCAGCCCTGCTGGCCCTCCTGTTGAGTATCAACTAGTTTTTTCTAACTTGTAGTGACATCATCTAACAGTCGAGCTGCCCCATAGGCTGTAGTTCCCTCAGCATGCAGCTTGATTTTGTCGGCTCAGTTGCTGCGTGTTCGCTCACAGGTCGCACAGCCGTCCGCTCCTCCTGCCATCTTCTGGTGTGCCTCCCACTCTCCTTTAGAATCATCCTGGTTCCTGTTGTACCTGACTGCTCTGTGCCCTCAAGGAAAGGATTTGCAATCTCTGTGCTGCCTTTTTATCCCCATAGGAGGGCCTTGGATTTGGAAATCTGGTCCTGCCAAGTGCTTCAGGTGTTTAATCTTGTGGACCCCTCCTGTTGGGGGAAGGCAGCCGATCACCAGCCGAGGAAGGCCATGAGTGTTTTCTCAGGGTGAGAAGACTGTCACATCGCTCTTTTTTTTTTTTTTAAAGTCAAAGAGGGGAAAATAATACGAAAGAGACAAAACAGACTTTTCCAGGAAAATTAAAGAACTGAGCAAATGTGTTCCTGCTCTGGGTTTTGTGGGCCACCACCACATTCCAGAGGAAGCAGCAATGGGCTTTCTCCACTGGCCTCTCAGAAGCTGAGATTGGTGGTCAGATCATGAAGTTGAGTGAAGCCATGTGGAGGCAGAGGAGCCTTTCTATTCCCAGAAACCACTGACCGAGTTTCCAAAGACCAGCCAGCATTGACATTGCTGGAAAGAACAAATGCTCCAAAAGGCCAGTTGAGGTGTGGATCAGTTCCCACTCAGAGGTTCCACATACAGCAGAGTGAAGCATCACCTGACACTGAACCATCTCCACAATCGTTGCTGTATTCGAGCCCGTTGTAGCTTCTATGCTGGTTCTTAATAAGGATCTTTCATGTTTTGCTGTCCTGCTTTGCCTAACATGATGTCCTTCTCTGGGGACTGATCCATCCAGGTAACGTGCCCAAAGTACACGAGGTGAACTCTTGCTGTCTTTGCTTTTACAGAGCATTCTAGCTGTACTACTTCCAAGACAGATCTATCTGTTCTTCTGGCAGCTCAGAAGAACGTTTAATACTCTTTACCAACACCCTAATACAAGGTCTTGTAGAGGGTGAAACTAAGTCTCTCCTTGGAGACTAGGATTTTGAAGCTCTGTCTCACATACTTCGGGCATGTGTCCAGGAGAGACTCGTCCTTGGAGAAGGACATCATTCTTGGAAGGGTGGAGGGACAGCACAGGACTGGAAGACCCTGGATGAGATGGATTGATATAATAACTGGAGCAATGGGGATTGATGTGTCAGAATTAGTGAGACTGGCTCAGGACAAGGAAGGGTTCAGAGCTGCTGTACTATGGGCCACAGGAGACTCAATGGCACATAACAACAACAACATATTACATTAGTTGTTTTTTATTTAAGCCTCTTGTTTAGAGTCAACAAGACCTCATGAAGGCCTTTGTATTTAAAAGTCAGTTGTTATTTTATTTTGGAGGAACACTCTTCTAAGTGGTACAGCACTCTTCTGTCATTTGCTATACTGACATAATCTGGGCTTGCTGTGATGCTGAACCTTGTGACATTGGGGTGTCATAAGGCATAATAATCACTACTGGTGGACATTATTTGATGGATCTCCCAGTTTAAGACAGGTTTGGAAGCATGAGTGACATCCACGTCGTAAACATGCTTCTGGAAATTCTATGAATTTTGAGGAACAACAATATAGTTGTAGGCCATTTGTTCATAGGGTCGCTATGAGATGTGCTCAACTCGATGGCAGTACATGATATAAGACATCAATTCTTTGATCTTTATTCATTAACTAGGTTTTACATGCATGTGAGACTTGAGTGAATTGTATCATAGTCCTTAAAGTGAAATCTTTTCTCTTAAACACTAAAGAGGTCTTTCATAGCAGACTTGCCCCTTCACTGCTGCTTCCAAGGACACTGACTACAGAGCCAAGTGAAATGAAATCCTTGTTGTCAATCTTTTCCCCGTTTATCATGATGTTGCTCATTGGTCAACTATGAGGATTTTTGTTTTCTTGAGTTATAATCCATACTGAGGGCTGTGGCCTTTGATCTGCACCAGTAAGTACTTCGAGTCCTGGTCACTTTCAGCAAGCAAGCTTGTGCTGCCTGCCACATCAGGTTGTTAATGACTCTTCCTTCCATCCTGATGCCACATTCTTCTCAGTAGTCCAACTTCTCAGATTGTTTGCTCAGCATGAGTAAATAATTACTTATTACTGAGTAAGTATGGTGGAAGGTTATAACCCTGTTGCACACCTTCCTGATTTTAAGCCATGTAGTTTCTCCTTGTTAAAACAATTGGCTGCTGTTGGTCTGTGTACAGGTCCTGCTTGAGCACAATTAAGTGTTCAAGAGATTCTGCCTACCGTTTAATAAACCAGAGCACTTCAGAGTGAGATGTTTAGCATCAAAATAGGATAGAAAATCCACAAATTCAATTTTCATTGCAATCAAGTTCTTTGAGAAAGCCTCATCTGTGGTTTGTGTGAAAGAGAGACCGTGGAAGCACTGCCCAGCGCAACCCTCAGACCGTCCCTCACGCGTGTCATCTCCTTGGCATGGCTTCACCTCTCAGCTGCAGCTGGAAGGAATTCAATAAAGCAAGATATATTGTTATAGCTTATTACGTCAACGTGTGTGTGGGGGAGTGGGGGAGGTTACTTAGAACCCAGACCATCAGCCCTTCAATGCTATCCTCCACTATTGTGTCAAGGTTCTAAATGAGGCGTCATCTGGTACTCAAAGGGCCGTATTTCAAGAGTTCCCAGAAGTGCCACCTTCCCCCTCTTTTGGAGAATAACAGGAAAAGACGTGCTTGAAGCACAAACAATCTTTTTGGTTCTCAAAGCTTGGATCAAACTAAATGTTTGTTTCTACAAGTGTATTTTTCAAGAGCCATGTTGGAAGCAAGGCTGAGCTCTTTGGAACTCGTCTAACTCGAGACCTGGGCTGCTCCAGTAGCCCTGCCTAGTCTTCTGTCTCCCCAGCCCTCAGTATTGTTTACAGTGCCCGTTTTTTCTTAACCTCACCCCCACACCATTCAAGCTCACCTCCATCATAGATTTTGTCTTTAAAATGTTGTTAGTTTTCACTGGAGGGAAAAAAATCCCCGTTTTCTCGCCAGCTAGTCATATACCTGCTTCCCTGGTTTCAAGCATTTACATCCTTGCCCCACTGTCTCCTGTAAGGAGCTTCCTCTAGTGACACTCTGTGTGTGTGGGGGTGGGGGGGTGGTGTATCTCTGCCTGATTGTTGAATGGTTGACCTACCTCAGCTTGTGTTGCAAACTTAAGGATACAGTTGCTAAATATGGCTGTAGTTTTCTTTACTCTTGGCCTCTGTTTCTTAGGTCTCTGTCTCCCCAAATGTACCATGTGTCCAGTATGGGCTGGTCTCAGGTGGTACACAAGCCTAGCATGAACTGGCAGGAATCTTTCTCCTTTTCTGCTCCCTTTCCACTCCCTCTGATTGTGTCCAGTAGAGAGAGTGTCATAGTTTGAGGTCAGTCTGTTCTCAGTGCCTTGTAAGTAAGTACCTTTTTCTCAGGACAGATCAGGCCTCCGGCCACAGGGAGCACACAAGTGCTCAGCAGTCTGGTTAGAGTTTAAAAAGCATTGTAGCATTGTTTTCTTTTCTTTTTAGAATTATGGTCACCTATTTCAGCAATGCTGATTTCTCATTTACAAGTAGTCCTAGAAGATGACCTTGTGAAAGCATTTACTTAAATTTGCTTTGCAGAAAATGGTGAGTTTGGACCGGCACAGCAAGAATTACAAAGGACTTGGGGCTGACACTGAGGAAACTCTGCTCTGCAGGCCTTTCAGCATAGTGCTGTCTCTCAGGAAAGTGGCTCTGCTGACATCTTGACCCTTTCTTTGTCCCAGGAATGAATCCAGAAAACTTAGAGCCAATCGAGCTCCCAGTGCCTACTGTGACTGAGAAGATCACCTATAACCATCTCCTGGCCGAAAGACTCATCAGGATAATGAACAACGCTGCCCAGCAAGGTGCTTGGGGAGCATGGGGTCTATTCATAGGGGTGGTGGGGTCAGTGGGACCACGTACCTACACTGGCCACTGCGATACTTGGGTATAGGCCTGACCCTGTTCGGAGTCTGAGTGGATCTCACCCACTTCCTCTGCCTCTGTCATATGGCGTCATGCCTTCTGCCACCAGTACCATCCTGTTTGTTACATCTTGGTCACCCTTTCTCTTCTTGACTCTCTTCTCCCTCTGCATGAACACACCTTTTTCTACTTTTGTCAATAAGTGCCACCTTACCTCTCTGAATGGCTCAAGACCATGTAATATCCAAGTTAAGGGTTGGAGTGAGAATTGGAGTTAGATGGTCTCAATAATACAGGACAGCACCCAGTGTTTGCTATCCACTGGTCTGGTTCAGAGATTTTAGCCAACAACTATCTGCCTCCAAGGGTAGGGCTAGAAAGAGCTGGCAAGATGATCTAGCAATGTGTTTCTCAGCTAGAGGGATCTTGGGCCCCTGGGGACATTTGACAATGACAGGAGACCATTTTGGTCACCATATTAGGGGAGGAAGGGTCTATTGTCATCTGATGAGGAGACACCAGTATGCTGCCAAGGACCCTACAATACACAGGACAGAGAAGTTTCTTGTCTTAAATGTCCAGGGATTTGATTTGTTGTAATTTTCTTTAGCTTCAACTGAAACTTGTTAGCAATTGATGGTCATTGTACAGTTGACCTCTGGCCTTATTCTAACTGATGATATTAAGCATTTCCATTATCTCTTTTAAAAAAAAAGTAGATGTGATCCTTGTATATGCCATTTGGTGAAATTTACATACATAATCACTGTTTATGTTGTTGGGGGGAAAAAGTATCTCTCAAAATAGTTTGTTAGTCTTACACAACTCTGTCATGTGATTTTCTGCATTGTTTATGTCCCCAAGACTGTATTTTTCTTTCCAACTTTCACATTCCAGTCACCAGTAATTAGCAAAGTGTCTTGACTGCATGGTTGATCAGTTTCAGGCTATATGGAAGTTAGTCTAAAAATCTTCCATTTCTTCATCTTTGGCAATGGTGGTTGGTGTGTAAAGTTGAGTAATACTCAGATTAACTGATCTTCCCTTTAAATGTATGGATATTATCCTGTCACTGACAGCACTTTAACATAGATCTTGAAATGTTCTTTTTAGCAATTAGTGTGATACTTTTTCTCTTCCATTTTTCATTTGTGGTGGACTATATGTAAGATTATCCTACCCAAAATGGGCCATTTTAACTCATTAATGCCTATGATACTGACCTTTGAGTATTCTGTTTCAGTTTGACAACTCAGTTTTCCTTTCTACATTCCGTATTCTGGTGGTTAATAGATGCTTGCAGCTGTTTTTCTGATTTTGAGTTTGAGCCACATCAGCATGCTATATTGTCTGAAACCTTTCCTCTATTCACATGGTTAAGGTCAACTCCACTTTGAGGAGGCACTTCTTCTCCGGTTGTGTATTGAGGGCCTTCCCTCCTGAGAGGGACAGCTTCTGGCACTATAACAGATGATTTCTACTGCTGTTTGTTAAGGGTTTTCACCTACCATTTATTTTAGAAGTCAATCACAAGGTCCTCCATTCTGCCTTGCATAATGAAATACCAGGGATCTAGCTGCTAACATCTCAGCAACAAGTTCAAGTTGAAGCTAAAGAGATGGAAACAAATCAATGAGATTCAAAGAACTACTTTGAGTATACCCCACCTTAATATATAGGTCATCTCAAGAATAGAATGGATACATTGGAGATTACATCAAAGACATCAGGCATGAATTGTCTGATTGTATGGAACACAATGTGAATGAAGGATAGTGTGAAACACAATGTATATGAACTTTGTAAAAACTTTTTAAAAAGCTAATTGCAAAGACAGGAAAGAAACAAAAGACCAAAATAGATGTTAGAAGAGACTGTATGACTCTTGCTCTTGAATGTGGAGAAGCTAAAGAGAACAGAAGAAATGATGAGGTGAAAGAACTGAGCAGAAGGTTTCAAAAGATGTCTTGAGATGAAAAGTATTATAGGGAAAGGTGAAAAAAAAATAAAAGTGCAAACATCTGGCGTTAGAATACCACAGTGCAAAAAAAAACTGATACTCGTCATTTGTCACACTGAAAGACATGAACAAAAAAAAAAATCAAGACTCAGGTTACAATAGTGAAGTAGTCTAGGTATGTCAGAGACAATGAGGTTGGCTCAAGATAGAACAAGGTTTAGGGCTGTTGTACATAGGATCACTATGAGTCACAAGTGACTTGATGTCATATAACAAAAACAATGAGTAAAAAAAAATACAGAACAATATTGTTGCTGTTATGTGCCATCAAGGGGCCTGCAGCTCATAGTGACCCTATGTACAACAGCCATATACCCTGTTCTATCCTGTGCCAGTCTTATTGCCTCCAGCGCACTTACCTCCATTTCCCTAGTCACAGAATAAATCCATCTCATTGAGGGTCTTTATTTCTTACGCTGTCCCTCAAGCCTCCCAAGCATGACGTCCCTCTTCAAGGACTGGACAATGGAGGATATATCAAAAGAGGGTATAAGGAAGGGTTCTGTTGCTCAGCCATGGCCAAAGTCAAGGCTCAGGACCTTCAAGGCAAGAAGGAAGAGGAGCTGTTGGAACAGCTGGATGATCTGAAGGTGGAGCTTTTCCTGATGCGCGTCGCCAAAGTTACAGGCAGTGTGGCTTCCAAGCTCCCCAAAATCTGAGTTGTCTGAAAATCCATTGCTCATGTTCTCATTGTAATTAACCAGACTCAGAAGGCAAACCTCAGAAAACACTATAAGGGCAAGAAATACAAACCCCTAGATCTGCAACCCAAGAAAACACATGCCATCAACTAGCACGAGGAGAACCTGAAGACCAATAAGCAACTAGCAAAAAGAGTGCCGGTACCCACTGTCGAAATATGCAGTCAAGGCCTGAACTTACAAAAATAAAACACAAAACTGGTGGTGGTGAGGAACAAGGGTATAAGGAGTACAGAATCAGTGTATCAGAAAGAATTGGTCAGTATCCCACCACTTCAGTAAGTAGCTTATGTTCAAGAATCAATGATATTGAAGGAAATGTTCAAACTTCACAAAAGAAGCTGGTGAGAAACAGGACTCTGGGAATTGTTAGAGTAACAGTTGAGAGGTTTCAATAAATGAATGCAACACTAGAAGCACTGACTTGCCGTGAAATTTGGAAGCCCGAGACCTAGCCAGCAAACTAGAAAAAGCTCATACTATGCCCATTCCGAAAGAAAGGTGATCCAACAGAATGTAGAAATTAATAAAGAGTACCTCACGTAAAATCTTGCTGATGATAATTTTTAAAAAAATGGTTACAGAAGCATATCAACAGGAAATTGTCCAGAATTCAAGCTGGATTAGTAAGAGGATATAGAATGAGGGATATCATTGTTGATGGATCTTGACTGAAAACAAAACTAGAAGGATGTTGACTCATGTTTTACTGGCTATGCAAAATCATGACAAATTACAGATAACATTGCACAGAATTAGGATTCTAGAAAAAAATGTCCTGAGCAAACCATCTCAGCATATTTGAGCTGCTGGGTTATATGAAGAATTTGGCATCAGGATTTAATGAAGGCTCATTACCAGCTTGTAAGGTGAAAAAGCCTTGCCTGTTGAGAGGGGAAAAAATTTGAAGCACTTGTAATAGAGATCCTGCAGCTTTCAGTATGGTTTACACTACTTCAGCATAAAGAAAACAAAAATCCTCACTCTGAGCCAGTAAACAATATCCTAAGAAATGAAGAAAATGTAGAAATTGTCAAGGACTCTTATTAATTGGATTCATAAACAAGGAGTCAAACGACATACTGCACTGGGCAAATCTACCACAAAAGACCTCTTAAAAAAAGTGTTAAAAAGCATGTCACTTTGAGGTAAGCTATATCTCATTCAAGACATAGTATTTTTAGTACCTGTAAAGCATCATATGTATGTAAAAGCTGAATGATAAAGACCTAAGAAGAATTGATGCCTTTGAATTATGATATTGAAGAAGAATGACTGTGGACTGCCATCATAGTGATTCATCAGAGAGCTGGACAGTGACTAAGGATGACAGAAGTAGAATCAATGCCTTTGAGTTGTGATGTTCTAGAAGAGTATTGAACATACCATGCATGGACCGCCAAGAGAACAAACAGGTCTGTCCTGGAGAGGGTGAAACTAGGCTGGCTGTTCCTTGGAGGCAAGGATTTTGAAACTCTGTTAAACTTTGGGCACGTGGCCAGAAGGAACCAGTCCTTGGAGAAAGACATCATGCTTGAAAGGGTGGAAGGACAGTGCAGGGGAGGAAGACCCTGGGCGAGATGCACTGATACAGTAACTGGGGTGATGGAGGAAGGGGTGTCAGAGTCAGTGAGCCTGGCTCAGGATAGGGCAGGCTTCAGAGCTATTGTGCATAGGGTTGCTGTGAGTTGCAGATGACTCAGTGGCATATAACAGCAGCATGGATTGCCAGAAGAACAAACAGATCTGCCCTGGAGGAAGGACAATCAGAATGTTCCTATGATGTGAGGACAGCTCAAACACAGCAGCCATTGTGAGGAGGATGATGTCAGACCAGGCAGGATTTCCTTCTGTTGCACGTAGGCTAGCTATGAATGGGCCCGTCCAGCAATTACAGATGCCAGTAGTGTGGAGGTTAGGAAATCTTGATCACAAAGCCATTCTGTGTCGTGACGATATCGTAATGAGCCCAGTCAAGGTGCTGGCCTGTTGACTAAGACCACCACTGTTGAGTACCTCTTGCATGCCAGGCACAGCATGAGGATGGCAAGGGGACAGGCAAGTGCGAGACAGCCACGATTCCGCTCCTCCAGGAGCCTCAGCTGGTGGTTATGTGAAGACCCAGAGCTGTGGTCGGGAATGGAGCTAACACTGGGGGGTGAGGGGATGGGGAGTGAGTCTAAAACAGCCTGGACACTGTGACCTTGAAAAGGAGCTGAGATAAGGCCACTAAGAAATTAATATGAGGGGAAATAGCATGGAGGAAGAAGACTTGCCTAGTCTATTCCTACTAAAAGGTGCAGATGGGTGGGACGAATACATCCCTGAGGGGACAGGTGACAGGAGCTGTGTGGGCCAGACATAGCCTGAAGATGGAGGAGGATTGCATGAAGAGTCCCAGTGGAGTAGCCGACCAGCTTCTCAGGGCTGATTAGAGGCCAGCACAGATGCTGAAGACAGGAGGTTGGTCTGGTCAGAGCCTCATGTGGCAGCATCGTGGAGGAGCAAGGAGCTTGTGACCCATCTCATGGGTTCCTCTTGGAAAATAAGAAACAAGGTCAGTGAAGGGAAGAGGCTACAAAGGAGGAAGGATCTTGCTGAAGAATCTCTTTTCACTTCCCTCTAGCAACAGGGAGGTGTGATTTGAGGAAAATGATGTAGAAGGAAGAGTTTTGTGGCCTGTCCAACAGTGGACTTGCTTGGGGGACAGGCAGGAGCAAGGCTCTAAAGAAACACTGAAGAAACAGTGGAGGCTATGTGGTCGGGGCTGCTGTATTGTAGCCACTGCAGCAGCAGACTTCAGTTAGTGCTGAAGGCAGAGGGGTTATTATTTGAACTTAATCTCTCTCAAGTCAGAGACTGACTCATCACTGACCTTCCCATGGCTTTCCTAAGGTGTAAATCACACGGGAAATTTCCCAGCTTTCTTCCATGGAGCCGCTGGTGGATTCAAACCGCTGGAGAGGCCTATGCCTTTGGGTTAGCAGTGTGACCTACCATGGACTGGGCCACCATAGCTCCTCACTGGGTTTATATTTCCGCCTTTTTCTGTGTAGGCTTCTGGGGTTTGTGACATTCTGGAGAAGACTCTTGTGTGCAGTTTACTCCTTTTTTTAAGTGAATGGATTCTCTTTTCTCATCTTTTCCCACCTAACTTCCAAGATGTGCGCATAATGTCAGACAGGGAACCATATGGTGGTTCTGCCTTAGAGAGGCCTTCTCCTTCCCACGTTCCCCGGTCAGCATCAGGAAGCACCTTAGGAGTGAGCTATGGAGACACAGAAGAGTTTGCATCAGAAGCAGCAACCCCTCAGACAGTCACGGATGCTACTGTGAGTGATGGCAGATTGGCACAGAAAGTTCTGCGGATGGTGGCAGTTGTGGTGGAACTTGGTGTTCAGAGCACCTGCAGTCTTCGATCTTGTAGCTGATAGACCTCAGGGAAGTTGCTTCACTTGTCTCACCTGCAGTCCTTCAGGGGGCATATGCAAATCACCCAGCACACGCCTGGCTCAGAAGCTAGCAGGCTGTGTTCAGAATTGGGTTGCAGTTGATAGAAACACAACTCAGACTGGCTTAAGCATTGACTTATGTCACTGGAAAAGTCTTTTGACTTCTGGCTTCAGGTACAGCTGCACCCAGCACTCCAACCCTGTTTTCTTTGGTGGCTGTGGTCTTCTGCATGTGCAGGTTAACTGCTAACAGCTCCAGCCACCTTCCTTGTCTTTCTGACCTCTACACTGGCCGTCTGGAAGGCACTGAGGTTTGGGCAGGCAGGTGGGAAGATGGGACATGACGCTCGGTCTTCAGAGAACTTTAGGGAAGATGAAAGCTGCTGCAGGGACTGGGGAGGGACAGATAGGGACTATGATGTCCGCACTCCCCAGGCCCCACCACTGGCTGTGTCTGTGCCAGCCCAGCACTCAGGCAGATTCTCTTACCCGGCAGATTGTAGAGTGAGCTTGGCTGGCTCATCCCAGCACTTGTGCCCATCCCTACCCACTCACTGACCAGAGCAGTGGCACATACCGGCTTAGAGGCATCAGTTCCATCTAAATCACTGGACAAAATGGGGCCAGTTGTTCTTCAAAGGAAAGTAGGGATGCTTTCCTTGAAGAAGAGGAAAGAATACAGCCACTTTCTCAGCCTTTACTTATATATTTCCTCAAGGTATTTGCCACAAGGTTTGTTGCAAGCTGCACAATTTTCTTGAGTGTTAGTTTTGCCAAAATATGTGATACCGGTTGCCATCAAGTCCATTCCAGCTCATGGTGATCCCAGCCGTGTCAGCAGAACTGAGCTTTGGGTGAGTTTACAGTGATTGCTCTTCCAGAAGTGGATCTGCAGACCCACCTCTGGGTGAACTCAAACTTCTGAGCTTTTGGTTAGCAGCTAAACTCTTCTGCTAACTGATCATACTGCCCAGGGAACCAGTTATGATCAGTTGTAGTCCTGTCTCTCTCATGCTTCTGATGGAAGGACTTCAGGGAAGCATTTGGCAGGGGCTTTTTGATGTTGTCTGAACTGTAATTGACTGGAAAAGAGGCTGCCCTGTGGAGGCGTCCTGTGTCCCCTGTGGATGTTGAGAGCTTGGGCAGTCAAAGAGACTGTTGAAGGATGTGTGGCCAGTTAGTGGATAGGGTAGAAAGTAGAGTCCCACATTCAATCATTGAGTTTAATTACCTCACTAGGTAATAGAAATTAGGATCAGGATTAGGGTAACTTCGAATACCATGTGAAGTAGCAGCCCCAGTCTGACCACCGTGTGCTCTGTAGATGGGAAGATCCGCCTGGCGACCCTGGAGCTGAGCTGTCTGCTCCTGAAGCAGCAGGTTCTGACCAACAGCAGCTGCATCATCAAAGACGTGCACTTGGCCTGCCTGGAGGTGAGGCCTCTACTGTCCTCTTCCCTGAGTACTTGGGAGGGCCACTCCTGGCATCCAGCTTGGAGTCCCCTGATCTGTGGCATCCATGGCACCAGCAGAGGGACCTGGGGCTGGTGTCCACTCCATCCCCCTTTACAAATAGGAGCTTCCTGCAGCGGAGTCTTATTTGATGAGGCCTCTTCATGAATTGGAGTGGTTTCCGTTACAAGTATTTAGCTTCTGCATTTGATTCCAGGATTTTTCTCTTTGTCTTGGAAAACTCTCTCTCTCTCACACACACACACACTCGCATGTGCACGCACGCGCACACACACGCACATGCACACACACTCTCCACGTTTGTCCCACTTTCAGTATCTTAGAAAACAGAGGGGGAATAGACAACTCTAGTTAACCCTTTCGTGTGCGTCTTTCTGTATGCTCTGTGTGTCTGCATGTATACACCATGTAGGTGTCTCTCTTTCCTACACACATATGCACACCGGCTTCTCTGTTTCTAAAAATGGAGAGGTAATGGCCATATTTTATAACTCATTTCCCCCTTTAACTGTGTATTAGCAACTTTCTGTGCCGCTAAGTTGGACGGCTTGTCCTAAGCCCATTTGTTTTGAGGTCCCTCCTCCTGCTTTTTTTCCCCAAGAAAGCCTTTTCTACTTATTAAATGTAGACATCTGATTTATATCCCCTGGGGCTTTAGACTGACCTGCCTGGATCACTCATCTCCACAGGCCTTGCCACCTTATCACTTTTTCCCCTTTGTCACAGGGTGCAAGAGAAGAAAGTGTTCACCTGGTGCGACATTTTTACAAGGTATGAAAGCCGCTCCTGGTTGTGTGTCTGTAGTGGTATCTAAACTATACACATCCAGGCCACGAGCCTTCAGTTTCTATTGAGTGGAAATGCTCAGCTTCCTCAACCTCAAAACAATGTTCTGCTGGACTCTGCTGCCCAGCAATTCAGTTTCTGAGCACTTATCTCTCAGATATAACTGTTTTAAATTATAGTACAGATTTTGTTAATAAGTTTTGTTTATGTATTATATTATGAATGCTTGTATATGACTATGTGCCTTTGTTTTGAGTTGATAAATTATAAATTGTATACATACATACCGATAAATTATATATGATGAACTTATATGTCAATATATGAATTATGTATACCCTATAAATGTGATTTATTTATGAACTACATATGAATTCTGTTGTATATATTTATCATATACATATCTGCTCAGAAACCTCTTACAAACTTTTAGACATTTATCATTGAGTTTAGTGATTATCTCCTCTTGTTCTGTTGTGATCTTCAATATCTATAAATTTTATAGATATTTGTCTTCAGATTCATGATTAGTTTCAAAATATCTAACCAGATGTGCAGGTTGGGTTTAGAAGAGGCCATAGTACTAGGGACATTATAGCTAATGTTAGATGGATTGTGGCCGAAAGCAGAGAGCATCAGAGGAATGTCTGTCTGTGTTTCATTGACTATGCAAAGGCTTTTGACTGTGTGGATCACAACAAACTGAGGCTAACTCTGAGAAGAATGGGAATCCCAGATTGCGCTTATGTGAAACCTATGCTTGGACCAGGAGGCAGTCATCAGAACAGAGCAAGGAAACACTGCATGGTTCAAAATGGGAAGGGTGTACACTAGGGATGTGTCCTCTCTCCCTACCTTTTCAATCTATGTGTGGAACAGATAATCCAAGAGGCTGAGGAGGAATATGGCATCAGGATTGGAGGAAGACTCTCCAACAATATGCATTATGTAAGTGACACAACCTAGCTTACTGAAACTGAGGAGGACTTAACGCGCTTGCTGCAGAAGGTCAAGGAGTGCAGCCTTCAATATGGATTGAAGGGTCAACATCAAGAAAAGAAAGATTTTCACCACTGAGTCAGTTGGCACCTTCATGATAGATGGGGAAGAGCTTGAGATTGTTAACAACATCAGCTTGCTTGGTTCCTTAATAAACACTTTTGGCACCAGCAGTCAGAAAATCAGAACATGAGTTGCATTGGGAAAGTCTGCTGCCAGGGGCCTCTCTAGAGTACTGAAGAGCAGTGATTTCAGTCTGGAAACCAAGGTGCACCTGATCCAGGCCATGGTCTTTGCAATTACTTGTATCAGAGAGCTGGATAACAACTTGGGATGATAGAAGAAGGATCAATGCCTTTGAGTTGTGGTGCTGAAGAAGTGTTGAACATACTGTAAATAGCCAGGAGAACAAACAGATCTGTCCTGGAGAGGGTGAAGCTACTCCCTGCATGCTAGGTTTTTGACATACTTTGGGTATGTGGCCAGGAGGGACCAGTCCTTGGAGAAGGATATTATGCTTGGAAGAGTGGAGGAACAGCACAGGAGATGAAGAACCTGTATAAGATGGATTGACTCAGTGACTGGAGAAATGAGCGTGGATCTGCTGGAGATGATGAGATTGGCTCAGGACAGGGCACGCTTCAAAGCTAATGTAGATAGTGTCTCTCTGAGTTGCAGGCAACTTGATGACACATCACAACAGCAATCGTGTTGGTTTTGTTTTGCTCCCAGGCTATTCTCCTCAGGCAAAGCTCTTTATTTCTTACCTAGAATGGATTCATCCAGATTCCAAATAGACTTCTTAGTTTTCCCCTCTCTTGGCCTGTGTATTGGGTCCTGGTGGTGGTAGTCTTCCTCCAGTTTGGCTCCCGCAGGCCCCTGAGAGCAAAAGGAGGAAACGTGTGGGCTCTGCTCTCTTTTCTTGGTCACCTGTGCTTCCTTTATGTGTATTCTCTTCAAGCTGAAGTTTCTTTGCAAGAACCTTTTTAAGTGACTTGTCCATTATTAGCAGTGTTCTTGGAAATAAAACCAGGTCATATAATATGGAAATCCACCTGCCAGGCTCCGATGGCCATGACCAGCTGGAGCACAGTAGACATTCCCTGATGAGAATGGAAACACTTCCACAGCTCACAGGGCCCCACCAGGCTGCCAGTGAGAACGGATCTCCTTCAGCGAAGCTGGGAAGAATGCAGAGCCCTCACAGTTGCTTTGGCATCTTTCGACCTCTAACTCCAAGTTTATTTCCCCCCTAGCAAGTTCATAGCATGTGTGTGATGTTGCGTTCAAACATAACAATTGTGAAGTTGTTGCAAGGCCAGGCAGTGTTTCCTTCCATTGTACATAGGGCCAGTGTGAGTCAGAACTGACTTGTCAGCACCTAATAACAGAAAACTCTTGGATTGCATAAAACATAAAGATGTAGCTCTCTAAGAAAGACGCTGTGTTCTCCCACTCCTGCTCCTGACTCACCGCTGTTCGCTCTCTCCGGGGAACAAGTCGGTCAGGAAGCCGCGCCGCAGCCATGGCTTTTAAGGACACCGGAAAGACGCCTGTGGAACCGGAAGTGGCCATTCACCGAATTAGGATTACCCTAACCAGCCTCAACGTAAAATCCCTGGAGAAGGTGTGTGCCGACTTGATCAGAGGCGCAAAGGAGAAGAACCTGAAGGTGAAGGGACCGGTCAGGATGCCTACCAAGACTCTGAATCACTACAAGGAAGACTCCTTGTGGGGAAGGTTCCAGGACCTGGGATCGTTTCCAGATGAGGATCCACAAGCGACTCATTGACTTACACAGTCCTTCTGAGATTGGCAAGCAGATCACCTCCATCAGCACTGAGCCTGGAGTAGAGGTTGAAGTCACCATTGCAGATGCCTAAATCAACTATTTTAATAAATTGACTATCCGTTGGTAAAAAAAGCAAAAAACAAACAAACAAAAAAAAACCAAAACATAAAGATGTATAGATAGATTTCCCCAGAAAGACTTTATTTTTTCATTAACAGATGATGAGAAATGTGCTCTATTTGAATTTGAATTCCTTATTCCTAGCCCAGTTTTGGTTTTTTTTTTTCTCTCTGGGAAGTTTACACTATAAGTAGAAAGTCTCAGAATCTATTGGAAGTTTACACTGTAAGTGGAAAGTCTCAGAATCTATTGGACGCTTTTAGAGGTTGTCACATTCTCTGGTGGTACCCGTACTGTGCAAGCATATTCAAGCTTAGCTGTAGTTCTGACAACCAGAAAAACGATTCCACTCTTTCTCCCTCCTGCCCTTTATTTTGGCTCTTTCAGGACTTAGGAGAGAGACAAGGACAGTCCTGATAAGGTGCCACACATTGAATGGACTCTGTCCTCTGGCCATAGCTGTGCTCCTGTCTGTTTGTGAGCATGCATGTGTTTACCCAGCCAGCCTCAGCTGCGTGGCAGGCTCCATGCTCCCCACTTTCTGTTCATTAACATACCTCACCTTCTTCACAGTGACCCAGCAGACATGGGCTAACAGCAAAACAGCAATAGGCTCTGTAGGGTGGACCTTGGATTTGGACCTGGGTTTATGTGTCTCAAAGAGTCCCCAAGTGGCACTAACAGTTAAGCACTCAAAGGCCTGATGATAAAATCACAGCCGTTCATTGAAAACTCTCTGGACCACAGTTCTCCTGTGACACACAGTGGGGCACCAGGAGGCGTAGTTGACTCAAAGGCAACTATTTTGGTTTTATGTGCCTTGGAGCCAGGTTCTTACCCCCCACCTGTTCTGAGGGGACCTCCTAGGCAGCCATGGCCCTGAGGAATGACAGATCCTGAAGGAGCAGAAATCAAGAGGACAAGCTGCATCATTTTCCTGTTAAGCTTCTTTACTGAGATTCTCTTCTTCTGAGAGGTGTGGGACTCCCGACTTTAACCAGGGTGACTTAGCTGGGTTTTACCATTTTGAACCATTTCAGACAAATTGGTGATATTAAACACTTGAAATAACCTTTTCCAGATTCTAATTACATGTAGTGTTACTTTTGTTATTTTTTTTTTTTACTTTTGTTATTTTTAATTTATTTCTTTGATAGAAAAAAACAATTCTACATGCTTAAAGGAAAAAAAGTGAGGAGGACATTGAGTAGTATTGGTTTTTCATGTGTTCACGTGTGTGTCTCACTTCCTGGTGATTTACGAGAACTTGCTAATGAGAAACAGATGGCTCTAAAAAGCTGCAAACTGGAGTTTATAATACTTTCTTGTTTGTAAGAAGAAAAATATGAATAATATTTTTCTTTTCATTTTCTAGGGAGAGGAAATTTTTCTGGACATGTTTGAAGATGAATACAGGAGCATGACGGTGAGTTTCTGGCCAGTGCTCGCGGGTGCCCGCAGCCTGTTCAGCCCGCCCTGTCAGGCAGAGAGGTCGCTTCTGACTCCGGGCTTTCTGACCAAGTGGCAAACACTGGTGGGAAGTGAACCTAGTTAGCATGTTGCCTGTTTGTCTTGACCACTGCAGAGGCTGCAGCTAAATCCACTCGTTGTCCCAGGTTGAGCTACACCATGAGATGAGCCAGAAAGATTTGTTTTCATATGAATCATATTTTTACTGGATTCTTCTTTTAATTTTTTTGTGTGTGTGTCAGCACTTTTTTAACCCTCTAAACTAGTTGAGGATAAACTTCAGCCATGATAAGCCTTCATCCTTAAGCATGTCAGAGTATTTCCCTGAAGACCAACAATATTCTCTTTGATATCCTTAGGATTACTTTAAAGAAGTGTCACTAATACCACACCCTAGTGGCCTACTGGGTAAGGAGTTATGCTGCCAACCCAAAGGCAGGTGGTTCGAATCCTCCTGCTGCTCAGTGGGAGAAAGATGAGCTGTCTTCTCCCATGAGATTTACAGCCTCTGAAAACCCACTGGAGGGTCAGCTGTGCTTCAGTTCCAACGCAATAGGAATGAGCTTGAGTTTATTATCTAATATCCAGTCCGTAGTGATGTTTTGTTCTTTGTCCCAATTCTAATGATGTCTTTAGAAAGACAGGAAATAAGAATATAAGAGAACATTTGCCGTTTTAGCACTTTTGTTTAAAAGGAATACCACACAATTTCTTTTTATTACTTTATTTTTGAGATTGTATGCATTTTCTTTTTTATTTGAGTGAAGGTTTGTAAATCGTATTAGTGTTTTCATAACATTTTCCATAGACTTTAAAAAAAATAACATTAATCAGCTATTAATTAGTTACAGTGTCTAGTCAGCCTCCATGGAAGTGCTGGTGGCTTAGTGGTAAGAAGTTGCGCTGCCAACCCAAAAGCATGAGATTCAAGTCCACCAGTTGCTCCCAAGGAGAAAGATGAGCTTTCTCGTGTGCAATTTACAGCCTCAGAAAACCCGTTGAGGGGATCAGCCAACTCGACAGCCCGCAACCACAGCAATCAATACCTTATTATATATTGCCTTTCTTTCCAGTCATCTGAACTATTTAGTAATTTTTATTCCCCTCTTCATCCCTGCTAGTGGGATCCTGTCTATGAGTAGCCCTTTGCTTAATTTTCCTAACAGTGGTCTTATACCATAATTATCATTTTGTGACTGACATGGTCTACTCAGCATAATTTGTTCTGTAGTCATTCATGTTGTATAATACTACACAAAGTGGGGAGTGTTTTAGTGATGTCTGGTACGCCATTGCGTGAATGTACCATGGTTTTCCCGCCACTTGTCCACTGATGAACACTTGAGTTGATTCCCGCTCTTTGGTAGGTGTTGGAATAGTGCTGCAATAAACGTGTGTATGATTGTGTTAGTTTGTGTCATCACTGATTTCTTTGGAATACATCTACTAATGGGATTGCTGAATCCAATGATATTTCTATTCCCAACTTTCTCAGGAAGCCCCAAACTGCTTTCCTTTGTGGCTGCACCATTATTTCAACACTTTTCACATGTACAAGTTGGTGACTTTATGCTGTTCGTCATGGTCTTCAGCTAGCCCCACTCTCTGTTTGTTCATGTTGCCCAACTGTCACCACCATCCCTAGTGGTTACACTGTTTTATACAACATTTCAGCACCTTTGACATGTACAAGTTAGTAACTATTCTTGTTCATCATGTTCAGCTCTCACTGTTACCATTTACAAATTTTTTCCATCACCCTTACCAGAGGTTAGTGCTTGCTAACAGAAAGACTTTTTTGTTTGTTTTCATTTAGTACCTGCTCTGTGCCATCTGTATAAAGTATATGTATTAAATCTCTTCATTCTTACCACAGCCCAGTGGAAATAGCTGTTGTTACCATCCATCTTTTAATGAGTCAGGGAAGACCAGGAGAGATCCCAGATCTGCCTGGCAGTGGCACATTCCAACTCTGAGCTGGTCTGTGCTCAACCCCCTGCCTCCCTTGTGTGTGAGTCCCCTCTCACTCTTTCAGGGAGCTCTGGTTTCTTGGTCCCTAGGGATTTGTGCTGCTGACCCGAAGGCTGTGCTGCTTTCGAAGTTCAAATCCTCCAGTAGCTCCAGGGACTGAAGATGGGCAGTGTCTTCTTATGCAATTTACAGCCTCAGAAACCTGCTGGAGCATCATCTGTGAATGGAAACAGATTCCGTGGCAGTGAGCGCTCCTGGAATCCACAGCACAGCGGGCTGAGGTGTAGGAAACCATTGGGTCAGAGGACAGCGCTTTCTCTGTACTTTAGTCCCTGCATCTCGAGCACCTGAGGAGACACTCGCTCAGCCGATAATAAATGGTCCTTCTCATGGACATTAGTCCCCAGAGTGAAGTGATTCAGGAAGTTGAGGATAAGCCTCCATTGGTGAAGTGTCACAAAGACAAGAATGGGCAGAGTGCTGAGTGGCTCCCGGCTTCCCAGCCCCTTCACCGAGGGTCTGTGAACAGCCAGCCTTAGCACATGCTTGCTCGTGGCATACGTGTAACTTCCACAGAGCTTTTCCAGGGAGCAAGTGTAAATTGGCCTCATTCTTCTCCAAGGAGCCCCTGCTCAGTCCTTGTGTTGACGAGAGGCTGCCAGTATCAGTTGTATAGACCACCTGTCATGTGTCTGGTTCCCAGGAGAGTGTCTCTGTCTTCAGACCATTAGAGTGAGGTGGACTAGACATTCACTTTCCATTCTGTCCCCCCTGTGAGCACCTCGACAGCGTCCTTCTCCATAGTTGCTTTCCTGTTTGGGCTCATGACACTTGACTCTTCAGAAAAGCACAAGGTCTTAGCCTCTACTCAGTCTCTGATTTTGTTGCTCACTAGCTGTGCAACCTCTGGCAGGTTACTTCAGTGCTGAGCCTTGGTTTTCTTCATCTCTGAATGTAGATCACTCCCTGGAGCTGCCCAGCCTGAGTGCAAAACACCCAGACAGGAGCCTGATTGAGAATCTCTGCACAACAAATGCACCTTTCCTCCCTCTCCCCTAGCCGAGACAACCTTCCTGGTTGTGTGTGTTTGTCTTCTGTGTGAATCAGTACTTTGTGTCACACACATGGCCCTGCTCTCCAGACAAATGCAAAGGGGGTGCTTCCCCGGCCTCCAGCTCTGATGCCCAGTCTGGAAAGGAAGTAGGCATGGGCCCTTGGGTGCTGCTGTCACACCAGGCCTTGACTTTTGCCCTGATGTCTCCTGTGCACTGCAGAAAGTGTAAGGAGCCCAGCAGACTGGCAAGGCAGGAACTTCAACCTCTCTGGACTACAGGGGACTGGGTTGGTGGGCTTCAAGCCTTTTAAAGAAAATTCTTGAAATGTCAAAAGAAAAGACAAGTGGATGACCCCAGTGGCTCCTTGGCTCCCTGGCCGTTCACAGAGTCTGGTCATCTGGGCCTTTCCGCATCCCACCTGCTCACTCCATTAACTTTCTGTAACAGGAGGGTATAGGAGACAGATATTAGTGAGATTCACTTTCTGATTGAAAGGGAGATAACAAAAAAGATCATCATGTTTAAGAAAAAAAAATTCTGTAGAAACTTCACCTTTGTGTAGTGCCATAGCTGAGACTTCAGCAGGTTTTCAGAGGCAGTAATCACATGAGGTGATTGCCCAGCTTTCTCCCACAGAGCAGCTGATGCATTCAGACCACATACCTTCATGTTAGCAAGCAGGTCCGTACCGCTCAGCCACCAGAACTTTGTTGATTTGAATAAGCAGGTGAGGAATAGCACGTGCACATTCAGTCATTTGTCATGTGGCGGAGAAGAGCCCATGGTGGGAAAGCCATGTCATCATGCTGCTTAGTGGTTATGGATGGCTGTGTGCAAAGAGCAGATAGCTCTGCTCAGATGACCTGGTCACCATGGCATGTGCCCTTCCTTTCCTGAGTGCAGTGTCCCTCTCGGGGCAGCACAAGTCCCAGCGGTCCAGGAAGTGGGGTCAGCCTGGCAGTGCCCGTAGAGCATGCTCAGCAAATGGATGTATTATAGAATTCATAATACGTGTTATCAATCACTGCAGGACGTGAACAGACGGAGGACAGAGGGGGACGTGTTGTGCGTATGGAACAACGTGGGGATATAGAGCAAGGCTGGCCTGGGCTTGTGTCTCTGATCCATCTCTAAACTTCTGAGCCTCAGGTTTCTCACCAGCAAATTGGAAACATCTGGTGTTGTGGGAAGGATTGACCAAGAGCCTGTACACAGGCCTCTAACTCCCAGCTTGCCCTGTAGTCAGCAGTCATTAGACGGCGAGACAGGCTCTCTCCTAGATACAGACCAGCCTTCTTGACAAGCCCCGCGGTCCTTGCCAGGGTGAGGGCTGAGGTGAGAAGGCATAGCTTTTCACTCCAGGGAAGAATCTGCCGTTTAGAGAAAACAGAAGTTAATGTGGTTTGCAAACCTGCCTATCTTGAGGTGTCCCCTCATGCATCGTCTGCATCCAGACCGCAGTCACTGGTTCACTGATGCCTGCTCTGTCCTTCCTTCTCTGTCTCGCTCCTAGATGAAGCCCATGAATGTGGAGTACCTCATGATGGACGCCTCCATCCTGCTGCCCCCGACGGGCACGCCACTGACAGGCATCGACTTCGTGAAGCGCCTGCCATGCGGTGACGTGGAGAAGACCCGACGGGTGAGTGAGCTTGGCCTGTCCTCTTCAGGGACCCTGTCCCCGAGGCCACTCCAGCACAAGTTCAGATAGTGAGTGCTGTGTTGACCACTCCCTCTGCACCCTTCAGACATAACTTCCTAGAACCCTTCCCTTTGCAGCACAAGGGTTGGAATTGCATTTCCTGCAGGCAGGCTGTCTCTCTGGGTGCAGAACACAGCACCCACTCCTGAGCTCTGAGAGGAAGCCAGCAAGCTGGGCTTCTGTGAAAAGGAGGTGTGGGGGAGGCCCTCAAGCCACGTGAGTGCGATGCAAGTGAGCTGGATGTGATGTCTTAGCTCAGATGTGGCCTGGACCCCCGGGAGATGAGTGCTGTTAAGGGATCAGGCACACGCGGGGGGGGGGGGGGGGGGGAGTGGCTGCGGTGCCCACTGAGGAGGTCCGTGGAGAGTGCAGTTGTTCTCAGAACCCACCACACAGTGCGCTTCCGTTATCAGCACATGGCTTTTCTGAAGCAGGTGCTCTAGGAAGCCGTCTGGGCAAAGCTGTTCATGGTATTTTATTGCCCTTGTAAGATCACAGTTTCTTTCTTAGAAAGCATCAGAACCTTTTCCTAGAAAATCATTCCCTGGAGACAGAATATTAATGGATTATTTAGAGGACTTCCTTGCAGTCGGCTCTCCTTGTCAGCCTGTGTTCCTCTGAGTTAATCTATGTACACCCAGAGTGGCAGAGGCCTGGACTCCTCGGGCTTTTAGCGAGCAGGGGTGATGTGCTGTGTCTGCCTCAGATGAGATGATTCTGTGGCCTTCCTCTGCCCCATCCTGCTAGGACTCTGTTTCAGAGGCCGGGGGGTCACACAGGAAGTCAGACCCATGCGTTTTATGTCAGCCCACATTCCTGACTGAAAAAAACCCATAAACCTCACCACAGGACCCGCCTTGTCCAAGTCTCAGGTGCCTTCCCTCATTGTGTCAGCTGGGCACGTGGTTCCGCCTGTGGGTGGCAGTGTTTGCACTGGACGCTCCCGGTATCGGCACCCATAGAGGACTGCGCCTGACAGCTGTCTGTCATGACAGTGACTCCTTAGTGCTGCACACTAACCCTGAGTCTCTGGCTGGCCCGAGAGGTGCTCTCGGAGGGAATCTCCTCAATTATAGTGAAGCTGCACACCCACCAGGCTACAGCATCCTATGCCAGGGAAGGCCAGCCTCAGACCTGCACAGCCCCTGAGCCAGGAGGCCTGGAGACCTGCTACCCTGCACCACAGGCAGCCTTCGTCCTGGTTTGGGACTTTCTGGGTCTTCTTCACACTGAATCTGACAATCACATTTATCGTTTGTGACAAAGTGAGTATTCGTATTGGTCCTTTACGTGGGTGTACTCATTTTATCCTCGTAGCCGCCCTAGACGATCGGCACTGCTGCTGTTCCCTGAGGCACAGAGAGGTGAAGGGATTTGTTCAGTTACCCAGCTAGTAAGCAGCTGTACGGATTCGACCATAACTCTGGCTCCAGAGCCTAGACTTTTAGCCTCTCTGGTGCACTGCCTCCCACCGCTGCCTTCCTCGTAAAGCCCTGCTTGATGCTGCACACCAGGGCTTCAGAATAACAGCCCAGTCAGTCAGTCTAGAGGATGAGAGAGGAGTATGGTAAGGTCAGTTATCTTGTTTTACTAAAGCAGTATGGGTGTCATGTCCCTAATGCCAGCTAGGAAGGCGCTGCAGGGATGGATTCTTAAGTTAGAAGACAGGAGTGATCTAGGCAGCTGGTGCAGGCAAAGGCCCAGAGAGACCAGGCACTTTCTGGCCCCTCTCAGGAGTGACCATCCCCGAAACCACTGAGGGAGCCTGACTGGAAAGTGATGAGACCCGAGGGTTGCTGGTGCTCAAGAACTTGGGGCCTGAGGACCTTGGCCATTGACCTTGAGCTCTGCCTCCTGACAGTCTTCTGGGGAATAGGAGCAGGCAGTCCTGACCCACAAGAGGGAAACAGAAAAACCCCATGCAGAGGTGATCAGCCTGGTGGCAGAGGGAGCTGGCCTGGCTTTGGTGCTTCCCACCACATGTCTAATCCGATGTCTCTTCATCATACAACAGCACACAGTGTCTTCCTTGATTGCCCATGGGGGCTGAATGGAAAGACCATTGGCAAGTCCCTGATGGTCTTCTGCTTCTACTCCTTGGTCATTGTGTCCCTGTTAGATGCTAGTGCAGGGTAGCTGTTCACCCCCATGGCCCATATTGCTGACCGAACCCTATCCAGAGCTCCTGTCGTTCCCCTCGGCTCCCCTGGGGTTTCTCATTGGACTTCCCTCTGTCTTACAAGTTCATAAACACAACTCTTATATCAAGGATTAGAGACAAGAAAAGCAGGTAGGCACCTTCTAAGTAGAACCATCCATCTTAGAAGTGCTTCCACTTAAGACTTTAAGTTTCTGAAGGGGAGTTGTAGCTTCTCACCCCGATCCAACTCCTGTGGAAAGGCAGGAGTCAGGCGGAAGCTTAGCCCCTTTCAGAAATCAGAACACAGCAGTGTGCTTAGAGTCTGACCTGAAGGAAGCATAAAAATTATTTAGCCAGTGATTGAGGGCTTACATGGTTAGCTTCAAGATTTTTGCTTGTATCCTAAGAACATTCCATTTCATCCTTTGGATTCAGAGTTGTTTTGGTGTGGGGTTTTTTTGTTGTTGTTTGCTTGATTGTTTTTTAAATTAAAAGGTCAATAGTAGAATCCAGATTAATACAGAATTCAGTGGCTTAAGGTGCTTCACTTAGCTCTAGTTCTGTCTGTGGGGAGGGAACAGTCCCAAGGAAGCTCCACCACACGTTGGCTCCCTGGTCCTCTGCTTCAGCTGCTCTGGCTGTTGCTCTAGTCCTGAAGGATGAGTTACATTTTCTTGCTTCTTTGATGGTGGGAAAAATCTCCTCATTGTCAATTGCTGATTTTTTTATTTGGAGTTGTTCTCTCCCTTCATGCCCCTACCTAGTCCATTTGTTTTAACATTTAGGATACTGCGTCTTCACAAAATCCCCACATTTAGGAAGCTCTGGTGGCCTAGTGGCAGGAAACTGCACTGCAATCCCAGAGGTACTTGGTTCTAATCCACCAGATGCTCTGCTGGAGAAGGAGGGGCAATCTCCTCCTGTACTGGTCAGATCTGATTTGATGGTACACACAAACAATAATAAAATTAAAAAAACAATCCCCACACTTGATACTCCTCAAGGAGCTGTCAGAGAAATTCAACGAGCCCTTACTAGTGTATCATGCCTAATGTGTAGAAGGTTTACGCATACATTCACCAGAGAGCTGCTGGATTCTTGTTACATGCCAGGCCCAGGTGCTTCTCCACCTGGAGGTGGAGAAGTAAGCAAGGCAAAAAGTACCTGTTTCCTGCATGTAACATGACTTAAGGAGCAACAAGTAAAATCTATAAAGAAAAACATGGCAACATGGCAAAGGAGCACTCCTGCTTTAGCGCTGCTCCAGCCATGCCAAGCCCATTGCAGTTGCATGTGGCCCGATTCATGGCAACACCATGTGGGACTGAATAGAACTTCTTGATCTAGTTTTCTTGACTGTAAGATCTATACTCATGGCCCGGTTGGGTGGTTAGTCAAGAGCAAACCATGTGCATACTTTAGGGTCAACAACTTCATCTTACACCACAGTCAACACCCTTGGTGCTAGCAGTCAGGAGATCAGGGACTAGGAAAGTCTGCAGTCAGGGACCTCTCTAAGTTACTGATGAGTTAATGATGTTAGTTTGAAGACTACGGTGTGTCCGATTCAGGCCATGGTCTTTTTAATCACTTGCTATGCATCTGAGAGCTTGACAGTGAATACGGATGGCAGAAGCATTGATGCCTGTGAGCTGTAATATTGGAGAAGAGTACTGAATATTCTGTGGATTGCCAAAAGAACAAACAAATATGTCTTGGAAAAAGTGTGGCCGCCGTGCTCCTTAGAGGCAAAGATGATAAAGCTTCATTTCATATCCTTTGGGCATGTTGCTGAGAGAGACTATTCTTTGGAGAGGGGCATTATGCTTGGAAAGGTAGAGGGTTGGCAAAAAAGAGGAAGACCCTCAGCCAGATGGATTGACCCAGTGATTGCTGCAATAACTGCCGCAGTGGCCTCGAGTGTGTCAGAACTTGTGAGGATGGCACATGACAGAGTTCAGATCTGTTGTTCATGGGGTCATGGTGAGTCAGAGTTGGCTCAACAGCACATAATAACAAGAGTGAGGAAAAGCCAGTCTGTGGAGGTGAGGAGTCAGCTGTGCATTTAGTTAAAGGAAGAGCTTTGCTGACAGGTGCAGAGGCCAATGTGAGAAAGAGAAGCAGAGACCTGGAATGGAATGAGGGGGAAAGGGAGCGGGGAGAGAGGCTGGAGGAGGGTGGGCAGGCGGGCAAGCTAGACAGAGAAAACGGGCAGCGATGTCTTGTTCTCTCTCTGGCATTTTGTAAATCACACCATTCTTTTGTTGGACATGCTTGTTGAAAGTTTTCTGGGATGCCAGGATTAGAGCAGTGTGTGGATAGAGCAATGAGTAAAAACCAGATTAGTCCAAAATAGCAAGAGTGCCACTCAGCCATGCCGGTGAGACGGGACGTTTACATTGAAATGAAGCTCTCTGGAGCCTTTGGAATCTGCTAAGAATGTTCAAGCACAGAACGTTAGGCTTGGCCTGGACTCACCCATGTGTAAGGGAGGTTGAGGAAAGCAGTTAAGAAAATGCTCGCTCATGAGCCAGGCCAGCCGTAGATCGAGCTCCAACTCCAGCTGCGTGACCTTGAATGAGCTGCTCGGCCTCCCGAGCCTCGGCTTCCTGTGTCCTACCTCACAGCTGTTGCCAGTGGACATGGGAGTGTGGATGTGATGTAAGCCCAGTGCCTGGCACAGGCTTGGGAATTGCTGGCTGCAAATGGTGGGATATTCTAGCATCTTAGGTGAGAAAGAAATAGGGTCTTAATGAACTAACGCCCCTCCCCCAGTGTAATGCTAGCTAGAAGGGATTTAGGAACAGTTTTGGGAGAATTCTCGAATCCCACGAAGAAGAAAAATGTGACATCAGGACGTGGGAAGGCTCATCAATAACTTGTGTTATGCAGATGACACAACCTTGCTTGCTAAAAGTGAGGAGAACTTGAAGCACTTGCTGCAGATGATCCAAGACTGCAGCCTTCAATTTGGATTACATCTCAACATCAGGAAAACGAAAATCTTCACCACTGCACCAATAGACAACAACATCCCAATAGAGAAGAGATTGAAGCAATCAATGATTTCATCTTAACTTGGATCCACAGACCAAAACCGTGATACCAGCACTCAAGAAATCAAAAGATGTATCACCCTGGGAAAATCTCCTGTTCTAACGACCTCTCCAAATGCTGAGGAGCAAAGATGTCAGTTTAAAGACTAAGGTGCACTTGATCCAAGCCATGGTCTTTTCAGTTACTTGCTATGCATCTGGACAATGATTAAGAACAGATGAAGAATCAAGCTTTTAAGTTAGGATGTTGGAGAAGAGTACTTAATATACCACGGACTGCTGAAAGAACAAAGTGTGACCAGGGTGTACCTTGGAAGCAAAGATGGTGAGGCTTAGTCTCACATACTTTGGGCACATGTCAGGAGGGTCCGGTTCTTGGAGAAAGAGCTCGTACTTGAGAAGGTGGCGGGTCAGCTAGGTGAGGAAGACCTTCAATAGGACGGATTGACACAATGATTTTAAAAATGGACTCAAGTATCTAGGAAATGGTGAGGATGCCACAGGTCAGGGCCTGGTTTACATCTGTTGTTTGTAGGGTCATTGTGAGTCATAGTGGACTAGATGGTATGTGGCAACAACAAATCAAATCCCAAACCAGCCTGTTTTATCTCGTGATCTCAGAAGCCATTATGAAATCAATGTGTCTGCATGAGGTTCTTTTTCCCACTATATTCTTTTCCCCTGTTCCCTTGTAAAAAATATAATTAGCTTTTTGTGTTTATCACTATTGACCTGGAGGAAATGGGATGTTTTGCTTTAGTTTCTAGATGTGTAGTATGCATTGGAGAAAACAAAATTATGCCTCATAACATTTCCAAAGTAGAGGAAAAAGAATCCCCAAGATTTTGTCACTGTAAACAGACGTGGGCAGTTGTGGTGTCCCCTCCAGATCCTTGTTTGCCAACACATCTCTTGGTTGCAGAGAATGCTCATAGTCTTGGTCTCCCAACTCCAACCCTGTTTTTTTATCTTTTCATCATAGAGAGTGCTGGTAGCCTATTGGCAAGAAACTGTGCTGCAATCCTGAAGGCACACAGTTTGAGACCACCAGCTGCTCTGCAGGTGAAGGATGGGTAATCTCCTCCCCTGCAATTAACTGCCTCTGAAAACCTGCTGGAGGATCAGCTATGGATCGGTTCAGACTCTATGGTACAACAACAACAACAACGTAGCATAGGAACTTCCCCATATTGCACAGATACAGTGTTAATAACTAGTAGTTTTTCATGTAGTTTTATCTGTGACTACTTGCTTGTAGTCATTTTGGTTGCTTCCAGTATTATGTTATTTTTAACTAAACTGTAATGAAGAGCTTCATAAATACAGTGTTTTCTTTGTTTTGGGTTGTTTCTTTAGGATAAGTTCCCAGAAGCGGAGTTTCTGGTTCAAAGGGTATGAGCATTTTTGTGACTGTCTACAATCCCCAGATTGCTTTCCTTATGGGTTGTGCCCATTCTAAACTGCTCCAGCACTCTTTTAGGGACTGACTTTCGTGGCCATTTCCACAGGCTTGGTGGGCATCTAACCTCAGTGGCTGTCGCCTAAACTAAGCAGCTTGCACATGTGCCAAGGGAAGAGGGAGCAAGGCTTGGGAAATGTGTATGGGTTGCCCAAGCCCAGGGAGCTCTGGTGGCATAAGCGGTAAGAGGGTTGTGCAGTTAACCCAAAGGTGGTGTGCTTCTCTGTTGGTTCAGATTCACCAAAGGCTCCACTGAAGAAAGATGGGCACTTCTAAGACAGGTTCCTTCCAGGCAAAAAGCCTCCCACAAACCCAGTGGGGGAATCAGCTAGGAGTCTCGATATTTCCAGCTCCTCTGCAGGAGAAAGAGGTGGCTGTCTGCTTCTGTAAAGATCTACAGCCCCGGATGTTGGGCACGTCAGCTCGTCCTGTAGTGTAGCTGTAAGTCAGAAATGGCTCGACAGCAGTGGGCTTGTCGTTGGTTTCCCCCCCTTCAAATTCTGTTTTATAGATCATTGTAGTTCATAGGTATATTTTATATATGAAACATTCTTTTTCATATATAACATTTTATTATATATTTATAT
>NW_006399912.1:231660-235989 GCF_000299155.1 Elephantulus edwardii | reverse complement strand
TTTTCTCCCTTAATATCCTATTGTGTATATAATTTTATTTCATATATATATATATATATATACACACACACACAGAGATATGTAGGTAGGTAGATAGTGTATATGTGTAGGGAGCTCTGGTGGCCTAGTGTTAAGGAGCTGCACTGCCAACCCAAAGGCATGCAGTTCAAATTCTTTGCAGGAGAAAGACGAGCAGACCTCCCATGTGATGTCCTCCCTCTGAAAACCTGCTGGAGGGTCAGCTATGAGCCAATACCAACTCAACGGTACATCATAACAACATGTATATATGTTGTATTGCTGGAAATATTTTCCACTTTTGGCATAGAGAGCAAAAGATGAGGGATTGAGTTGAAACCTTGCATGTTTCTGCTTTCTCTAACTGCCTGAGGGGAATGGATTTTAACAGGGAAGACCTGATGATGTTGGAATTTTCAGTCTTTTTCCACATTCCAAGGTCAAGGTCATACCTTCTTATTTGAGAGCTTTGGGTGTGAAGCCTATCATGCCCCCTTACCTTGGGCTCTCTGGAGATCTTAGGGGCTGGGCCTCTGCTGTCTGAACTGCTCCAGGCTTCTGCCTGTCTCGCAGGCTCCAGCTCAGCTCTCTTGGTGGAATATCATGAACAGAGGTCGCTGTGACCTCTCAGCTCTCTTTCTTTTCATGTTGCAGTGATTCAGTGCCTGGCATATGACAGACATGTAAGAAATAGGAACAATTATGATTTGTGAGTTTGGGGTTTTTTTTAGTGGAGCATTACCCCTTTTTCTTCTAATTACTGCAGATGTCTTTCTGAAGATTGTGCTTTTAAAATCCGTTAGAAGCACTCTGAAACTAGTGCATCATCATGCAAAGGCTGAGCTTTTTCTAATGCTTTAGAGCTGACAGGGAGCTAGCTAGCTGACTGCAGCATAGATCTGGGAACTATCGCCTCTCTTCGTTCTTCCTACAAGGAGATGAAGTAAGTGGTCCCAAATACCCACTGCTCTGGGCTGAGATGGGTCAGGTTTAGGTGTGCTGATCGGCCTCCATATTGCCTGGCCATCAGGAGGTCATGTCATCCAAATCTTTGCAGGAGTAACTTGTCCCATGTGTTTCCTTAGGAACCTTGCTCTGCGAATCCAGCCTCCCCTCACAGCAAAGCCTGGACCTTCAGAGCTGTAGACAAGAAGGCTTATGAGTGCTGACAGCCACCTTGTGTAGCTCACTAGTGACAAAAACAGTTGTCCCCTGCCCTCCTGAATGCCCAGTGGTGGTGTAGGTCAAATGCCTACATTTGAGGATGGCTACTGCCCCTTCAGAACCGTAACAGAACCTTCCAGATACCCTCCAGGGTAGGAATAATCATCGCTATTTCACATCTGAGGAAAATGAAGCCCATGAGGGGACACCAGCCTGCCCAGTGTCATTGGATGCAGCCCTGTCTGTCTAGCATGCGCTGTTCGCATTAGCACTGTACCCCAGGCAGGCCCATCAGCCAGAGACCAAAGAAAGACCTCAAGGTGCGCTCATTGTGGCTGCCCCTCTGCTTACTGTCCTTTCACTGGGCCAGCCCCAGCCAGGGTACTCTGAGAACAGGCCAATTCCAGCTCCCCAGTGAAGGCTTCCTCTGTACAAACTACTGACTTCATGGGGCCTGGTGCCACTTCTCTCTGCTCTGTGGAGATGCCTAGTGGCCATTCTGAATTCTGAGCAGACATTTCTTCCTCTGCCAGGAGTCCTTCTGGAGGGCTCATCTCTGTCCTCACAGAGCTGACAGGGAAGTCCAAGAGCACATTTGCTAACGGCCAAACCCTCAGCCTCTGTAAGCCTTGGTGCACCCATAATGTCAGGTGTGGCAGCTCTAGGGGAAAGGCCTTGCCCATTGAAGCCCAGTGCAGCCCAGTGCCAGGATTTTAATAGGACTTACTGGCTCCAGTACCCATGAACATCTTAAAAACTCTATATCTGTGACCCTCCCATGGACACACATACTCTGAGCAGATAGGATGCTGAATCACTTTTGCTTATAACTTGGGTTTCCAGATATCATGCTGTGTTAGTTTCCACCTTCACTAGAAGTACTTCGCCTCCTTAGTCTTGTCTGCAAAATAGGTCCATAGCTTCCAGGTCAGGGTGCTGTAATGGCCACAGGACCCTTGGAGAAAAGAGCTGGCTGATAACAGGCGGTTCGTTGAAGTGAGGTGCTCCAAATCTGAGCCCATGGTTGTCTGAAGACAGGTTCCTCCTCTGATTTTCATTCTGCCTCAAAGTCCCCCATAACCCTGCTTCTGCAAGAGGTGGGCTGTTCGCGTTTGCTTCTTTCTCCTGTGTGACCGTGGGGTTTCCTGCTGGGAGGCATCTCACTGACAGACTTACTGTTTCATTCTTCCCTGCTTTCTGACACATCTTCCAGGCCATCCGGGTGTTCTTCATGCTCCGCTCCCTATCGCTGCAGCTGCGAGGTGAGCCCGAGACCCAGCTGCCGCTCACGAGAGAGGAGGACCTGATCAAAACCGATGATGTCCTGGATCTGAGTGAGTTGACTGTCCCATGTTGTAGCAGGGTGCTGGGAATACTGACCACATGACTCACAGGGCACGGGCCATTGTGTGATTTCTGTTTGCTCTAGGGTTGATTCATAACCATCTGTGAAATGTTTGGAGAGAGGCCCCAGAGTCTGGGGTGCTGCCAGATAGATCTCCGCTGATGCTTTGCTCAGGTAGCTGTGGAAGCCGAGTGAAATCTCAAGTCAGGGTAGACACTGCGTCAGATTCATGGCCCTCCATGTACCTGTAGCAGCAGTTTGATTGGTTTTGTTGTATTTGAGGGTTTCTGTATGATTCCGGTAATCATGGGATTCTGCTGATATAAAGCTTACAAATCAAATCACTTCTTTTTAGATAGAGATGAGAACTTTGGAAGTGGGAACCCCATTGGGCTTAGCATGGAACTTTGAGCTGCTTTTTAACCACCCAGTGTCTGAGTGTCCTCATCTATGGCATAGGGTGAGACTTAAGGCAACAGATGGAAAGTCTAGGTCCTAGTCCCTGCTACCTGTCCCTTCTCTTGTGTTTGTATAATTTTTCTCTCATCTATTTGCTGTGGACTGTGTGTACCCTCGTGAGCAAGATGGTTTTCTGTCTCTTGAAGTCAGCATGTATGTTAGAATTTTTTGGATTTAAGAGATAAGAAAATACAACTCAGACTGGCTTAAGGTAAAAAGATAAATTGGCTGATGCATTGGAAAGACTGAGAGTAGCTCTGCCTTCAGACACAGCTGGTTCTGGATCCTCAAGCAGCGTCGACAGGAATTTTCTATGCTCCCTCTCAGCCCCTAGTTCCCTTGCTATGGCTTCACCCTAAAGAGGGCTTTCACTATGCTTCTGAAACATGATGGGCACTATCAACAGCTTCAAGATGTGTAAGGCTCATTAAGAAAAGAGCTTTGTTAAAAATTATATGTATATTTATCCAGGATAGTGCTCTAGTGCTCACATGGACTACTTGGACATATGGCCATTCGGAACCAGGAAATGATTAAAAGAATGTGATTCACATAGGAAGGGTCACATGTCTGGTCCTGGACCCGGGAGATGGGCGTGTTTCCTTATGAACCATATCACTCAAGAGTAAAGGAAGAGGAGGCCTTTGGAGGAAAATTCTTGAGAAGGGATGAATGCCGGACAGACAGAAATAACAGATGATCGATATAAAAGGAGTAGATGCAACATGGGGGTGGTCAAGTCTGACTTCTACCTGCTTCATAAAATCATACTTTCTCCATAAATAATATCCGGAGTACCATACAAATAGCTACATAGTCTGACATGCCACCTCACATGCTCCTGGACCTGTTTCTACCAATCGTTGGGTTCAATGTTTGTTGCAAACTGACTCACAGATTTTACTCAGAGTGTCAGGTTTATTAGGGTGCAAGGTTGGAAAGTGAAAGAGGCAAGGAATATCACCAATACAAGTACAGATTTAGTCCATCAGTCTCAAGCCAAATTAGCAAGGTACAATTCTTCAATTAGTTCAGGCACCTTCTCAGTGAACAAGTGAAGTACAGGTTGAGTTCAATAGCACAAATATAAGAAGCCTCTGGTTTCCTCAATCATCAGCAAGCAAAACTTTTTATATTTTTTTTAAATTTTTTTTATTTTTATTTTTGTGTGAGTGTACCGTCAAATCAGATCTGACTGATACAGGAGGAGATTGTCCCTCCTTTTCCTGGCAGAGCATCTGGTGGATTCGAGCCGTGTGCCTCTGGGATTGTAGTTGCAGCTCCTTGCCACTAGGCCACCAGAGCTCCCCTAGCAAGCAAAACTTTTTTTTTTTCTATAATTA
>NW_006399912.1:193048-229920 GCF_000299155.1 Elephantulus edwardii | reverse complement strand
AGTTGACCATAGATAGATGGGTTGATCTCTGGATTCTCAATTCGATTCCATTGATCTATGTGTCTGTCATTGTACCAGTACCATGCTGTCTTTACTACTACGGCAGTGTAGTAGGATTTGAAATCAGGGAGTGAGATACCTCCTACCGTTCTTCTATTCTTAAGGAGTGCAAGCAAAACTTTTAACTGTGACTTTTATCCTCAGGGTTCCTCTGGTTACATCTTGCCACAGTCTCTTCACAGCAGAGCCTCTCAGTCTCTTTACAGTCTCTCCAGCACTGTCACCACCCTTTATTACAGTGTGGAAAGTACTCTCTTACATTGATTCCACAGCTGTTGATGATTTAGAAGACCATGTGTCCACTGTTTTTTGCTGGATTGGGTTTTTTTTTTGTTTTGGGTGTGTTTTTTTTAAGTTTCCTACTAGTTTATTTGTGTCCACTAGGAGCAAATGCAATGGCCAGAAAAGCCAATTTTCAAGTGTTCTGACACCCTAGTGGCTTGCTTTTTGTATGTAGTGTATGTTGAGGACTGGGTCATTGTGGTTTTAATTAGCTTTATCGTGGTATACCTAAACTCATGCTACCTATTGTTCTTGTGTATATCAGGTGGGAACCAACCCATAGCTGACCCTCTGGCAGGTTTTCAGAAGCAGTTAATCTCATGGGAGGAGATTGCCCTTCCTTCTCCTGTGGAGCAGCTAGCGGATTTGAAATGTGCTCCTTCAGGATTTCAGCGCAGCTTCTTTCCACTATCCACTTCCTAAACAGCATGCCTCTGGAAACTATACGAACTTTGAGGAACGATAATAGTTACAGAAAAGCCTCAGGAAGTCTTATGTTCATAGGGTCACTATGAGTCATGCTTGACCTGACAGCAATCAACAACAACAACAACATTGTGGTATAATTTACATACAGTAAAATTCAGGTTTTAATATGCAGTGCAGTAAACTTTGACAAAATGAATTAGTTGTATAACCAGTAACTGATAGAGAACATTGATCATTACTCTCGAGCCAGACACTCCTGCCTCACTCTGCGAGCGTACCTACGCTGTGCCACCATGAATAAGTAATATCAATATCCCAAGTTACCTGTAAAATGAAGATGGCATTTCTTACATTGCAAGTCTGTTTTAAGGATTGGACAAAATATGTGGCCAAGCTGTTAAAAATGAAACCAAAAATCTAAAAACTATTTATTATGGTCAAGTTTATTCCCACCATTACAGTCTCAATGAATACAGCTCATGCAGACTAAAACTACTCCAGAGGGTTTTCTTGCCTGTAATCTTTGTAGAAGTCGTTCTCTAGTCCTAGTGGATCTGAACTGCCAAGCTTCTAGTTAGCAAACGATCAAAAACTCCAGGCTTCATAACCAAACATTGTAACTCTACTCAATACACTGTAGTCAGTACTATTTTAAAAAATAAAAGTTGGCTTATGTTCTGATTCATGGCAACCCCACAAGTGTCAGAGTCACACTGTACTCAATGGAATTTTCAGTGGCTGGGAGATTTCAGAAGTAAATTGTTCTTTTGAGGAACATCTGGACATCCTCATACCTCAGACCTTTGGTTAACAGTTAAGTGTATTGAAAGTTGGCATCACCAAGGGATTCGCCTACTGGTTGAATGATATGATATGATATGATATGATATGATATGATATGATATATGATATGGATAGAAGAGTGTGACACCCTGTGTGGCACATGCAGGATTCTCAGTGCCTGGTTATCATGTGTGGTTCCTGGTTGCCTACCTTCCTTTCTTGCCTTGTTCCTCCCTCTCTCCCCCGCCTTTCTTGGAAGAATGGAAGGCGATGTCCCCTTTGTGCGAGGTCTCCATCTGCTTTGACCCTTTCACCTTTGAAAGAAGGCCACTCCATCAGGACATCAAGAATGTTTACGTCTGTGAAATGGAATGAAACTGTATGCTAGAAATCCACATTATTTCCCTTCCCCCCTGGAATGACCTGCTGAAATAAAGGTTAAATATTTCACTTGTCAACTTTAATTGGCTACATTACTAGTTGAGATCACTTAACTGAGGCTTTTTTAGTAGTTGGCTATTAAGAAAGTAATGACTGTCTGTCTTTACCCAGCAAGGTTGCAAATGATGTCTTTGGTTAAAGCTTGCAACTCCCGAGAGAACACTAGGAATTAGGGATTTTAGAAGCACATGGTACTTGAATGAGTTGTGCATGGGTTTCTGTTGGTTGGTTTTATTTTGTTCTTGAATCTTTTTCGAGTTTTCTTCTAAATGTTAGAGTATCTCACTTTCCACCTATAAACTGCCTTCAGAGTATAAAAGCATAGGAAGCAGCAGAGGGAAAGGCGTTCCTGTCAGTGGCTGAGGGAAGCTGGGCAGCCTTCTGCTGGCGTGCATGTCATCTCCCTGCTGGAGCTTGGGGAACATGCTGGCCTTCGGGAACTTCTATCTCATTTGCTAAGGTTAGCCAGACTTAAAGGAAGGTCATTTGCAGCCTCAGGAAGGAAGTGACATAAAATGTATTGACTAAATTCTTCACACTCTGATTAGAAACCACAGTGTATAGTGTATGCCCCACAAGCTGATGAAAGCAGCACATGGTGACTTCCCAGCAGGACACAAGGCCAAGCTTGACAGGTGAGTCTTGGCAGGGTGGCATCTGACAAGGAGCTTTGAAGATGCTAAAGAAGCAACCAGATTGTGTACACAGTAGAGAAAGGCCTGCTCTGTTTTTCACTAGCGAGGAAAGTGGTGGGGGTAGGGAGCAGAGGTCAAGAATACACAGATGTAGTCTGCAGATGGAGAGTGAGAGGGAGTGCATGAGGGAGGAAGGGCTAGATCAAATAGATTCAATTTATGGAGAATAGCTCAGTGAATCTCCATATACTCAGCTCTCAGCTTCAACAGCTATTACCATATGGTGAAGTTTTATTTCATCTACCTCGCCATCTCTTTAAAATATCACCACCAATGCCGTCCCTAGCCCAGAATCTTTTCAAGCAAATGGAAGACATACCTATAAACACTTATCTGTAACAGATAAGTACTTGGGTCACTCTTCCTAATGAAATTGGCTGCCGCCATTTGGAAATTGCATGCTTCCCAGCCCCCCTTCTGCGCTGGAATCAGGGCAGGCCAGTCCCAATGGATGGGCCTGTGGATGCGCTCAAGCATGTCACCAGTGTGGACCATGGGTGTCTGATGGAGTGATCAACCTGGTGACCATGCCCAGGGGTGGCATATCTGTGAGGTTCTGCAGCCCTGTGTTCTAAAATTCTCTCTGACGAAGGTGGCCGAGATGCTCAGATGACATCATGGTGCACAGCAGGCCCTCAGTGGGAGAGAACTTGCCTCATTGCATCGCTGCTGAGTCAGTTACTATGACTTGTCCTTCGGGGCTCATGCTTTCTGGAACATTCTACGGAACGTTGCATCATGTGTGTAGTGTCATTGTTTTGAGGGGTAAGAAGAACTGTTCTGGCCTCTTTGGCCCAGATGAGGGATGCTGTAGCCCTCCCAGTCAGGGGCCCTGCCACCCGAATGCAGGGTGGAGTCCGACGTTGCTCACTCAGGCTTGGATGTACTTCCTAGGAGCTTGGAAAATGCACATCATAGTAGTAATTGTTCTCTCAAACCTTGGGAACGCCAAAACCAAAAACCGCTGGAAAAAGGATTGCCAGTTTTTTTCTTTTTCCAAATGGTCATGTTTTTGTCTTTGAAATAAAGTATATATTCACTGGCATTTCATAAAAGAAAGGGCTGTTAACAACTAGATGAGTAGGAAGGGCTTCATGGCAAAGTGAAGGGCAGTCTTCCCAGAGAGGCAGCAGTGGCAGCTCTGGGCCACATACTGTGCTTTCATGAGGTGAGTTTGAGGGAACACTCAAGAGCAGACCAATTATGAGTGGGAAACCAGCAGTCTGTCGTTGAAGTCCACACACTGACACAGCATCACACAGATCGAGGTCCGATGGCCCCTGTGCTACCTGCTGCCAGAGCACATGGCAGGGTTTGACCTGTCAGGAGGTCGGCAGGCTTCTGACGAAGCTACTCTGAGAGCTGCGTAAGGATGTGGGTGCCATATAGATGGGACACAGCAGAGGAAAAGCCCTGTAGCAGACGGGAAGTTCTGGAAAAGAAACAATGGCCATGTGGCTTGAGGGCAGGCACAGGGCAGGGTGAGGGGTGAACGGATAGATAATGTGGACTGAAGAGGATGTCTTGGGCTGAGCCTCCAAGCCTTGGAGGTAGGTCAAGGATTTAGGGTTTTATCTGAAGAACACTCACTAATTCATTCATTGCCTTTGAGTCTGAACCAACTCCTAGCTGACTGTTCAGTATGTTTCCTACGCTGTAAATCACGCAGGAGGAGACTGCCCATCAAGCACCCACTAATAGATCAGAACCATGAGACAGGCATGACTTTTGCATAACTCCCTGTGGACTATGCTAATTGGTGATATGACTAGATTTGGGCGTCAAAGGACATTCTCTGATCTCAATGTAAAGAGTAGCTTTATGGGGATGATAATATGGCAGGTAGGTTCCTACCTCTTGGTCTTTGCTGTGGCTCTCTCTTCACCAGGTGCTTCCCGAGTGTTCCCATAAGGTGCTTCCGTCGGGTCTTTGCAGTTTGTCACTGATTCCTGGCCTCCCTCTTGAACATTGCAGTGGCTCTTTCTCCACCAGTTTTCTCCCTCTGTTTTCTTCTCCACATCTGGCATGCACTACATCACTGTCATCTGGTTTCTTTGCTCTCACCACACACACACAAGTATGCAAGCATAGGTAGCATGGAGTAGAAGGAACCCAAGTTGGAGTCTATGAAAATCCAGACCACTGCCAGCCATCACCCACGACACTGGTTAAAAGTATGTTATTGTTGATTCCTGTCGAGTTGAGCGTGACACAGAGCGACCCTATGAACAGAAGGCCTGAAGCCTTTCTATAACTATTGTCATTTATCAAAGTTCATTGAGTTTCCAGAGGCATGTTGTTTAGGAAATAAATGCCACTCTTGCCTTCAAACCTGTCTTAAACTGGAATTTCCACCAAACACTGTCTACCATGGGTATTGAGGTAACCTGGGGTTGCTGTGATGCTGAACCTTGTGCCACTGGGATGTCAAATATACCAAAATGGTGACCCATGATGGATAAAAGTAGAGTTCTCTAAACCCACCTGAACTGTCCTACATTGTGCTGCGTGGTTCCATACACCTAGGTAGAAAGTCAGGGAGTTTTATAGACCACAAAGGATTTAGATCTTTTTTTCTTTTTTTTTTTTCCCCCGAGAGGTAAGTAAAAGATTCTGTTTTTTTCTAGAAGTGGGGAAAATTAGTTTAAAGTAAGTCTTCATTTTGCAGTCACATCTGTAAAAATACTTTGTAGTTGACTTGTCTGTCACCGTCGATGTCTGCTTTCTAATCATTCCATCTACTTCTGCATCTGTTAGTTTTTCCCGTTTGTCGTGAGGTGACACTGTGGCACTGATGTAACTGTTGCCATCCTTGTCAAAGACTTGGAACGCCTCGCGGACTTCTTCACAGTTCTTGTCTTTCATATTTTTAGCCATCATAGTCAAGAATTCTGGAAAGTCAGGGGTGCCATTGCCTTTAGCATCCACTTCATTGATCATATCCTGTAATTCTGCATCTGTTGTGTTCTGACCCAGTGACCTCATGACGGTTCCAAGTTCCTTTGTTGTGATGGTGCCGTCACCATCTTTATCGAATAGAGAGAAAGCTTCCTTGAATTCCTTGAATTCAGCAATCCGTTCTTCGATCATTCAGAGAGCCAGCAATGGGAGAGGATTTAGATTTTTGATAGCAAGTTATAGTCACAGTCCAGAACATGAAACAGAAGCAGAGTTTAATTCTCAGATGAATAGAGTGGTATGCTGGAGTTCTGATCCCTCTGCAGCTTCCTCACCTACAGGGATTTCCCATGTGGAATGGTCAGATCCACAGGATCCTGGCTAGAAAAACTCCGTGTGGACCTTTTGTGTCCTGTACCATGATGCCCCTGCCTGGCCATGCCTTCTAGGCAAGGTGCTCACCCTTTCTGAACAGAGGCACCTCAGCTCAGAAGGAGAAAGCATCAGGAGGCATACATGCCTGTGGCGGCCCCTGTAAGGCCCAAGGAAGGCTGTGCATAAATAGCTGGTGGACAACAGCTGTTCTGTAGTTTCCATCCCCACATGAGTTCTGGGACAGTTCCACTCACTGTGACCCATTGCTTTCTTGTAGTACTCAACCTGCCATCCCAGTTCCTAACATTCCACACCCTCATCCCACAACACTGGGCCCAGAGAGCCATTTTTCCTAAAAGTACCAAGAAGTGTCCCTAGCAAGTTCTTGTGGTTTGATTGCAAGTCCACGAGAACCTGAGTTCACTAATGCGCACCTCTGCATGACCAGCGATTGCCTTGTGATTCCGTTAGTCAGTTTTGGAAAATTCTCAGTCCAGGTGAAAAATGAGGTAACATGTAACAAATATTATGAAAGACTATTTTCAGGATGTAACATATTCTGCAAGACAAGTGGTCTGTACTTTTGAACATTGTGAATGTTATGAAATACCAAGAAAGACTTTTTTTAAAAAACAAACAAAGCTACCTAGGAAAACATTAAAGATGCCTAACAAACACATGAAGAAAGGTTCAAAATCCCTAGTTCTCAGAGAGTTGCAAATCAAAACAACTGTGAGATACCATCTCAACCCAGTAACAATAGCAAAATTTAACAGAACAGTGAACAACAAATGCTGATGAGGTTGTGGAGAAACTGGAACTCTTATTCACTGTTGTGGGAGTATAAAATTGTACAACCACTATGGACGGCAGTATGGAGCTTTCTCAAAAAGTTGGAAATAGAAACACCATTTGACCCAGCAGTTCCACCACTGGGAATATACCCTAAAGAAATAAAAACTGCCACCCAAACAGATATATTCACACCTATGTTTATTGCTATGTTGTTCACAATAGCAAAGTGATGGAAACAACCAAAGTGCCCATCAATAGATGAATGGATAGAGAAGTGGTATATTCACACAGTGGAATACTATGCAGCACTTAAAACAAGGAACTAAAAAAAAACCAAAAAAACAAGGAACTCATAAAATATTGTACAAAATGGGTGACCTTGGAGGACATGCTGAGTGAAATATCAGTCACAAGAGGACAAATACTGCATAGTGCCACTGTTACAAAATAGGACTGACATGGGGATTGGGAGGAAACTAAGAAAATAAGGCATATATAATGTACACTGCACTGAAACAGATGAAGGAAAAGACTGTTTAAAAAGAATATATGAGTAGGTATTACTTGCATGACAACAATCCAAAATAAAAGCTGCATAGCAAGGTGGCTGGGGTTGGGGGTGGGTAGGAAACTGCAAAAAGAATTATTTTTAAAGATAAAAGCAAACTGGGAGGGATTGTTTTTGTTATGTGCCATCAAGTTGCTTGTGACTCATAGTGACCCTGTGTCCAAGAACCCTAAACCCTGCTCTATCCTGTGACAACCTCACTGTCTCCAACACACCTACTCCCATTACCTCAACCACTGAATTGATCCATCTTACCGAGAGTCTTCCTCTCCTGCTCTGTCCCTCCACCCTCCCAAGCATGACGTCCCTTTCCAACATGGTCCCTCCTTGCAACATGTCCAAAGTATGTCAGACAAAGCTTCAGAATCCTTGCCTCCAAGGAACAGCCAGGCTTCACCCTCTCCAGGTTTTCTATCATCCCTAGTCACTTCCAACTCTCCGATGCATAGCACGCAATTGTGAAGACTATAGCCCAAATCAGGCGCACCTTAGTGCCTGACATTGTTGCTCTTCAGTACTCTGGAGAGGTCCCTGACAGCTGACTTTCCCAGTGCGATTTGTCTCTTGATTTCCTGGCTGCTGGTACCAAGAGTGTTGATTACAGAGCCAAGCAAACTATAACAGTTAACTATTTCAATCTCTTCACCATCTGTAATGATGCTGCTAATTGGCCCAGTGGTAGGAATCTTTCTTTTCTTGATGTTGAACTTCAATCTGTATTGAAGGCTGCAGTCCTTGACCTTCTGCAGCAAGCACTTCAGGTCCTCCTCAGTTTCAGCAAGCAGGGTTGTGTCATCTGCATAACACAGGTTGTTGATGAATCTTCCACAAATCCTGATGCCACATTCCTCCTCACACAGCCCAGCATCCTGGATGGTCTGTTCTGCATACAGATTGAAAAGGTATGGAGACAAAATAATCCCTGGCAGACCTCTTCCCAATTTTGAACCATGCAGTGTCTCCTTGCTCCATTCTGATGACTGCCTCTTGGTCCAAGTATAGGTTTTGCATAAGCATAATCAAATGTTCTGGGATTCCCATTCTTCTCAGAGTGAGCCACAGCTTGTTGTGATCCACATAGTCAAAAGCCTTTGTATAGTCAGTGAAGCACAGGTAGTTCCTCTGGTATTCTCTGCTTTCTGCCAACATCCATCTAACATTAGCTATAATATCCATAGTACCATGATCTCTTCTAAACCCAGCCTGCACATCTGGCAGTGTGCAACAATGAATGAATGGAAATCCAAATTCTCTATAAATTTTTGTTAAAATCTAAAAAACCCCAAAAAACTTAGAAAAGAAAAAACCCAACCCTGACAGTCATGAATCTAGTTTAGGCCTTGGATTTGGAGGGGGTGGGGATGGGGTCTAAGTAACTTTAAAGAATGTTTGGAGGTTGTTGTTGTTGTTGTTGTTATGTGCCATCGAGTCGCTTGCGACTCATAGCGGCCCTATGTACAACATCCCTAAACTCTGCTCTGTCCTGTGCCAATCACACTGTCTCCGATATACACCCATCCCAATTACCCCAGTCACTGAGTCAGTCCACCTCATAGAGGGTCTTCCTGTCCTGCGCTGTCCTGTCCCTCCACCCTCCCAAGCATGATGTCCCTCTCCAAGGACTTGTCCCTCCTTGCAACATGTCCAAAGTATGTCAGATGAAGCCTCAGAATCTTTGCCTCCAAGGAGCAGCCTGATTTGACCCTTTCCAGGATGAATCTGTTTGTTTTCCTAGCAGTCCATGGTACCCTCAATATTTGCCATGTTGCTCCCCTGGAGCATGTGGAGGATTCAAACCTCATGCCTTCAGGATCGCAGTGCAGCTTCTTACCACTAGGCCAAGAGAGAGCAAGCAAATGAGACTATATATTAATAACCTATGATGAGTCTAGGCAAAGGCTATATGTTGAAGAAGGGTCAGGGAGAGAGTCATTGAATATGCAAAGTTAGATTAATTGGGGTAGGAGGGTGAATTGCGTGTAATATCTAAGACCCACAGCCCTAGATTCAGGAAAGCCTGGATTGGAGTCCCAGTCATGTGACTCAGGCAGATGTGTCAATCTCTCTGAGCCTTTTTTCCTCATCTTCACAGTCGAGACAGCAGTGCCTGCCTCTAGACATGTCAGGAGACTTAAAGAGAATCCCTAGAAAATCCTCAGTGTCACGCTTACTGTGGAAACTTTCGTAATAAAAACCCTCATTAGCATTCATCATCTTGGCTGCACGCTGGGCAGAGTCAAATTTGTTTTCTCTTTGGAAGGGTCCCCGCAGGCATTTGGACAGAGCTTGGCCTCCCAACTGTGTCTGTCCAGCCGACACACTGAGAAGTGCCGGAGGTCACACAGGCTTGTGAATTAAGCGTTAAGTTTCCTGAAAAGATGACTTTCAGGAGGAGGGGGTGGAGGGCCTGGGCCTTGTATCCGAAGTGCAGGTGGCAGGGCGGGCTGAGGCGCATCCAGAAGGCTCCTGGGGGCAGGTCCAGTGTTGAGCTTGGAATCCCAGGCAAGTGAGCACCACTGCTGAAGTGATAGATGTTGTGCACCCGGAATCTGAGAGGCCGGGACACACATAGCATTTGAAGCATGGGAATGCATGGCAGCTTTGTGGCTTCTTCCCCCCAGTCCCCCACCTCTTGTCTCCTTGTTTTGTTCTATCTTTAAAGGGAGTAGAGTCTACATAGGGTCTGCTCCATGGAGATGCATAGGAGGCACCTGCCTTGCCCGTCACCCACCCTTCCTGCTCAGAATCACTCCTGAGCCCTCTGCTCCTTCCACCACCCGGCATCAAAAGTTGGCCTCTGCACTCCTAACTGGCCCCAGTGTTTCATAGCCTGCAAAGTATTTTCTGTTGGTGTCTTAGTCCATGGCCTTCCTAACTTCTGTCTGTGCCCTATGCTGCCTTATAGCTAAAAGGCGTCTAACTTGTCCTCAGAGTCCCTGCATGACCTAAATGGTTGAACTCTTAACTACTGGCTGAAAGTTTGGCCCTTTATACCTACCCAGGAGCCTGAGAAGAATGGCCTGGCCTGCTCACATAAGTCACCATGAGCGGCAATCTACAGTTCCTGATAACATTGATAGTCACAACACTGTGAGCTCCTTGGTCACCTGGAGCTAACCAGAGCACCTGTCCTGCCTAGTGTCTTCCTGCACCTGAGCCCACCTGCCCCAGCCTGTGCTTCACCCCTCGGCCCAGGCTGTCTCCTGCCTGACGTGCCTTCCTAAGGTCCCTGCAGGGTAGGTGACACCCATCTGCTTTCCTTGTCCACCTTGTCTTGAGCACACAGTAGGTACTGGACAAAGGCTTGTTGACCTTAACCACTAGGCTATAGCTGTCCCTTTAATTATTTATGCATTCTTAAGGCGCTTTCATGAACATCAGAGTGGCATTTCCAAATGTTGTCTTGAGTAATTTATGACCATTGGATTGAGAAATAAAAAGATGTGTTTACCATCAGCATATATCTGAATAGTCAAGAGACTGCTTCCCAATGAAATACAACCAAGATTCTTAAACTACCTTGGCGTTTTTAAAAATACAGATTGTTTTGTTGTTAACAATGAGTTTCTCAGAACCATTTTACCTATCTTGGGGATAAATGGCCCTTCAGATTTTTTGGGTTTTAGTTTTGGTTTTTGACCCCATTTCAAAATTGGTCCCTGAACTAATCAGGGAAAAGCATATTTAAATTACCCCACTAACTCTCTGAAGGGACAGAAAACAGAGAATTCACAGCATTTCCCCTCTCTCTATGAATTAGACTTCTCCGTGTGCTTGATGAATAATAGTGCTGGCCTCTTTTCAGAAATGAAGTCGAAATACGGAGAAATGAAATTTGTGTCTTATAAACTGACTGGAAATGTGATTATAATACAGCTGTCAGTTTTGTTCAAGTGGACAATTTTTAAGTAAATCCAATTGCAGCGGCATTTGGTTCTTTCAAAGCAGGGTGATGTAGCTGTTTCCTGCGTATTGATTATTTGATTGGTACCTGTCTGCTGGACGTATTTTTTTTTCCTCAGTAGCATTCATTGATGTGGTTTAATGTATATTCCTGTAATCTTTCCCTGTTTTATAAACTTACAATCATAATTGAGCTACATTAGAGAGGCACGATCTGCTGAAATCACAAGGTCGCCTAATGGCGGTGCCCTTGGTTGTTGGTTTATGGGTTGGAGTGGTCCTCGGGCAGTTCTTCTGAAAAGATAGAGCGCATTTCTCTTTCTCCGCAGAGTAACATTTCTCGATTCCATCCTGTGCCCTGGGAAATGAGGCCATCGAGTGTTAGACTTCTTGATTCTTTGCCTGTGAAAATCGGTATTTCTGCTGAACACAGTCTGCAATTCAGATGTCTTCTCCAAATCCCAGTTCTTCCTGTACATTTGAAAATGGACCCATGGACTGTGACTTCTCAGATCAGAGGGGCTGGCTTAGCTGCGTCCCCGGAGCACAGTCTTATCAGCCTTCCCAGGAATCAGGGAGAGGACAGATTCTGGCTGTGGCTGCATCTCTAGTGGTGCACAGCCTGGGCCTTACCACCATGAGCTGAGTGTGTGTTCTCACCTCAGTGACTACAGACTCTTCCCATCTGTGGAATGGAGACTCAGACCACCCTGGAGGGCAGAGTCCTCTGGAGCCTCTGCATTGTTGGCTAACAAAGACTCATCTCAGACTGCTGGTAGTGCAATGGTGAACCATTGAGTTGGAACCTTCCCATAGCTGACCACCCAGTGGATTTTCAGAGGCAGTTTACATAGGAGGGGATTATCCATCTTTCTCTCACAGAGTAGCTGGTGGTTTTGAACTGTGTACCTTTGAGTTGTGCTCAGGCCTTTTGTTCATAGGGTCATCTATGAGTCATCTACGACTCGACGGCACCTAACAACAACAACCACCACCTTTGAGTTGACAGCACTAGGCCTTACCACTAAGTCAGCAGAGCTCCCTCATCTCAAACTGTACGTATCAAAACCTGACCTTTGGTGTTTTAATCCAAATCCTACTCCTCCCAGAATGGGTCTTCCCCAACCCAAGAGATAGCTGGCCCACCTTTCCAGGTGCTCAGGCCACGAACTTTGGTGGATCCTCGTCTCTCTCTTTTTTTCCTCGTATATACAACCAAGCTATCTGTAGATCCTGCTCACACAAGCTTCAGAACATATCCAGAACCTGTCCGCCCTGCACCACCACGAGAGCCTCCATTCTAGTCTAGACCTCGGCCCCAGCAGCAGCGCTCTCCACTGGGGCACCAACTCCCTCTGCTGCCCTTTCCTTACCAGCACCGGATAGCATACTTACAACATGGACACCAGAGTTGGCCCCACTTGATGGGTGCTCTCCTAACACACCGACTGTCTCTCCCTCACTCTGCCACTTGAGCCCCACACAGGGAGGTGGGAGGCTGCCACTTGGCATCTTCTTTAGGGTGGCTCCCTGCTCCCCCACTGCCTCGTGGTGCCAGCCTTCTTCACCACATGTAGCTGAAGGAGGATGTAGTCAGAGAGTTGTCTCAGGAAACTGGAAATCACGGGGCGATCAGTTTCAGGGTTAATCCTGACTTTCAAGATGTCCTGGGCCCCAGCCCACTTGGTGAGGTTGCCTGGGGCTGTGCCCACAGAGCAGCTCGTTTGGTAGTAGGGTAGCTGTCTTTCCCCCCACCACACACCCACCTCCCACCGCCCCACCTGCCCCCAGCTCAGAGGCCAGTGAGGTGACACGGAATCCTGGGGGTGATTCCAGCATGAGAGGAAGCTTGACTTCTGGTCATGATAGCTGTTCAACCACAGAATACCCAAAACAAGCCTCTGGGGAGACTGAGCCAGTGGCAGACACCGTGACCTTTACCAGAGGGTGCAGCCAGGAGAACACGCCCCCCCTCCTCAGGAAGTGGGCGGACACGCTTCCCACCACCTGTCCTTCACCTGCCCCATCCCACCTCCACCAGGCCTCGCTTTCTACCCACCTCAGTGCGCACTGGGAAGAACAGGGATGAGGAAGCAAACCAGCACCTCCTAACCCAAAACGTTCCCTTTACGGTTTAGGAGGATCCCAAGAAGCATTGTCACTGAGAGTCCCAAAGAAGGATCAAAACCAAGGCAGGAAGCACACAGGTTGGCAAAGCGTGACCGTTGTTACTGTGTACAGTCAAGTCAGAACCAACTCATAGCTGACTCTCCAGCTGGGCTTTAGAGGCTGTACATCACGTGGGAGATTTCACCTGGGAGGAGATTGCCCGTCTTTCCATCATAGAGCAGCTGGTGGATTCAAACCTCGAATCCTTAGGTTGCCAGCACGGTTGATTTAAAAAAAAAATATAGATATACTTGTTTGGCGCGCTCTGGTGGCCTAGTGGCAGGAAACTGCACTGCAATCCCAGAGGTGCGCGGTTCAAATCCACCAGATGCTCTGCTGAAGAAGGAGGAACAATCGCCTCCTGTACCAGTCAGATCCAATTTGACGGTACACACACAATCAATCGAGTTTAAAAAAAAAATACTTGTTTATGTACAAAGTTCTTATCCATTGGTTTTCACACCACATCTTTCCCATTTGCTTCACCCACCCCTCCCTCCACCCATCAAATTGTGTGACCTTATGATTAACCACTCCTGTCCCCCACCCATCCTCACGTCTCTGTGCCCACCATCTCCCACCTTGAATCCTCATACTCGTTCTACAGTACTGGTCTTGTACAATAATTGTCCTTATGGGACGGAGTTAGTTTCACTCAGCACAATGCTCTTCAGTCCCTCCCAAGTTATGTGGTAATCTACAAAATCACTGCACCTGCGTGCTGTATAGTATTCCACCGTGTGAGTGTACCATAATTTCTTAATCCATTCAATTGTACTTAGACATTTGGGCTGTTTCCATGTTCTTGCGATGGTAAATAATACTGCTTTGAACAAATGGTCTAAAATCTCTCTTTGTACCTCAGTTCTCATTTTCTTGGGGTATATTTCAAGCAGTGCAATAGCAGTATCATATGGATGGAATTTCTTTGTTCAGTTTTTTGAGGAAGTGCCAAACTGCCTTCCAGAGTGGTTGTACCATTTTACAATCCTGTCTCTCCACATCCTCTCCAACGCTTTTTACTTTCTGTACTGTTAAACTTTGCCACTGTTACTGGAGTGAGATGGTAACTCATTGTGGTTTTGACTTGCATCTCTCTTATTGCTAGTGATTTTTTGAGCATTTCTTCATATGTCTGTTAACCATCCGAATTGCACAGCTCTTTTAGCATTAAGCCACTAGAGCTTTCTGGAGTGACAATGAAGCCTCCTTCCTTTATTTAAAAAAATAACAAGAAAGCAGGCATCGTACTTGAAAAGGAGAGGTCTCTCCGGCCAAAGGTGGCAGAGTGTCTGAGCCGGAGTACCCCTGGTGCCCAGAGTGCGCCAGCACAGCCGGAGCCTACACTGTTTTCCAAGTGAACATCAGCTGTTGTTTGCAGTGTGGAGCTTTTCAGAAATATCCAGAATACTGAGCTCTGGACAGTTGAAAGCTTCGCTTATTATTTCCACTCTGACCAGCTGGAAAATAGGAGTGGAAATTGGTTTGTCACTCTGCCCTCGCAAGAGGCTGCTCCTCCAAAGAGTGGCGCTCATCTAATTCCCGTGAACTCTGGGAGCAGCACAGAACCAAGTGGTGGGAGGGTGATGGTTTTCAGGCTTGGGGCTGGCTGTGTGAGAAGGCCACGGTGGAGGATCCAAGGTGTGCCTTAAAATCACTCTAGGAGCTTCAGAAACTCTTTTTGCTTAAGCCCTTATTTCACCAAGTTCTTCTGATTCATCGGTTCCAAGGCCAGTGCCTAGAATCTGCCTTTTTACACACTCCCTTAAAAGATTCCACTGTGCAACCAGTGATGAGACCACTGGGCTTGGGCTCAGAGAGGACTTTTCTGGAATTTGATCTCTGTTTGACCACCCTCTGAATCTCAGTTCCCTCCAGCAGCTCACTTGCCCACCCCCAGTCATCCATGTGTCACCAAGGAGCCATTGTGGTGGCTCAGTGTAGTGGTGACATCTCTCTCTAAGTTCTGGAGGTGCCTCCTGGGGTGCAGTGAAGCTTGGGAAGTCCCAGTGCTCAGTGTCAGGGAAGAACAGCTGAGCTTCCCTCCAGGCCTGAAAGAAGCCTAGGACATGCGGTCCCAGTGAAGACAGTGGTTGACTTGAACTTGGGTTCACCTGTGTAGAAGCCAGAAGACATTACCTGGATACTGCAGGGCAGCTCAGGGGAGAGGCAGGAGCACCCAGGCCCACAAAGCCCGTCACAAGTCCCTATCAGCCCTGCAGACTCCCCGTGTTCCCCATCTTTCCTCTCTCCCCTCTTCTTGAATCATGCAGTTGAATGTGTTAAGTTAACCATGCGTACGTTTTACCGCTCACTTAAAAAACACAAAACCTAAACCAGTTGCTGTTGTGTCTGAATCACGGTGGTCCCGTGCGAGACACAGTTATGCTCCACACGGTCTCCAGGGGCCAGTTTTGGAAGGCAAGCATCAGGATTTACGGTGAATTTGTGTCTCCAATCTTTCTTTGGTGCCACCTCGAGGACTCTGCTTTTGCTTTAAGACAATACACTGAGTCTCTCAAGCCTTGGACACCCTGTAGGGGGGGAGGTCCTCAGTGATGGCTACATGCCCCAGCCAGGTACTCCCCCCCCCCAGCTCCAAGTGTGTGCTCCATCACCAAACTGCCCTGTGCGTAATTGAACCAGGCAGGGCTGAGGGACCAACGTCAAGTCATACTCTGCAGCACTAAAACCCCAGGCGTCGGTCCCTCACTCTGCTGGTCGCCCTGAGTCAGCGCCAGTCCTGGAAACAGCCTGTTTTCTTTCAGGCAGAGTCGTAAAACTTTTTTGTGAACAGACGGAGAGTCAGACGGCCAGACCGGGAGGCAGAGGGAGAAGTCAGTGGGGCTGAGCCCGACTTCCCAGTCCTCAGGCCTCTGTGAAGTCATTTATTTACCATTAAGCTTAAAGTACCATCTCCTCCTCTAGCTCTCCATCTGGTCAGGACATCATTTCTTCACCAGGTTCAAGGTGAGCTAGATCTTGCCAGGTCTAGCCCTCCCCTTGCCAAGTCCCAGAGCCACATCCTGATTTTTAACCTCGTGTGTCCATGTTATCTTTCTCATTCATCTGAATCTTTATCGCTCATACCGAGGCCTTCAGCTTTATAGTGTGCTTTGCATTTCTCTAAATGCAATTGGGGGTTTTCCAGGGCTGCATAAAGCCAGGAAATATGCATGTCATTTAAATGACTCTGGTTAACCTTTACCCTTTAGCTTGCTGGCTGCTCATAAAGCTCTCCTTCCTCACCCAGATAGTTTGCATTCTCCAGAGCCACAAAACTGATGAAGACCTGCAGCTCTCTTTGTAGCCCTGCTGGGCCCCTTCCCTCTGTGGCCTCCGCTCCAGGGCCCCTGGTGCCAGACTCGCAGAGGAAGCCGGAGGTGGCAATGTGACTCTCAAGGCCTGTGGAGAGGAAGATTCCAGGTTTATGCAGCACTGTTACTGCTCCCTGAGATCTCCTATACCCCCCAGATTCTGCTGCTTCCTTTCCTGTTACTACGTCTTCTGCAGTAACAAGTAGTAATGGTAGTAGATATCATCAATCCGTTTCCGCAAGCAGGACACCGTTCTAAGTATTTGACCCAAGTTAACTCATAGAACTCTCACAACCTTTTGTCAGGTTGTGCCAGATGCCGTTGTTATGCCCGTTTTACAGACGAGCACTCTGAAGCACAGCGAGGTTAAGTAACGTGTCCAAAGTCATTCCCTGCCAGGAAGTGGAGAAGCCAGGTTACAAATGAATGATTCTGACTCTAGAACTTACACCTGGACTCTAGGCTGGAGCCCTCTGTGTACATATTCACTCATACACACATCTGCCTGGCCATACATCTGTCCACCCACTTATCCAGCTGTCTCTGAGTTGTAAGGCACCAAGCTAGTTGATAGACATACAAAGAATAAGACACAGACAGCTGATGACATCCTGACACGTGGACATAGGTACGTCTAGAAGGCCTTCAAAGGAAAACAGGGAGAGTGGAGGGTGCTTGAGGATAAACAGGCCCAGAAAATGCTTCTGAGAGCCCAGCTGTCTCTGAGCTGAGCCTTACCTGCAGATATACAGGTTGGGAAGGAACAGTGCAGGCAGAGGAAGTGTCTGAGTGAAGACTTGGAAGTTGTGTTTGGTGTACCTGGTCAGTGCTTCATGCCTAGAACAATGGATAGTGCATTAGTTTTCTCCTGCTGCTGTAACAGAGTCTTATAAATTTGGGAATTTAGAATGGTACTCATTGATTATCTAAGTCAGAAATCTGTTGTGTGTGTCTCAGTGGGCTAAACCAAGGTATTGGTAGGGTTGTGATTTTTTTTCTGGAGGTTCTCGGAGAGAACTTGTATCCTTGCCTTTTCCAGCTTTTGAAAACCACACACATGCCTTGGTTCCTGACCCTTGCCAGTGATGGCAGGTTGAGTTCTTCTCTTACCATATCACTCTGATCTCCTATCTCCTCCCTCTTACCTCTAAGGATTCTTATGATGACATTGAGCCCACCCATATAATCAGGGATCTGACCACATGGCCTTCAATTGAATCATGTCTTGAAATTTCTTGGGCCTCAGAAGGTGACATTCTCAGGTTCTGGGGATTGGGAGGTGGGCAACTTTGGGGGTCATTATTCTGATCACAAAAAAGGGAAGTGGGAACTGATGGCAGGTGGGCCTGCAGGTTCGGCAGAGGTGATCCCTGACGCCCTGGTGGTTGAGGGTTACCTGAGAACCAATGACAGACAAACAGGCAAGGGACTGTTAGTTACCCTTCAGATACTCTTCAGTTCTATGCCTGGGCCTTGACCCCTCAGCCCCCGTGCAAGGCTGAGGCCTGTCCAGCAAAAACCATGAACTCCTTTAGTCTAGGCCCAGGGCCGTACATTGCTTAAGACTCTTCTCTCTCTCTCATGTCTCAGGGGGTCCTTGGTCTTTGCCCATTGACACTCCCAGTGGCCACTCCCAGTGCCGGGCACCTAGCCACTTCCTGCTTGCCTCACCACCCTTCCCCTTAGTTTCTCCTGGCAAGGTGTTTGCTGTCGTTGGTACTGTCCCCAACAGCTCCAGCTCTCGACTCCCCAGAGGAGGAGGTTCAGGCATCACTCTCCATGGTCTTTGACCATTCAATCCTAGACCACCCCTTACACAGGCACCCTCAGGTCCCCAAGCCGAGCTGGTGGTGGTTGTTATTATTGATTGCCTTCGAGTTGAGCACGACTCATAGCAACCCTATGAACAAAAGGCCTGAAGCCCCTCTACAACCATCAGCATTTATCAAAGTTCATAGTTTCCAGAGGCAAGTTGTTTAAGAAGTGGATGCCACTCCTGCTTCCAAACCTGTCATTGCTTATCCCCATGCCCCATCTATCCTGGACATTTCCCCCCTCACTTTGGTTCCCTGAGGCACAGAAGGGAATGGGCCTTCTCTGCAGCCACTTCTGGCCAGCACAAACATCAGACAGAAGTCTAAAGGAGGTCTTACAGGGGCTCCTTCTCCAGGAAGAGAGAGACTCGAGAATTCCTTCCCATCTTCAACGGAGCTGATGCAGAATGATGAGGTTCTTGAGGAAAGCGGTGGGATTTGAAAATCAAATAAGTGGAAATCTTTTGTTTGTGTTTCACGAAACAAGAACCTCGTTGACCATGATAGGAACTCCTTCCCAAGCTGGGCCTTTAGTATATGTATGAAAATTGAGATTCTGCAGAGTTCTGCAAATGCCTTTCTGGAGTTTGACAACTTTGTTAAAAAACAAACCACAGTCCCCATAGATACTGACTGTGGTGCGTCTCTGTGTGTGTGCGCATGTGCACACACACTGATGTGCACATATGGAATGGGAAATCATGGGTAACTTGCTTTGTAGAAATCCACGGCTGCCTGTTTACTGTTACTCAGCGCTTTGAGTGTGGGGACCGTGGGACTCACGGGCAGTTGCCGCTTCCCCTTCAAGCAAGCTTCTACCCAAGAAGTTCCAGGTTCATGCTTTCACTTCTTCCCCTGCAGTGAGACAGTGTTTCTCATGAAAATAGGTAACACTCCCCTATTCCTTCTCCCACACTGGATGAGACCAGGATGACACCAAATTTGGGATGAGAAATGAGGGGTTAGAAGTGAAACTTGAGCCATAGTTCCCAGTGAACTGAGAATAGCAGTGCAGCAGATGGAGGAGGCCAAAGGGTCCCCTTGTCCGCCAGGCAGCTGATTGCTGAGTGGAAACTGTGTGTCCCCTGGGCCTGGCCGTGAAAGGTTAAAGGTTCAGATAAACTCAGCAGCATTGCTGAAGAGAGGCCTGGTGCTCTGCTCCTGAAAGATCACAACCATTGAAAACCACCTGCCTAGCCAGGAATCCACATCGGCTTGATGGCACCAAGTATTTTGATTGGGTCTCTTCACCGTATCTCTCAAGCCTGCTCTCTCTCCTGAAAAGAGAGCTGTCATCCTTCCCCAAGTTGAATTAACTCCCAGCTGTGACCAGCTAGCAGGGCCCTCCCACTCTGGATGGAGCTCCTTATTCCACCTCCACACACACACACACACACACACGGAATTCTTTATCTTGCAGTTAATCCGTGTCCTTGTTTTGCTGTGGGTATACATGTGGCTGCAGTCAGTTACACGTTGGACTGAACACACTTAGAGCTGGCGAGCTGGCTGTGCTTTGACGGTCCCCATTCCAGTTAGGGTGGATGTGGGAGCTCCCCGGTGGGACTTGAGGGTGTGGCTCCTCCTCCAGCAGATACTTGAATTTACCCCACTGGCCGCAGTCCTACCCCACACTAGAAGATTTTTGGAAAACCCATTCAGTGAGAAATCTTATAGCCAGAAAGCTGGCTGAATGGACAGGGGCAACAGGAACTGCCAGCGAGAGTTTATTGTGTGGCAGGCACCTTCAGAGAGTCACTTTAGAGGTCCTCACTGGAAAGGGCTGAGCCAGTCTCTGACCCCAGGACCACCCTGTTCCAGATCCCGTGCCCTCACCACACACCACCATGACTCCACTCAGCCACTTTGAGCCCTGGAGTCATGTGGTTCCTCTGTGCACATAATTGGGGTGGGGATAACACTCCCACAAAAACAAAACCCAAGTCCATTGCCTTTGAGTTGATTCTGACACATAGAAACCCAACAGGAGCAAGATGCCCCACCTCTTCCTCTACCAGAGCAGCTGGTGAGTTCAAACCATCGACCCTCCAGGAAGTGGCTGAGCGTTCTCTCCTAAGCATTCCAGCATTGATTTGGGCTAGAAGAGGGTAAGAGCCCAGAATAAACACACCATGCTGGTCCATCGCCACAGCCTACCCGAACCATGATGAGTCCTCTCTTCCTACCCCCTCTCAGCTGCGAGGGTGGGAAAGGCTGTTGAAAAGGGAATCATTGAATTATCATGATGATGACGAAGAACAGCTTGAATCTCCTGTATGTATCACTTGCAGGGCTGGGGACCCGGTAGTGTATGAGCTTAGATGCATTGGCAGGGACTTGGGAGCTGGAACTATGCCCCTTGTCTGTAGAGGGCTGCCATGTTCCACTTCAGGTCTTCATTCTTTGACGTATGTCTAGTATTCTCCATTCACCAGTAGGCTTATGACCTGGTGTTTGCCTGGGACCTCAGGTCCTTCGTGGTCTGACTCATAGCCTCCTCTCCATCCACACCACCCCATTCAGGCACCTGCCACCGGAGCCTCTAGATTGTTAACCATGCCACGGCCATCCCTGGCACCCTTCAGATCCCTGCGCCTGGGTTACTGCTCAGCAAACACTTTCGGGCCCCAGCTTGTGCCTTGGCACAACTCGCTGGCACCAGGTCTCTGCGCGGCATTTCTCTTCTCTTTTGTGTGCTTATTTGATTGACATACCTGTCACGGTGCTTGGAGTCAGAAACTCTGGCTGTTCTAGTCACCATTGCGTCCCAGGGCTGACAGTTCAGTGGGATGTGTCAGATGTGAGCGAATGGAAATGAGAGATGGGGTTAGGAGCAGAGTGCTTCCCTGAGGACACTGGCCTTTACTGCAGCGGGCACGCCCACGCCGAGGTGCCCGGCCCACCGCCATGCTTGACAAACAACAGGCCTGCTCAGTCCCTTCTCTCTGGGAAGCTGGGATGAGATCCAGTCTTTACTCGAGGGCCAGCATTCATTTCTGAACTCGCCCTCGCTGCATGAGTCATCCCCACCGTGGAGCAAGGCACTTTTTAAACTCTGAAGGTCAACCAGTACATCAAAATATCTAGCATACCCGTGCTCTGCTCTACCAGGCCCTCCCTCCACGCCCGCTGAGATGTCTGCCCTTGTTCAGCATCCCTTGAAGAATCTGCCTGGGAAGAAGCCACCAGGCCAGGACGGTTATTACCTCTAGGAAAATTAATGCTGGGCCATCCATCCTGGAGGTATAAAGGGCCGGTAGCCAGGTGGCTGCAGTAATGCATGTTGCTCCACTGGGGGCCGCTGGTTTGGGGAGGCCTCTCCTTGGCCTCTTGTATAAATCAGAAGCCCTTTCTTGGAGCATCAGCAGAGTCCTGTAGGGGGTGGGGGAAGAGAGCCAGCTCCGGAGCTCCCTCTCCTCCAGATGTCTGTCACTATTGGAGAGGCTTAAAGCCACCTCCCTCACACCCCTTCCCAGCCGGATCAAACTCAGGGCTCATTTCCGGGAGGCCTGGGTGAAGGGCTTCCCGCCTGGCTGTCAGAGGGGAGCGCCTGGCCCCTTTTCACTCTGCAAGCCTTAATTGGGTGGTCAGAGGGCACATCTGTGACTTATAAAAAACAAGAGGCATGTTGGCAGTAGTGCAGGGGGAAGAGACCTTGCCTCTGGCTCCAGTCCCCAGGGAGAGGGGCTGGGAGCGGTGCCGAGTGTTCACAGGAGGCACACGGGGCGCCTCCCAGCTTGTCTGCTCATGAGGCCTTGCTTCAGCACTCACCTGTCCAAGCCTTTGTTTCTTCATGTGTAGAATGGGGATAATGACACACATGACGTGATACAGAGAATTGGTGAGAACGAGCATAACCGTGGGCTGTGAGCCCCCACCCCTGTCATTATCATTATCTCCCGTGGTGTAGATGACGGTACAGTGGGCCCAAGCCCGACGCGCATCTTCTGTCTCCTGCAGTTTTAATCTTCTCCCACGTGGCTCTCCTGCGAGGTCATGTGGATGCCTCGTCCCAGATGCCATGGGTGTGACTGTGCATCAGGTCAGGTTCTGCTGCATAATAGGCACCTTGCACTCTCTGTGGCTTACCTCAAGGGCCATTTCTTTCTTGCTTATGCTGTATGTCCCTCATGGTTGTGGGAGGGACGAACGGCCCCCCCATGTTGTAGCTGCACTTTAGGGCCCCCACTCTGACACACTAACTGCTCTGTTGAGGGTGTGGGTGCTCAGCTATAACTGCAGAGCAGTGAATGGCTCCCCGGGTTAACGAGTGCACCTCCTCTGCCTGCAATTCCCACCAGGGTCCTCATATCAGCAGTGATGATGAGGGGATGTTTGGGGATCAGGGACTCTCAAGCCAGGGAGAAATCTGGGGAACTAAATATCAGGAAGGAGCTGAAAACGAAACCAAAAGGGAAAGGGAAGAACTTAATGAGTTAAGGCCTTGCCCAACTTCAAGAGAATCTGGCAAGTGCTGGGCTGGGCCAGTGGTCACGACCCATTGGCTCAGGACAGGGGTGTGATTCACCAGTAATCATGTCCCCAAGTGCTCACTGTTGCCAACTTATTGTCAGATCCCAGAGATGGTGTAGAACAGCCCTCTGGTTTTATGTGCTGGGATCCCCCTTAGACCCCCACCCCGCTACCTGATACTTGCTCTTGTTACTTGCCATTGAGTCAAGTACGACCCATAGCAACCCCGTGAACAACAGATCTGAACCCTGTCCTATCCTGTGCTGCCTCACACTTTCTGACACACCAGAGCTCGTTACTCTGTGTCAGTCCACTTGGTTGAGGGCCTTCCTCTCCCTCACTGATCCAGCTCAGACAGGCTGCTCAAGGTCCGCTCCAGCTCTTCAGTGTGTGCAGCCCCGTCTGCTTCCACTAATTTCAAGTTCACCTCTGCCCAGCAGAAGCAATTCTGCACCTGGTCATCTGTATTCCCCACCCTAAAGATGTTTGCCATGTCTAAAAACCAACTGTGTCATTATCTATTATTTTTCTGAGATTTTATTCACAATTTAGCTCCCTCAGAGCAAGATTATTGTCACGTACCATCGAGTCAGAACCAACTCACAGCTGACCCTCAGCGGGTTTTCAGGGGCAATAAATCACATGCCCATCTTTCTCTTAAAGAGCAAGCTGGTGGATTTGAACCTCATGCCTTTTGATTGACAGTGCTACTTCTTACCACTAAGCCACCAGGGCTCCCCTTCAGAGCAAAGTATAATAAGCTAGTCTTAATAAAATAACTACACCTGTGAAAATTTGGGATCAAAACAGTTAGCATATGCTTTTCTTCCTCATCAAAAGGAAGAGAAATAATGATTAAAAGAACATTTTGAAGTATTCACACACATATCATCTCACAGCTCCATGGCCCACAATATTCCCAGAGCCATGCCTGCCCACAGGCCCTGACTATTCCCCAGTATCCATGATGCCCCCTTCCCTTAGTGGTGGGCAGAGATTTTCACAAGAGCACCCTCCACCTTCTGTATTAGGGGGGCAAGATAGTTTTAAAACATATTCACTATTCACTTCTGTCATTTTTTTTTTAACTGAGGGAATGAACCTACCCCCCTTGATATTTTTTTTTTTTTACACCTTCTTGGCTCTGGGCTTCAGCATTGGCTTAGTTAGTAGGTCGATCCTACCAGACCCTCCAAGGGAGGAAAATGAGGTTGTCTGGCTTAGATATTTAGTCTTGGAAGCTCTACTGAGCAGTTCTCCCCTGCCCTGTCGGGTTACTCTAAGTCAGAACGCACTTGATGACGCTAAGCTTGATTTTGGTATGTCTTAGGAAGGAGCCCTGCTGTTAAAACCTCCTTAACAGTGGCTAAATCACCCAGCTTTGATGTTTAAACCCACCAGCTGCTCTCCGGGAGGAAGATGTGTCAGTCTGTTTGTGGAAAGATCTTACAGCCTTGGTAACCCTGTGGGGTAGTTCTGTCCTCTGCCTGGTAGCATCGTATGAACCGAAATCTACTAGATGGCAGTGGATTATAGGTATTGAGAGCCTAGTAGGAGCCCGGGTGGGGAAGTGTATTAGAATTAGCTGCTGACTGGAAGGTCAGCAGTTCGTATCACCCAACCACTCTACGAGAAAAATTAGGCAGTCTCCTCCTCTAAATATTTACAGCCACAGAAATTCACTGGAAGGTTACCAACTCAATGGCAGTGGATTTGGGCCAGGGAGGAGAAAGATGCAGAAGAGTAGGTACCAACAGAAAGGTTGGCAGTTTGACCCATTAGCTGCTCTGCAAGAGAAAGATGTGGCTAGTCTGCTTCTGTAAAGGCGACAGCCTTGGACACCCTGTGGGGTAGTTCTCCTTTCAGGGTCACTGTGAATTGTAATCAGTTTGGGTGATTCCTGTGTTTGAGCTATGGGCTCTGACTCACTGGGGTGAGTGTGGATGTAGGAGCTTACACCGAGGAAACTGCCTTCGCTGTCCAGGCTCCCTTACGCAGGATCACACCCTGCAGCAGATGGCAGGGTGGTCACATCACCTACCAAGACATTTTTCTGTCTTCGCTTTGCTGAGGGTCTCTGGCTGAATTCACATGAGATAAAGGTAAATTCAGTGCCACACCTCTGAAGGACAAGAGAAGTGGAGTGTCAGGAGGAGATGACTTCTGGGATGCATCTGGAGGAATGGTCCAGGTGAAACCATCCCTCATCCCTGCTCCACACACCATAGGAGACTGCTTATAACCTGCTAGACCAGGGAAGATGAGGACCTTGAGGGCGGTTAACAGAACTGGGCATTCCACTGTGGGCCACACACTGGGCCAGGCACTTTGTGGAATATTAATTAATTTAATACAGCAACCCATGTTGACAGAAGAATAAACTGAGACCCAACCATTACTCCAACTCTGATAAACATTGACGCTGAAGGTCCCATTACTACTACAATTCCATGAATGAAAGGAAAGAAGAAAAAAAGAAAAAGAAATCTTTGAGATGAGAACAGAATCAGTTAAGCTCAAATTAGTGTTTGCAAAAATAACTTTCCAAGGAGACTCTGGAAAGCCTGAAAATGAAAAAATGCTTTAAGTATGTTCTTTGTGATTGCTTTTTACTAGTTTTGTTACCATTATATCTACCACACGGGTTTTTTTCAGTTCATCTTTTTATAGGTGTTAACTTATTGACAACAATTACCATAATTGTGCAGCCTTACTCATAATCAGTCGATTTTTCCATCAGTGCTGTTTGCCAGCTCCCCACCCCCTCTCTCCTGATTCTGGTAAGCATCAACAGAGTCATATTTTTCTTTTCTTGATTGACTTACTCCAGTCAGCATAATGTCTTCCAGCTCCACCCACACTGTATATACCTGGGAGAATAGGTAAAATATAATTGCTGGATCATATTGTAATTGCAATTTCCATTTTTTTGAGGAACGGACACACTGTTTTCCCCAGAGGCTATACCGTTTTGCATTCCCACCAGAAATGGACAAGGGTTCTCATTTCTCCACTGTTTGTCATTTTCAGTTGTTATTGTTTTCAGCTTAAGCATCCTAAGTGGAAGTGTATGTTATCACATTATGGATGTGATTTGTCTCTCTTCTCGGGCTGATGGCACTAGCATCTCTTCATGGATTTGGTGGTCATTTGAATGTCCTCTTGAGAAAAATGTTATTTTACGCCCTTAGCCCATTTTATGATGGAGTTATTTTATCTTTTTTTGTTGAATTGTCAAAGATTTATATATGTTCTGGTTATTAGATTGTTTTTTAAATTGCAATTTGAATGATAATTTACACAGAAAATGGACTTTCTATTCTATCATTTATACACTTTTTGTTTTATGATTTTAATTGTAATCACACAGTATCAATGCATCCATGAATCCTTCCATCCCACCCCTTCCTGCATTCTGGACCTCATCTCTTGGTAAATGCTGGTCTTCTGACCTGTGATTGATTATTCTAAAGAGTGAGTGCCTCCCTGGTGTTATTGTCACCTGCTAGATCTATAGTTTGGCTGAAAGTTGAGCCACAGATGTAAGTTTTGTTCCAGGCTCAAAGAGTGATTAAGTTGCACTTGTGTCTTTTGGACCAGTGGCATGGCCATTTTTATGTTTTTGAGTTTTGTTTTATATTTTCCTTCATGCTGCTCAGAACATTTTACAGTGATCCTTTTTAGAACAGTTAGCAGTAGTAGCTGGGTACCATCTAGTTCTTCTGGTCTCTGGGCCTTAGAGTTGAAGTTTATGTGATCCATTAGTCTCTTTGCCTAATTATTTCTATACACCTTTGTTTTTATTTTCTCTCTGTTATTCCAAGCCAGAGAAAACCTGTAGTTGCACCCTAAAGTGCAGTTATCAGGCTTTTTAAGACCTCAGTTACTACTCACCAAAGTAGGATGTAGAACATTGTCTTTGTGGACTATGTTATGCCAGTTGACCTTCATATTCCTGAGGCCCAGAACCAGCAACTCATTCCCCCAGGGTATTTAGTTATGATTAAAATGTTTACATAGCTCTGCTCCCTGTTGGCTCTGCTATATTTATGGTTATATTTATAGAATATAGCAATATGAATGTAGAAACTTAATCTGTCAAACTTTTGTATGATCATGGATGTGAGGAGAAGCATGGTGTTAGGATTGGTGGAAGATCTATCAACAGTCTGCGTTATGCAGATGACACAGCCCTGCTTGCTGAAACTGAGGAGGACCTCATGCACTTGCTGCGAAGGGTCAAGGACTGCAGCCTTCAGTATGGACTGAGGCTCAATGTCAAGAAGACAAAGATTCTCACCACTGGACCAATCGGTAGCATCAGGATGGATGGCGAAGAGATTTAGATTGCTCACAGCTTCAGTTTGCTCGGCTCCACAGTCAACACTCTTGGCACCAGCAGTCAGGAAATCAAAAAACGTATTGCGATGGGAAAGTCTGCGGTTAGGGACCTCTCTAAAGTACTCAAGAGCAACGGTGTCTCTCTGGAGACTAAGGTGCGCCTGATACAGGCCATGGTCTTTGCAATCACTTGTTGTGCATCAGAGAGTTGGACAATGACTAGGGAGAATTGACACCTTTGAGCTGTGGTGCTGGAGAAGAGTATTGAATGCACCATGGACTGCCAAGAAAACAAACAGATCCATCCTAGAGAGGGTTAAAGCAGGCTACTCCTTGGAGGCAAGGATTCTGGGGCTTCGTCTGACATACTTTGGGCATGTTTTAAGGAGAGACGGTCCTTGGAGAGGGACATCATGCTTGGTAGGGTAGAGGGACAGCACAGGAGGGGAAGACCCTCTATGAGGTGGATTGATTCAGTGACTGGGGTAATCAGGATGGGTGTGTCGGGGGCGGTGCGGTTGGCGCAGGATAGAGCAGGGTTTAGGGCTGTTGTACATAGGGTCGCTATGAGTCGCAAATGACTTGATGGCACATAACAACAAAACAAACAAACTTATCTGTCTTGCCTCTGTATGTCGTTGTTGTTAAGTGCCATCGAGTCGTAGGCGTTTCATAGTGACCCTGTGAACAAAAGACCTGAACACTTGTATAACTTTTATCCTTTCTCCAGGTTCATAGGGTTTGCGGAGGCAAGCTATATATCCAGTTATGAATTAACGTGAATTATTGCTGATATTGTTGACTACATTTCGTGTGTCCCTCTCTGTGTCTTCCCTTTCTTTAGTGGTGTTGTGATTGATGACCATCATCTTGTTGTGTATATGCTTTCCCTCCACCCATCTTTATATGTGTCTGTTACCTATTTACTGGTCTTTCCACTCCCTCTTCCTCTCTTCCCACCTCTGGTAACCATCCAGAAAGGACCTCTCTTAGATTTTTATAATAGATGATCTGTGCTTTTCATAAGTGGCATACAATATTTGTATTTTATGGGTGACTTATTTCACCCAGCATAATGTTCTCTTGATTCAGCCAAGTTATAGTTACTCAGATTCATTCATCTTTAGTATTGCACCGTTTGTTATTGACTCTATGTAACATAGTTCTTTATCCATTCATCTTCTAATGTACATAGCTTTTTTCTATCTCTTTGGGATTATAAGCAATGTATCACTGAATGTGGGCGTGCATATATCTGTTCATCTTGCAGCTTTTATTGCTTTAGGATTTATTCTCAGGGGTGGGATTGATGGATCAAATGGTACTTGTATATTTTACTTTTTAAGGAAGTACGAGACTGCTTTCTGTAGTAGTTGTGCCATTTTACAGTCCCACCACAGGGTAGGAGAGTGAAAATCTATCCAGACCCTCACCATAATTTACTGTTGGCTGTTTTACCGAACTTTACTGTTATTGCTGGAGTGAGCAGATAGCTCATTTTCATTTGTATTTCTCTAATAGCTAGTTTGTTCATCATAACAACCCTATGAACAAATCTGAACCCTGTTTCTATCCTGTGCCATCCTCCAACACCCTCAAGGCCATTGCTGCAGTCATCATGTCAATCCAGCTGGTTGAGGGTCCTCCTCTTCTTTGTCATGCCTCTGCCTTCCCAAGCATGACATCCCTCTCTAAGGAATAGCCTCTCCTAACAGGATGTCCAGAGTATATGAGATGAAGTTTTACCATCTCTGCCTCCAAGGAGTACTCTGACTACATCTTTTGCAAGATGAATCTGTTTATTCTTTTCACAGCCCATGGGATATTCAGTACTCTTCCCCAATACCACAGTTCAACTCTTCTTCTTCTGTCATTCTTACATTGTCCAGCTCTCAGATGTAAGACAATGACTTGGATCAAGCACATCTTACTCCTCAAACTGACATCATTGCTACTCAATAATTTGGAGAGGTCCCTCACTAACAACTGACTTGCCCAGTGCAGTGTGGCTCTTGATCTCCTGACTGCTCGTACCACAGATATTGATTGTGGATCCAAGTAAGATGAAGTCGTTGTTCATGAAAAGATTGAATACATACATTCAGTTAAAAACTATGCAACATGAAAGAAAAATGAATTTGAGAAACTGTATAACATCGATGAATCTAGAGAACATTATGCTGAGTGAAAAAGTTACTCATAAAATAAGATGAAGTTGCTATGAGTTGTACTCCAATTGATGGCACCTAACATCTACAACAATATCTAATGATCTAGAGCATATCTTCATGTGGTTTTCTTGCCATCTCAATGTCTTTGGTAAAGTGTCTTCTTCCATTTTCAAATTAGGTTGTATGTCTTTTCCTTGCTGAGCTATTAGTTTTCTTTAAGGATTAGTCCCCAAACATGTCATTTCCAGATTATTTTTCTTAATCCATAGCCTCTCTTTTTTACTCTTTTGGAGAAATGTACAAAAAAACTTTACTTTTTAGAAGATACCTGTTGTTTCATTCATCCTCTGCTCTTTGTGCATTTTTGTTATGTTTGGCATTCTGTTTCTGCCAGAGGCATAGGGCTTGTAAATTTGCCCCAGTTTTTTCTTCCATGATCTTAATAGTTTTAGATTTTATACTTAGGTCTTTGAGTTTTTGTCTGTAGTATGAGATTGATAAAGTATTTTAATGAATAAATGGTTTTAATTATTATGAAGTCCCATTTACTTATTTTGTCTTTTACTGTTTGTGCTTTTGTTATTGTATTAGCTGATTTATTGTTGAAAGCTACATTTAACTTGCTTGTTCTACTAAAAATTTTATGGTTTTAGATCCTTAATCTGATTTGACTTTAGTTTAGTAAATGGTGTGAGGCAGAGATCCTGTTTCATTTTTCTATATGTGGAAATCCAGTTTTCCCGGCACCATTAATTAAAGAGACTTTTCTGACTCCATCAAATGGCATTGGCTTCCTTTTGAAAAATCAGTTGACCATAGACATGTGGGTTTATTTATAGACTCTCTATTCTTGTCCATTATTCTATACTATACTATACTATACTATACTATACTATACTATACTATACTAGTCTTGAGCTATTTGGATTATGATAGCTGTGCTGTATGTTTTAAAATCAAGATTTGTAAAACCTCCTCCTTTTTCCTTCCCTTTCAGCACTATTTTAGATATCCACGACTTCTTGCCATTAGTAGAAAGTCTGTGAAAAAGAAGACTTTTTTTAAGTTCTTTTATTACAATTTGAGTGAAAGTTTACAAAGTATATTGCTTTATCAATCATTCATACAGGTTTGTTTTACCACACAAGCTACAATACTTATTATATTTGATCATTCATGTGTTCTGTATTGCTTGTCCTTTCACACATAAAAGTATTTAGGTGATATTTAAGAATATGCCAGAATGAACATTCTCCTTTTCCAGATTCTCTTGTGAAAAAGAAGACTTTAAAAAAATTATTTTATTCTGGTTTATTTACAAAGTTTGAATACAATGTTTTTCTCACCACATCTTTCCCATTTCCTTCACCCACACACACATATCAGATTTTATGACCCTGTGATTAACCCCTACTCCCCACCCATCCTCACCCCTCTGCTTACACCCTCCCCCCCTTGGATCCTCCTACTCATTCTGCAATAATGATTTTACAGTATTTGTCCTTCTGGGATTGAGTTCACTCAGCATAATGCTCTCCAGTCCCTCCCAAGTTAGGTAGTAATTTAAAAAATCATTGTTCCTGAGTGCTTCATAGTATTCCATTGTTTGAATAGATTGACATGTTGTTGTTATGTGCCATCAAGTCACTTGCTACTCATAGCAACCCTGTGTACAAGAGCCCTAAACCCTGGTCTATTCTATGCCAACCTCACTCTCTGACACGCCTGCTCCTATTACCCCAATCACTGAATCCATCTCATCGAGGGTCTTCCTCTCCTGCGCTGTCCTTCCATCCTCCCAAGCATGATGTCCCTCTCCAAGGACCAGTCCTTCCTTGCAACATGTCCAAAATATGTCAGACGAAGCTTCAGAATCCTTGCCTCCAAAGAGCAACCTGGTTTCACCCTCTCCAGGACAAACCTGTTTGTTCTCCTAGCAGTCCATAGTGTATTCAACACTCTTCTTCAGCACTACAGCTCAAAGGCATCAATTCTGTTTCTGTCATCCCTAGTCATTGTCTAGCTCTCTGACACATAGCATGCAATTGCAAAGACTGTGGCCTGGAGAACTTGGTCTCCAGACTGACATCATTGCTCTTCAGTACTTTGGAGAGGTCTCCGACAGCCGACTTTCCCAATGCAATTCATTTTTTAATTTCTTGGCTGCTTGTACCATGAGTGTTGACTGTAGAGCCAAGCAAACTGAAGCTGTCAGCAATCTCAATCTCTTCATCATAATGATGCTGAGAATCTTAATTTTCTTCTTGTTGAGCTTCAATCCATATGGAAGGCTGCAGTCCTTGACCTTCTGCAGCAAGCACTTCAGGTCCTCCTCAGTTTCAGCAAGCAGGATTGTCTCATCTGCATAATGCAGGTTGTTGATGAATCGTCCTCCAATCCTGATGCCACATTTCTCCTCATACAGCCCAGCACCCTGGACGATCTGTTCTGCATACAGATTGAAAAGCTATGGAGACAAAATACATCTCTGGCAGACACCGTTCCCAATTTTGAACCATGTGTCTCCTTCCTCCGTTCTGACAATTGACATAGTAAATGCAATAATGGGTTCCAGCATAACAGCAGTTCCGATGATGGCCTGGCGTGGCAGTGTTTTGCTCTTTTTGCTCTATATTGGGTCGCTGTGAGTCCGAGCCAGTGGTACCTTACAACCTAGCAAGGAACCCTGGTGGAGCAGAAAGTTCAGTGCTTGGCTGGTAACTAAAAGATTGGCAGTTGGAACCTCCCCGGCAGCTCCACCAGAGAATGAGCTGGTGATCTACGTCCGTAAAGATTACAGCCCATGGGCAGTTGTGTTCTGTCACATGGGGTCCCTGTGAGTGGAGGTTGACTTGGCAGCACCTAACATTAACAACAAAGTCTGTTCTTGTCCCTCTGCTCTGCTGCCTTCAAGGCCATTAAGAACAGGGGCCCTGGAGCACCCACCGCAAAGAGCGGCTTCTTTCCCAGGTGGCCGACCCTGGAGCGGCCAGTAAGCTTTTACGAAAGCCACACACAGCTTCCCTTTTACTCTGTGAAATAACACCAGTTCTCAATCTCCTGTTTCTTTTAATAGAAGCAGTTCATGGTGTGTGCTGGGGTGGATATAAACATCAGAGGCAAAACTGCTTATCTCAGATCTTTACTGAAAAAGGAAACTGGGAGCTTTCGCAGCTGAGTCCCTGGGAACCTCCGGAGACTAACCCCGCAGCCTCTCTGGGGAGGTGGTGGTGTGGGCAGAGCATTTCTGTGGCAGCAAAGTCAGAAAATGACCTGCTGTGGAGACACGGAAGTGGCATGGTGTGATTGTGGGTGTCCACCAACATCTCTGCTTCCTCAAGAATTCCAGTTTGGGGTCCCCCATGGTCCTTTTCCTGGCAGCCTCTGAGAATCATTCCATTAACCCACCAACACAGCAAAGGACTGGAACATTTAAAAGTTTTACTTCAGGCAAAGAATTTCCAAGTGAACTCGCCGCTGGCTCACTTGCAAGTCTCCAGGGGCAGGTCCCCTTTACTCGGTTCTTCCGAAGAACCTGGATTGACGCAGAGGTTGTATTTGATGTGATGGAGTGCTTGGCTGAGAAATAACCAAGCATGCATATTTCTGTTACTATCTTAAAATAAACAGCGGCCCAGCAGAGGGTTAGAACGTCTAAACACATCTTCTGAGTGTGAAGGATGATGGAGGTTTGAGAGGACACAGCTGTGTGTCCTCTAAACACACATGAAGGAGGCAGGAATTCCAACCACAGGCCGGCTTCTCTGGCACCTCATTGACGAGCAAAGACAGGATGGGAAAAACAGAGCCACATACACATTTGGTTGGTTTTAACAGTGCCTCGTGATGGCTGGGTGGGCAGAGGCCAGGTAGCAAGCTGTACTTGATTCCAAGGCAGGCCACCTTGACGTTCTTTTTGGCGGCTGCCCTAAGCTACCCCTACCTGCCCTGGCTGGGGAGGGGGAAATTCTTGTATTCTAACCCAACTGTTCGCCAGCCAACCAGACTGACTAGCTCAGTGACTAGATATGCTTTGCCCATCACACTGGCACCAAGAGGGCAGAGTGATCAGTGCTGAGGAGGGGATAGGACTTGTGTGCCCTGCCCTACCCTGGCAATAGGAGGCGCTATGGGAACAGCTTCTTCTGTGAAGGGTATCACTATCACCAGTGGTGACAGCCACCATAACTATTAAGATACCACTTCGGGCATGGAGGGAAGTGAAAATATCCACAGCAGAATCTACTCCCAATCCATACTTTCTAGACAGTCCTCACACTGTATTAACATCCTTGTTCTTTCTGTTCTGATTGTTTCACCCTTGTTAACTTAAAATCCCTGCATCCACCAGCCTTTTCATCCATGCTTTAGAATAGCTAATGACCCTTTAAAAAAAATAAATAAATTTTAAGCTAAAGTTTATTTTTACCTGAAAAATGTTCAGTAGAGTTCAAAAAGTCCAAAGGATCAATGACATCGAGATTTAATGATGCTTACAATGAGATGATGGCCATCATTTCCTCCATTGTTTCAGCTTCAAATTTATTCTGGCCATTATGGTGCCTTAGAGTTACTTCCAGCTCAAAATGAGACAATTCTTCTAACATCCAGTAATTCATAAAAACCCATCATAGTTACAGTGACCGACATAATACCTCCAGTATCAGCCATTCATATTGTAGTGGACAAAGTTGTATAATCTGATGCCAGGCACTAAAGTAAATCCAGAGATCCAAATTACAAATCCAATTGATAAAAAACGGATGTATGTGCAAATTTTATGTGAAAAGGAACCTTCCAATATTGTCTTTCACCTGGTCCAAAAGTTATCATGCTGAGAAGGGACCATGGCAAGTCGACTTTGATATTTATGGCAGCATCTCAACAGTAGCAACTGCCAAACAATCACCAGGAAGAAATAGAATAGCTACTGACCCTTTAAAAAAAGAAGAAAGGGGGAAAGAAAAAAGCAGTGCATTTCTCAAAGTGGATAATCCTTACTCATTGGCCTCAACACTTGCTTAGTTGAAAGGTGACTTCAGGGGATGGTTTCAATTCAGTGTTGGAAGAGTGAATCAAGGCCATTGTCTTGGGGACTCCTTTAGCCTCAGTAGGTCCAGTAAGTCTAGTTTCTTAAAAATTTGAACCTCCATTCCACAATTTTCTCCCTTTTGACTGAGATTCTTCTTTTGTGTCCCTAATCAGAATTATCCATAGTGGCAAGGCTATATCTTAACCCAGCAACCTCATATCTAGGGTTCCCTTGACCTTGACCAGATTATGAGCACGTGAACAGTCACTTTCTTTAACTGTTTGGCTCCCACAGCCATACTCACCCCAGTATTAGTCCAGGGCTCACCCACATATGTCATGTTTATTCCAAGTGATTATGATGTGTAGTGACCCTATAAGTCTAACTGTCCCAGGGGTTTCCAAGACTAATCTTTACAGATACAAACTGTTTTTGTCTTTCTTCTACAGAGTGACTAGCTAATTCCAACTACTGACCATTTCATTTGACAATCACTTATATAAGAAACCTGTGCACTACCAGGCAGGCTTCTTTTAGCCTGCATTTCAGCTCCTTAAACATCAGCCCTCGTCTGCTCTGGAAATAGACAAAGAAATGGCTATTTCCCCTCCACACCTCCCTTAACCTCTTAAGTAGGCAGTGTGACCTGAGCCCGATGGACAACAAGGCAATTTTCATCAACTGAGTTTTCTCTCCATCTCTTCTACTCTCTTGTTAAAGGAGGTCCATGTGGCCCAGCCTGCTTTCTTTTTAGATCCATGCAACCCAATCCTTTGTAGCCACCTAAAGGACACCACAAGGGACCGAAATGAACTTGGTTTTGAAGGGGAGGTGGAAGGGCGGCAGGCAGAGGGTACAGCCAGATGAAGGGCAGGGTCAGGTGTTCACAGGACCAAATGTTAGTGGGTTGAGTGGGACGCAGACTTTGAGGGGAAAGCAAGGCATGAAGGGCAAGGCAGTGTCAGAAATGGAGACCCTCAAAAGAAAGAAGAGTTTTGCCTTGGCCAGAGGTGTGCATGCTTGTATATATGTTCCAGAACCTGCACTTACACATCGACAGGGCTGGGTGATGGCAAGGGACCAAGAGGCCTTTACTTCTCAGTGTCACCTATACAGAAGTTGTCATGTGCCACAGCGTTGCCTCCGACTCACAGCACGCACCTCACGCACTACAGAATGAAAACTTGCCCACTCCTGCTGCAGCCCCACAATCTCAGCCTAGGGCCTCTAGGCCAGGAGGAAGTTCTCTTTCATTGGATCTAGAAGGGAGAAATGATGGCCGGAAATCAGGTGGGACACAGGGAGGGGAGAGTGGAATGCACTTCAGTGTAACTGCAGCAGGAGGGTCCCAGCAAGTCGGAGTGACAGCGTGTGGATGGGAGCAGGTTTCCTTGAGCACCAGCTTCCAGTTGTACAAATGACATCATGATAAAGGAAGAAGAAATTGGAATTGTCGAGGATTTCACTTGGATCCGCAGTTAGCACACATGGAGACATCACTCAAGAAATCAAGTGATAAAAAAGAAAAAATCAAGTGATCAATAGCATTGGGAAAATCTGCTGACAGGGGCCACTTTAAGGTGCTGATTTCACATGATAGACCAATAGTATGCCTGATCTAAGCCACAGTATTTTCAGTTACTTCATTTGTGTGTGAAAGCTGGACAGTGAATAAGGAGGACAGAATCCATGTCTTTGAATTGTCACGCTGGGACAGAAAATAGACAGCCCGAAGAACAATGCCAGCCTTTCTTGGAAAAAGAACAGCCAAAGTGCTAAGAATCAGAGATGATGCGGCTTTATCTCACGTATTTTGGACGTGTTATTAAGAGAGACCAGTCCCTGGAGAGAGGGAGAGATAATCATGTTTGAAAAGTAGAGGGTCAGTGAAAATGGATAAGGCCGTGAATGCCAGGAATTGACGTGGAAACTGCGCAGGGGTCTTAAGCCCAGCTGAGATTGTGGGGCTGCAGCAGGAGTGGGCAAGTTTTCATTCTGTAGTGCGTGAGGTGCGTGCTGTGAGTCGGAGGCAACGCTGTGGTGCCTGACAACTTCTGTATAGGTGACACTGGGAAGTAAAGTGAACCTAACTTTGCTACCGGATAATCAGTCTTTTCTCTAGGTACTTGCTGGCCCTCCTACAATCCTTTTTCAGCCCATCCTAATGAGTCAGGCATGACAGGACCTGCTGCATCACCTTTGGGTGACAGAGGTTCAGGCTCTGAGAGCTCAAAGGGAAACTGAAAAGTGGGGTGAGTCAGGGCTTCCAGAGACCTCAACAAGAAGCTCTGCTCTGTCCCAGCTAGACTGTGCCGGAGTGGTTTCC
>NW_006399912.1:185393-192880 GCF_000299155.1 Elephantulus edwardii | reverse complement strand
AGAGAGAGAGAGAGATTACAGTAAACAGTCTTGCTTAGGAAGGCCAAGGCCATGTTCATGTACAGGTGCAAGGCTGTGGGAGGAGGCAGGCGTGCTTTTGTGGCTTAACAGGCCCTCCTGGCTCCAGCTGCTGAGAAGGAGGGCAACCCGCCTCCTCTCAAGCTTGAGGCTCCCACACGCACCACCCGTCAGTTGCCTGACTGACTGTGCACGCTTCTCCAGACCACACCAGGCATTTCCCTTCTGGGGAACCTGACCTCCAATGTCCCATCTGCATCTGAATTCTTTAGAAAGAGTTCCCCCCCACCCCCCCTTCTTTTTTCTCAGCAGTTCTGCATGCCTGCCTTGGCCCCAGTGTCCAAATATTTCTTTTCTCATTTCCCTACCGCCTGTGCCTTGTAGTTCATAATATAACTCAAATGTGAAAAATTAGCTTTGCGTGGTTACAGTGCATTTTGCATGAATCACATGTAAACCAATAAAATCTGTAAGTTGAATCAAGTTATGCTTAATGAGGAAGTGGGGCCCGCTTAAAGGGGCCATGTGCCTTTAAACACCACCCCCTTAAAGTAAAGGAGAAGGTGGTCCACCAGTGGCTCAGGCGTGACAGGTTTCACTCTGCCTGGTTTTCAGCTCCCTCAGTCACCTTTGAAGTGTCTGCTTGCTTCTTGGGAGGTGTGATCAAATCGAACCAGCGTGAAAGTCAGATTTTCCATGACTTGTTTCTTCTTTGAACAGTTGCTCATCTTTCTCTCTCTTTTTTTCTTAAGGTGGTAATCTTTTAAATGGCATTCTGTTTCACATATGTGAGCTTGGGATCTTTGATGTAAGTTGCAGGAAAAGGTGGGCGGTAACACTAGGGAAGGCAGAAAGCCTGCATCTTGTAGTTCATGCTTTAAAGAGAACAAGAGAGAAGAAAGGCCATAGGGGCAAGGATTTGTTATTTGTTTTGTTTTGGGTTTTTTTTTAAAGACAAGGGGAGTGGAGAGTGAATAGGAAGAAAGTCCAACGAGGGATCCTGCTGTGTGGCTTGTAATCCCTGCTGCTGATCACTTTCCAGCTCTGGCCCTTCGCTTTCCCTTCCCCCCATCTGCCCTTGGCCAGCTCTGGCCTTCTGTCCTGCGTGCTCTGTTCTGGAGGAAGGTTCTAGATAGCCCAGGAGCTGAGAGTGCCACACACTGCCTGCATATCACTATCACTGAGTTGGTGGCATGAGATTGCTACCAAAGTGGGACCTTCCCTTTGGAAGTTGATGTCTTCCATCAGCTTTTAATTACACAAATACTGTGTAAATGTGTTGTCCTTTTAAAAATATGAAATTTGAGATAGTGAGCCTTCCATATCTAAGGGACTTGATTTGAGGACTCAATCAACCTCTGATCAGAACTATTTGAAGTGGAGGGAGGATGGCTCCTAAAATGCAGTGAAGTGGTCAAGGCAGTCCTTGAAAGGCAGCAAGTGTTCATTCATATTTATGTGAGTTTGTTAGAAGGAGTACTGGTCGTACAGTGGGTAATATATCAGAGCAGCAGTTTTGAATACACAAGTCACTGTTTGGGAAAAAGATGGGTAATTGGTCCCTTACTATTAAGATTTATAGCTTCAGAGACCCAATAGAGAGTCACGGTGAATTGGAAGTGACTTGACAACAATGGGGGTGGTGTTTTGTTTTTTTTTTCATGGTTGTTGTAAGTCATCTAGGGATGTTTTCAAGTATTTGGAAGGACAGAGGTTCCAGGCAAATACTGCATCACTTTAGATAAGGGACTTGGGGGAAGCGTGGGTGGTATAGTGATGAGCATAGATAAGGTACTTGAGTATCCCTGGGATTTCATATCCATGGGGTCCTGGAACCAAACCCTTGAGGACTCAGCAGCAGAACTGTGCCCTTTGCCCCTCCCTCCCCTCTCTACCACAGTTAGAGTTGTCGTTTTCTTGCAAACCTTCCTGAGGAAGTACATATGAACTGATAGGAAAAATTTTGTGTGATCGCTGCCACTTTTAAAATTACAAAAGTTTTGTATTGCCAATTCATTGTAGGACTTTTAGGAAATAAGAGCATTTAAAATATCCGTTAGGACCCAGAGATAAGCCCAGGAATGTAGCCTAACTGGAGTCTTCCTCGGCCTGCTGGTTCCAACCGTCATGCCTTCATTTTCCCTGTCAGACCCTAAGGGCATGCTTTTTCCCAGACCATCCACTCTGGTTACCTGAGATGGGTTTTAGTCATGCACCTGGGAATTTTTTTTACCTAAGTAAATTATTATCTCTTCTTTCTATCCCCCTCACCCACTCAAATCCATTTGCCATCAAGTCAGTTCCAACTCGTAGAGACCCCCTGTGTCAGAGCCCACATGTATACCCCATGGGGTTTTCAGTAACTGATTTTTCTGAAGTAGATCACCAGACCTTTCTTCCGCAAGGGAAGATTCTCAATTTTCAGTCAGTAACTGACATATTAACCATTTGCACCACCCAGGGATCCTTTTTACATTTATAAAAATTATATAAAGTTTTCTTGTAAGATGAAAATTCAAGTTAAAAATAAAGAGATAAAGTTCAAAGAAAGTATCAGATGGTGCCAGTGGGATGCAGCTATTAAAAAGACTTAAGATGGGAAAGAACTGAGTGAAGGCTCGGAAGTGCTATGTGAACAGCTGAAGAGCAGCTAAGGTTTATTGTCCTATGGTCTGATTTTTCCCTACTTTGACCCCTCGGCCCTAACCTTGAGTTTAAACTTCCTGGAAGCTGAATCCCTGTGCTTTCTCACGACATTAACTGTAGCATAAAATTCTAGAAGTGAATTTAGATACTCACAGGCAAGCCCAGTGGTAAGGCTTAATGTGCTTGGAACGCTGGGAAGGAGGGCTGTTTTCCTGAATTGCATTCATAGCTGTAAGTAAAAGCTTCCCATCACTTATGAATTCCCTTATCTGAAAGATTTAATCAGCTCCCTCATCCTGCACGGATCTCCTGCTCGCTCTCCCTGTGTTCTGGGGACCTCTGTAAGTGCCTTTTAATATTTCCATTGTGTGTGTTAAACTTTAATTAGAATTTGATGTATCAGAAATATTTTTAAAAGGCTCGGCTCAATTAATTTCATTCGCAGCCCTATTATTTTCTATCTTTCTTTACCTGAATCATTAATGGCAGGGAGTGCTGACATATAGGACTGAGTCCAGGGCTTTCCTAATTAACTCCCAAGGATGCCATGCGCGATCCATCGGCCTTGGGCTCGCGTTACAGCCTGCTGTGTTTACGGGTGTGTTTCCCAGGGCTCCCCTTGTGCATCCTCCCGTGTATGCTTGGCCCTGCCAGGCATCTGTTTTGTGATTGACTGGAATGCCCCCACCCCCTGAGGAAGATGAGGCAAAGGGTTTTGAATTAACCCTGGACTGCAAGTCCTTTGCATTACCACAGTAAAACCTGTGGAAGCCAAAACCTTTCTAAGACAGAAGCCTGCCAGAGAAGGAAAATGCAATTCTTGTCTGTCCAAATAAGTGGCCGAAAACTGGTAAGACCGGTCAGAGGCAGAAAAGTTCTGAGAGCCAGGACACCAAGGCCGTCTTGACCTCAGGGCTGCCTGGTCCTCACTGCAGTCACAGGAGCACAAGGCACCTCCACGTACGTCCACAGCCGCAGTTGACTCGTGAGTATGAGCTGGTCACATGTGTCTTCAGCTACAAAAAGGGGCCTCTGAGGTGATCGCCTCAGGTGGTGGTCTGAAGCGGGGGGTTTGCAGGCTTTGCTGCTCAGTGAGATCATCTGGAGAGCTTTTGAAATTCCCCCTGCTCAGCTCGTGTACATGCCAGCTGAGATTTCTTAGGGGGTGACAGGCAGCTTCAGTGTTTCCTCAGAACTCCCCAGCTGAGTCCAGGTACAGCAAAGTTTGAAACCCCTGCTGTGAGGATTGACTGGGTTCTCAGGCAGCATGCCCCCCCCCCAGCACAGGGACTGGCAGAAGGGGTACTCAGGGAGAAAACTAATACTCGCCCTCTCACTCTCTCTTACTTTCTCCCTCCCTAACCTCCCTCAGAGAGGTCTTGGTCCCTCTCAAGCCCAGTCCATCTGGCTGAGTTTCCACCTTGCCAGTGTTTGCACACCCAAGGGTATGTGAGAATCAGGACTTCAAACCAGTTCATTCCCATTCAACCCCTGCTGAGAATTTTCCCAGGCACACTGAATCAGAATCTACACTTCAACAAGATCCCCCAAGTGATTTTTATTGATCTGCAAACCCTTCTTATACATAAGTGGCCTGGTTCAGTATATCTAGGATGGAAAAGCAAGTTCTCACTCGAGGGTCAAATCAGAATGAACTAGTGTGAAGCTGGGTGGGAGCAACTCTGAAGCTCCTGTGTGACTGAGCATGCCCCCACATCTCCTGTGCCCAGCCCCATGTGGCAGCCACATGCCCCTGTGGCGAGTGAGCTTGCCAGGCCCTGCTGGTCCTCAGAGGCCTCCACGAGCAAAGCCAGCCCCTGTGAGCAGCGTGGGCCAAGATGGGAGTGGTGGTGTGCGCGTGGGCCTCATCAGTCCTGTGCCCGATATTCCTTCCTCAGGCCTGGTGTGTCCTACCTTAGGCCTGGGGTTTTTGGTGGTTTTTGGTTTTTTTGGTGTGTTCCCCCCCACCCCCCCATTTGTATCTTTGTTTTGGGTTCTGAATGTGTCCTCCTGGAAAGGATACCTTTTGGCCTCACCTTATATAGAGAACTGATTGGTGACTCTAAAGGCATATCAACACCTTGGCTCTGTGTTAAGTGAATCCAGAGCCCAGATTGTGTAGCCAGAGCACCTCAGGCCTCCTGGGTCAGGGAGCTCACAAGCAAGCAGTGGGTCACGGAGCCTTTTCTCAGATAGGCATCCTCACACGGCGCTCTAACCAGGGATGAAGCAGGGCCGACTCCCTCAGGCCTACTCGGTGGTCAGGTCTCTCTCCTTTCTGTTTCCTGTCCTCTAGCCCTGAACTGTCCCATACAACTGCTAGTTCACACCTGTCTGTCTAGTAAAACGGAAATCAGACGAAGAATTCTGCCCCTTAGTCACTGTAGCCATGTCTCATCTCAGTTGCTTGTTAGCCACATGTGGCTAGCTAGATGGAAGAATGGAATCTTTCATCTTTTGGAAGCAGTCATTTTAGTATGGAGGGTTTGGTTTGTTTGGGTTCAACTTTTTATTTTCTCCTAAGTATCTTACTAATTTTATTACATTTTATTCAAGAGTCATGTCCTGCCTTTGCACACAGAGTTTGTACATTTGCATCACAACATACTCTGTTGGACATCGCTGTCTGTCTAGCCAGTGAGGGTAAAGCCAAGAAATTGGGAACACACAGGTCTTGGAGCCTTCTAGAGCCCCAGTTCGGTCACTCACCAGTGTGGGAGGGCAGGTTTTTACCCCTGCTGCCCTGCAGGTAGGTCCCTGCTGGCCCAGTGATTGAGAACTGAGCTGCTGATTAAAAAAGTCAACAGTTTGAACCCACCAGTAGCTCTGGGAGAGAAATATGTGTCAATCTGCTTCCATAGAGAGGAGAGCCTGGGAAAGCTTACAGAGCAGACCCCTACAGGGTCACTATGAGTCAGAGTCTGCCCACCTGCAGGGGGTTGGTGGCATTTTGCTATTTGTGTATTTGTTTTGGCGATGAAAGTACTTTTTGAAAGGGAGGGAGGCAACAGTAACACCTGGGCAAATAACAATGCCTATCTCACTACATTGTTCTGATGATTAAAGAAATTAACACGGAGCACAGTGCCAGCAAACCAGCTTCCATGGAATTTCTTTTAACTCTTCTCAGCCTTATAGAGTAGAGAAGAATTATCCTGTTGGGTTTTTGAGGCTGTACTCTCAATGGCCACCACTCGTCTGTCAGTTTGTCATACTGTGATGGCTCACAAGTTATTGTCAGGACCGAAGCTATGCTACTGGCCTTTCCCATACCAGTAGGGTCACCCGTGGAAGACAGGTTTAGTGAAACTCTCAGATAAAGATAAAGAATAATTAATGGACATTTGAAAATTCTGTGCAAGCAGTGGAACATTGTCTGATAACAGTACCCAAAGATAAAGCCCTCAGGTTGAAATTCACTCAACATATGACTGAGAAAGAGCTGAAGTCAAGATCTTTTCAAATATTTTATATACTCTTAAAAGTTGAACGGTGAATAAGGAAGACTGACGGAGAACCGCTACCTTTGAATTGTTGAGAAATACTGACTAGCCCATGCACTGCCAAAAGAACAAACTATTGGAAGCAGTGGAGCTAAGACGGTGAGGCTGCTTCACGTGCTTTGGGTACGTTATGAGGACTGGCCAGTCCTGGGGAAGGACATCATATGTGGAAAGTGGAGGACCAGTGAAACGAGGAAGCCCCTTCATCAGAGGGACCAACACTGTGACAGCAGCGGTGGGCTCAGGTGCCCCAGAGCCCGAGGATCGGCCAGGGAGAACACACCTAACAACAAACAAGCCTGACGGAAACAGACTGCCTGTTTCCTAAGGAGCAGGGGTGAGTTCAAATCACTGACCTTTCAGTTAACTAACTAAACACTTAGGTTGGCTTCTCCCTTTACTAGCCCATTATTGTGGCAAGACAGTGGAGAATGGCTGAGATGGTGCCAGAAGGTCGCCCCTGGCCCAGTCCTCTGGGTGAGGTGGTCTCTCTGTGAGGGCAGGCGGCCGATGTGAGCATCATGCAGACCACCTATGATTGATTATTCAAGAAGAGGCACCCAGCCAGGCCTGCAGGGCCCAGCACTGGCTGTAGGCAGAGGTGATCTTTGACCTCAGTCTCAAAGGCCAAGTAGGCTTTAGCAAGTGAGGAGAAGGCAGTCCCTCTGACAAAGAGTACAGCACAGACACGGACTGGAGGCAGAGCCTGAGGAGTCATGTGTATTTATTGGAGAAGAGCTGAAGATATGCAGGAGCGATCTCGAGCCAAAAATAACCCGGACCCCTTGCCAACAAGCCCATTCTGACTCAAGGTGACCCTAAAAAACAGCGTAGAGTTGCCGCGTGGGGTTTCCAGGCCTGTGTACCTTATGGAAGCAGCTGCCTCGTCTGTCTTCCACCACATCACGGGTTAGCTCAAACTGCTGACCTCTTAGTTGGTAGCCAAGCTCTTAAGCACTGTAGCACCAGGATTCTTTGAGTACAGTGGCAAGGAACTTGAATACCTGTTACATCAGTAGCTACAGCTATTATTATTGTAAATGAGCACAGATGTGCATGTACAAATGGGCCCTCTAAAGTCAATCTCTGTCTACGCAGATAAGGACTGCCCTCTCATTGTGTTAGGATCTGTCCCATTTGATGCTCTTAGCTGTACTTGGAGCTAAGTGACTTGGTCTATCTGCACCTGGCAGGCTGTGAGCTGCCTAAGGGCATGATATCCTTTGCCCACTTCTGCTCCCCACTCACATTATCCATTCTATGCCTGGCACACAACAGGAACACAGTCAGTATTTATATGTTGCATCAATAAGTGTGAAT
>NW_006399912.1:167435-185046 GCF_000299155.1 Elephantulus edwardii | reverse complement strand
CAATCACTTGCTATGAGTCAGAGGGCTGGACAATGACTAGCAATGATAGAAGGAAAATTGATGCCTTGTGGTGTTGGAGAAGAGTACTGAATATACCATGGACTGCTAAGAGAACAAACAGGTTTGTCCTGGAGAGGGTTAAACAAGACTGCTCCTTGGAGGCAAGGATTGTGAAGCTTTTTCTAACATACTTTGGACATGTTGCAAAGCAGGACCAGTCCTTGGAGAGGGGTGTCATGCTTGGGAGGGTGGAGGGACAGCACAGGAGAGGAAGACCCTTCAATGAGATGAATTGATTCAGTGACTGGAGTAGTGGGGTTAGGTGTGTCAGAAACATTGAGATTGACACAGGATAGAGTAGGGTTTAGGGCTCTTGTACATAGGGTCACTATGAGTCTCAGGTGACTTGACGGCACATTAACAACAACATTCCTCATGTAAAAATTTCCTTCTTGGTCTTAATTAAATACTTCCAGTTACCTGTCGATGAAAATTAATTCCTTCATCCAGTTTCCAAAGCTGTAAATCTTTACAGGTGGCAACTGCTCATCTTTTTCCTTGAAGCAACTGGTAGATTTGAACCCTTGACCTAATGGTTAGTAGCAGTGTAAGACAGCACATGGTGTCACCATGATTTCTTACACTACCAATTAAGTCTTAGTAAATAACCAAAACCTTTAAAAACCTTTAGCTGTCATGACATTCTTTCCTTATTCCCTCTGTTCCTAGGCATCTATACTCCTGGGCATGGCTTTAAGTCCTGTTCTACTGCCTCACCCATCCCATACCTCACTGTCTTCTTCCATGTACTCCAGCTCTGTGGAAGGACAGAGGGCCCCTAAAAACACTGAGGTCTCATGCCTTTGGTTGTGACACCTGCCCACCTCTCTCCTAACTTTGACACATCCTTCATAAGTTTGGGGAAGAAGGCACTGTGCTCCCAAATCTGCAATGGAAACCTCAGCTCCCCGGCACCCTTGCCCATCATCGCCGTCACACTCCGCTGTGCTGTGTTGCTTTCTTTCTGTTTTACCCCCTTTGGATGGTATATGGCCTTGAAAGCAGGGGTGAAGCCTTTAATCTCTGCATCACCACCACCCTACCAGAGCCAGCATTTCTTTTAACAAAAGAAATGTACAGTGGGCACTTGCTATGCGAGGCTATGAGCAAGACTGAGAAAGTTGCTTACTCCCATGGAACCAACATTTCATTTTGTCTTTTGGGGGGTTTTAGTTTGTTGGATTTTTTTTTAACTTCTATGTGTGTGTGTGTGTGTGTGTGTGTGTGTGTGTGTGTACACACCATCAAATCCGATCTGACTGGTACAGGAGGAGATTGTCCCTCCTTCTCCAACAGAGAGCATCTTTTGGATTTGAACCACTTAACTCTGGGATTGCAGTGCACCTTCTTGCCACTAGGCCACTGGAGCTCGCCTCATCTTGTGGGTGTTTTTGTGGTTTTTTTTTTTTAAAAAAAAACACAAACTCTTTTATTTAGATGACAGTTTACAAACCTCGTTAGTTGTTCTTTTTTTTCCAATCATTCATGAACATTAATTACCATTGATTGAAGCAACTCCTTTACTACAATGTCTAGGCAAACCCTTGTGGTATATATTGCTCTTCCCTTCATAAGGTTTCTTGAACAACTAAAGTAGAATGAACGAATAGAGTGGCCTTTTCTCATTTTGTTATCCATTAACATAATAGAGTGTCCTGTTGTCTCTAAGTGCTGTCAGATCTACTCCAACTTATAGCAATTCTATATACAACAGATCAGAACCTTGCCCACCCTGCTCTATCCTCAGAGTCTCTGTTGTTCTTAAGCCCATTATTGCAGTCACTGCGTCACTCCATCTCATGGAGGGTCCTCCTTTCCTCTACTTTTCCAAGTGTGATGACCTTTACCAAGGATTAGTCTCTCCCAGAACCTTGTCCAGAGTATATGAGACAAAGTCTTATCATCATTGCCTCTAAGAAGCACTTTGGCTGGAGTTTGTGGGTGTTTTGTGTTTTTGTTTTTATTTTTTAAATTATTATTAATTTTAATGAAAATTTACAGAGATTTTGGATTTCCATTCATTCATTGTTGCACTTTTCTCCCTGCCTACCCTCCCCCGCCCCCAGTTTGCTCTTTTCTTTGAGAAGTAAAAGAAAAATTCTTTCATTGTTATACAGTCCCTCCCCCCAAGTCCACTCCACTATGCAGCTTTTGTTCTGTACTCCTGTCGTGACACTAATGCCTAATCACATATCCCTTTTAAACAGGCTGGAATTTTACACGTGAATGTGAAGCAACTGAAAGTACCATGGCTTGGGTCAGAAGTAACTTAGTCTTTAAACTGGCATCTTGCTCTCTAGCATTTAAAGAAGTTCTTGACTGCCGTTTTGCCCAGTGTAATACATCTTTTGATTTCCTGACTGCTGCTACTTGGTGTGTTGATTGTGGAGCCCAGGAGAATGAAATTGTTGACAACTTCAGACCTCTCTGTTTATCATGATGTTGCTCATTGGTCTGGTTGTATTTCTGTTCTCTTGATGTTGAAGTGTAATCCGTCCTGAAGGCTGTAGTCTGTGGCCATCTTCCGTAAGTGTCAAGTCCTCTTCACTTTCAGCACGCATGGTAATGTCATCTGCATAATGCAAGCTGTTTCCAAGTCTTCTGGCAATCTTGATGTCACGTTCTTCTTCATATTGACCACCTTTTTGAATGATTTGCTCAGCATTCAGATTGAATAGCTATGGAGAAAGGATATAACCCAGCTCGACACCTTTCTTAATCTGAAACCATATATTATTCCTTTTTGTTTAAGCAGCTGCTTTTGGGTCCATGTCCAGGTCTTCACACGTGCAACTAAGTGTTCTGGCATTTTCATTCTTCTCATCATTATCTACAATGTATTATCCACAAATTTGTTTAAAAATAAGGACTTTTAAAAAACCCACTCAGTGCAGGGGAAAATAGTTGAAAGTCTCAATTTTTACCATGTTGAAAATATAATTCAGTAATTTATAGGCAACTCTCCAATTGGACATGTAAAACCATGTGGAGTTAAGCTGATAAGATTTAGTTTCATATTAACCATATCACTTTAAATCATATGCTTTGGAAGTGTTGTTCTAGTGCCAAAAGCAGTTTGAACCCTGGAGATTGAAAACACAAAGAGAATTTCGTTTGTGAAGTATACAGCTTTTGTTTAAGTCCAAAGGTATGGCTTTGTCTCCACCAGAGGTCTCCCATATTTTACTGTTAATGTCTGAAGTATACTGAATTCCCACAAGCTAATTAAAAATCAGACTGCTATGCCGGTAAGCATTCACTCTATGAACTAATTTCTGCCAAACGGCTGTAAATGTGTCCCCTGGTATGAAATTCAGACATTCCTTCCCATCAGAAAAGAGGCATGTGGTTTAGGTTTAGTCCCAAGTGCTTCATTTGTGAGACCAGGAAACTGAGGCCCACCCAGAAGGGGTCATTGGTCATTGCCTTGACCAAGGCCAAGCTGCTGTCTCAATGGATTACAAAGAGTTGTTATTTCTAAGGACCCAGCACTGTTCCCCCACTTCATGGATACCATTTATTCTTCACACAAACCCTACAGAAAAAGAAATGCTGTTGTCACCCTGTGTGCTGACTGAGATCCCGCAGAACCAAAGGTAGGCCCAGGCCCAAGGTCCCCTACTGGGAAAGACAGAGCTCGAGTTTAGCACCCAGGCATTCTGGCTCCATCCTCCTTGCTCCGAGCTGCCTCAGGAAACCAAAAGCCACAGAAGTGACAGGTATCACGATGTTGCTGTGGTCCCAGATGATGAGCAACTGAATGTTCCTAGAAATGAGGGAAGAACCCCCAAAATGAAAGTATTTGTGGGAAATGAGAGGCTGGTGCTGGGCAGGAAGGAAGGACAGATCAAGCACCTATGAGAGGAGGAAGCTGTAGGGCCGTCTCCTTGACTTGACCAATTTCTGGACATCTTTAGAGATTCCATTAATGTATCCTTCCTGCAGGAAGCCTTCCCTGACTGCCATGAGCTGCGTTCATGGCCTTCAACAGGCCCTGGTCTTCTTGTTTCAAGTCCTTTGTCCACAGCATGATAACCAAGGAGGTCACCTGTTCCTCAGTGTCCTCTCCATCTCTGTGTCCCTTTTACGAAGTGTGGGGCTCACATGAAGGACAGCATTACAGAAATGAAAAACCCGAAAGGGCAGAGTGGGTGTTAGAAGTCCCATATGCAGATCCCTCTTCTTCCACCAGCTGGCCTGTCTTGAGTGGAGGGTTGGCATTGGATATTAGCAAAAGGACACATTCCCCAGGCCTGGCACAATGGATTCTAGGTGTCACACTGAGAGCTGTCTACCCAGGGAGCTGAGCTGTCTCCCTGAAGAACTTCTGAAGCTTGTGGTTGGGTACAGGGTCCCCCACACATGCTCCTCTAGTGGATGGCAAATGTGTTTCTAAGCATGGTCGTCAATTTAAAAGTGTGCGGCAACGTGTTAAGGGAGGATTCCCCGGGCCAGGGCCTGCTCCCTAGAGACCCTAATGCCCTTCCCAGCGGCAAGTACCTTGAGGAGGAAGCCCAACAAAGATAGAAGAGTCGGTCCTGTCTTCAACAACCTTCCAGCCCAGGGAGAAAGGAGACAGTCACTCAGAGGAAAATGACCAGCACAGGGTGCAGCCCTCTCTGTACCTTGTCTCATTCAGTCCCGAGAATGTCCCGGTTGTGTGAGACGTGTCTCCATATCTTTCAGATAAGGAGACTGAGGCTGAGGGGATCACCCAGAGCCAGGGTGCGTCCACCTCCCTCGTTTCTGTAGCCCATTGCTGGGCACATGGTGGTCACCAGGCAGAGACACAGCTAGAGGATGAAGGGAGAAAGGAGCAGGCAGAGCCCGGATTCAAACTGAGGTCAGCCTGACCACACCCCACAGAGGGTCCCAGAGCAGAGGAATCCCGGGCAGTGACAGGCAGGACGCCAGGCTCTAAAGCCCAGGATATCATCGCTCATCAGCCGCGAGGCTGCTGAGTGGCAGGAAGGAGGGAGTTGTATCGAAAGTCGATTCTGTGGTAGTCTATCTCGCCTTGCGAGAGAGGAACTTAGCTATTCAAATCTTTTCTTGGAAATCTCAAGTATTCCATTCGGCTGCCGTACAGAGTTAGGTAACTTTATTTACGCATGCTAAACAGGGCCATTTTCAGAGAGGAAATTATGCAATATGCTGTGCAAATGTGGCATTCCGGAGCGCGTAGAGATAAGTGTGGTCGCCACGGCATTGTGATGATCTGACCGCTGTGCCTCTGGGCGGCAGGCAGGCTGTGTGTCACTCGATAAGGGACATGCCACACTCTACTTGGAATTGCTGCTCATTCGGATTCTGTTTCTGGTAATTGTATTTTCAGCGAGCTGGCTCTCTGTGAACTCTGTTTAGTGCTAAGAAGGGAAGAGGAAAAAGCTTTTGCAGATGCCCGTCACCATGTAGACTTAAGTCGTCCAGGGGAGCTGCCCTGTGCACATCCTGGCCACATGTAATACCAGTGACAAAACCAGACCCAGGGCCATAAAATCCCCACTCTTTGTTCTCCCAAGAAGGAATGCTCTGGACGTTTTCCAAGGGGTAAAGATGGAAAAATGAAGCTAGTTGTCTTGGCAGCTTTGTGGAAACCCGTCATGTTTTACTAGATGAGGCAAGTGCATTTCAAGCTAAGAAAAAGGAAGTAGCCAGGTGCTGGGAAGAACCCCACCTGGGGAAGCAGGTGAAGCTGAGCCCCAGCACTGCTGCTTCCCAGCCAGTGGGCACCTGGGCAAGATGCTGCCCTCCCCATCCCCCAACTGAAGGTGGCACTAGTGTCCCTGCCTTCATCTAATCGCTGCCTCTGAGCCATTTAATAGACGCCAGGACAGATAGCCTGATAGATAGGTAGCTGCTCAGATATTTGCTGTAGAAACAAATCATAAGACTAATCCACCCATACCAGCAAAGGGAGCTTTGATATATGTCATCCTTGGTAATCCTGAGAACCCACCGAGTAATGTGGAGACTCAGAATGGTGAAGAGTTCTGCAAATACCCATCACGCCCAAGCTCTTCCTGTTCAAACATCTGCTATTCAAATTCTGGAACCGAACACATTTTCATAGCAAGGGAGAAGGTGTATTAATCACGCAACAGCATAATAGTCGGCTAGTGTGAAGGTCAGAAAAATCAGAAGTAATTGCATTGGAAGTTCTGTGCGTTGACTGACTATTGTCTGAACATCCCAACAGCCCTGTGAGGTCAGTTTCTTCTTGGTTATTTTTCATCTTTGAAAAATTCCAAGCATGTAACCAGATTGCAAGATGCAGACACTGAGCATCCTTCTACCCAAGGACGTTCTTCCAAGATTCTAACAATCACCTTTTGCCACGTTGCTTTATAATATATATATATTTTTTTTTCCTCTGCCCGAGTTTTTCTTTGGATGCATCTCCAAGTAAATCGCTGATGCCACTACTCTTCCACCTAAATAGTCCAGTCCATTTTGTGGACCCGAGTTAGAAAGTTGCTTCCAGCTTACAGACCAGCGAAGTCACATAACCAGCGTCCATCATAACCGAGCAATGGCAGGCACCTAGAGCAGACCCCTCCTGGCCCTCCTGCAGCCAGAGTTGTGTTCGTGGTGGAGAATGAGTGCTTTCATGTTAGCAGAGCATCAGAAATCTCCCCAACCATGCTCCTGGCAGTTGGTTACCCCTTGGCCACAGATGGAGTGAGGGTCATGTGTAAGAGGTTAACGACCTGGACATCTTTTGGAAACTGTCACCATAGCCCCCCCTGGATGGCGGATAAAATCTTAGAACCATGCACTGGGTCAGCATTTCCCTGGGTGACTATATTTCAGTGCATGTCCTCGTGTCAGCATACGTAGTGCCTTCTGTCCTTTGCATACCCGAGGGCCACCCACGTTTTACACTTTCTTCCCAAGGGTCTCGTGCCTGGCAGTAGAAATGCGCCAAGCTCCACTCTCCATCCAGGAAATGCCGCTCCTGCTGCCTCCTGGCCGTGCTGGGAAGGAATGCTTTAGGGATCTTCAAAGAAGACAGAGTAATTGATTGCTCCTTGCAGCAATAACCCATGCGCCAGTTGCTGGGTTGATGGAGAAATGGTTACTTAATTTTCTTCAAAGGATTGATTTGACTGTCAGAGAAAGCGGACCTAATTGAGTATGCTAGTTTACACCCTGCGTGAGAATCAGCAGAACCTGCTTCTCTTTGGCCTTGGAGGCCACCGGCCATGGTGGGAGCTCCCCCAAGGGCTGACTGAGACTCAGAAAGTCAGGGTGTTGGGTATGCCAAACCTTTTGCCCTCGTTGGTGGGCCTCGGCCAGGATTTGAATCGGCACAGGGCTTTCTTTTCAAAGTTCCCAAGGTAGTTCCCGAGCCACTCCACTGTCCCTTCATTATGATCATTTTCATTTGTAAAGTGGATGTTGATAGAATGGTGACATTTGGGAGATGGATTGCACTTTCCCACCGGCTTCTAATTCACAGCTTTATGCCACCCGGACCCGGCTGCCTTCTCCAAGCTGCCTGAAGCCAGTGATTCTGATCCATCAGTCCAGTTCCAGTGACTGGCATTCTTGGTCATTCAAGGCCTCTCCCCACACCTGGGTTCTGTCATCAGGAAGAACTTCCAGGTTGGCTTGCCCTGGAGTCACTGTCACCCCCTTATCTGGGGCCCCCTACACCTGCTCCCAAGGCCTGTGCATGCAGGCTGTCATGGTGACCTGTCTTGCCCATCACTGTGTCCTGGCACCCGAATGGGGCCCCAGGAGACATGACACCCAGTGTGAATCTAACTGCACCCACTTGGAGCCAAAGGGTCCGAAGCCTGGGAACCTGAGCCTGCACCCTGGTTTCTCGGGCTCCTGGGCAAGCCGTCTGTGTGCCCGTTCCCCAGCCCCTCCTGACCTCTGATTAACAACATGTGCCCAAGAGACCTCAAAGTGTTTACAGAGTTGCAAATCTAAACTCCAGCTGTGTCCCAAGAATTGGCCTCAAATCCCGCCTCTCTCAGATTTCAAAGTGCTGGAATTGAGCTGGCCTAGAGAGCCCACTATAAGGATAAAGACTTCATTTCTAAATGTATTTGGAGCCACCAACGCCAAGAATTAAATTACAGTATTGGCATCTATAGTTTATTGTGAAGAAATCCTTTAAATACAGCCGAAGTCAATCAGTCCCATTTATCGCTCAGTAATCTGTCAGAGCGGGCTGGGGAAGGTCTGCCAGCCCAGGATGACAAGGGACAGCTAGTCACAACATCCTCTCCCCAGAGTGAGGGCCGCAAGACGCTCTTCCACCATGTCGATGAGTTCATCCTGAGCACCTGAAGGAGCCACGCCTCGCCTGGGGAATGCCTGGTGTTTTGTGCCATTGAGTCAGGACCGATTCATAACTGACTCTCCCGCAGGTCTTCAGAGGCCATAAATCACACAGGCGGAGATTGCCCATCTTTCTTCCAAGGGGAGTGGGTTTGAACCCCTTGCCTTTGGGTTGGCATGGCAACTCCTCACTCCTCAGCCACCAGCACTCCTGGGAGAATAGATAAACAACAGCGAGTTAGAGAAGACAGGCCAGAAGTCTCTTTTCTTGGACTTTAGCAGTCTAGATGGGAAGATGGGGCCTCAACAAGGAAAGAGCATTCCAGAAAGATAGGTTCCAGAATGCAGACTTTGGTGGGAATACTTGAGGGGCAAAGAGGGGGTGTAGCCGTTACAGCAACAAGTGAGTAGATGGGTGAGGTAGCCAAGAATAAGGGTTCAGGAAAGAGTAACTCTTAGCCCACGAGCCCACAGTTCTGAGAAACAGCTGAAAACCATGATTCATTTTCTCCCTTCTAAGTGACTCGCTTAGTCAAGAGCCCACATTCAGAAAGCATGACTTTACCTTAAGCAGAAGGGCTCTGGTTTCCAGAGAACCAGAGCTTCAGACGTTGAGCACACTTGAGAATGATCTGATGTTCACCTGGCAGGACCCCCAGCTAATGCAGAGACCACAGCTTGCAGTTGTGCTGAGCCACATGGCCCTGTTCCCTCCATCGCCTGCTGGGGCTTCAGTCTGGTTTATCTAGGTAAAAACCTGAGACTCCAAGAAAGGAGGTAGCAGTGGCAGAGCTCGGATTTAAAGCCAGGTTTCTGCAGCTCCAAAGGCCTGGCTCTCTTTTACCAAAGTGTTCCTGATTCTACACTTTATAATAAGGTGTCTCCTTCATGCAGGTATCTCCCATTTTCCCGCCTGTCTCCCAAGTTCTGAAAATTCTCTTGGGAAACAATATACTAATTTGCTTTTATTGTGAGGCTTCAAAGCCTGGCACCTGGTTGTTCCCAGTTCGTTCATATCCAGTTAAATGCATAGACTAGAATAGACCCAGCTTTGTAAAATATGGAGATACTAAGACAAATAACTAGAATAGGAAAAAGTAGGGGTTGACACCTTGCTAAAAATGTAATCTCTCTTAGAAATAAAGCCAGTGTGTGTGCCGCATAACAGCCAGCACTAAAGCAATAATAAAGTGTTGTTACAATTATCTATTCGTCCATAAGAAACTACCTCATAGTTGTTGTGACTCACAACAACTATGGTCCTTCATTTTCATTTTGCTGAGTATGTCTACTGCTCCATCAGAATAACTGTGTGTAGACCAAGAAGCAGTTGTCCAAACAGAGCTAGGGGATACTGCATGGCTTCAGACAAAGAAAAATGTGCATCACGATTGTATCCTTTCTCCAAACCTGTTCAGTCTGTATGCTCAGCACATAATTCAAGAAGCTGGACTACATGAAGAAGATTGTGGCATCAGAATTGGAGGAAGACTCATCAACAACCTACCTTATGCAGAGGATACAGCCTTGCTTGCGAAAAGTGAAGGTTGAAGTACTTAGTAGATCAGACTACAACCTTCAGTATGGATGATATCTGACCATAAGTCCTCACCACTGGACCAATAGACAACAGCATGATAGATGGAGAAAAGATTGGAGTTGTCCATGATTTAATTTTACTTAGATCCATAATTAGTACCAATGGCAACAGCAGTCAAGTAATCAGAAGATGTGTTATATTGGGAAAACCTGCTGTCAGGGACCTCTTTAAACATGTTTCTGCACACTTTTTAAATTGACGACCGTGCTTAGAAACACATTTGCCGTCATTTGTGGCAATGTGTTAAAGTGCTAAAGAGCCGCAGTGTCAGCTTGAAGACTAAGATGCATGTTGTCCATGGTCTTTTCAGTTGCTTCCTATGTATCTTAAAGTTGAATAAGAATGACAGTAGAAGAATCAATGCCTTTGAACTGTGGTGTTGGCAGAGAAGACTGACTATCCAGTGGACTTCCAAAAGAATAAAGAAGTCTGTCTTGAAGGAGCTACATCCAGGGTGCTCCTGAGAGGCAAGAATGATGAAACAAATTTTGGGCATGCTATCAGGAGGGGTCAGTCCTTGAAAAATGACATTCTACTGGGAGAGGTAGATGGTCAACAAGAGAGAGCATCTTTTGGTCTCAAAGAGGTGGATTAGCACGGTAACTGTAACAGTAAACTGGAGCAGGTTGGAGATTGTGAGGCTGGCCAGGCCAGGGTGGGAGTCTGCTCGGCTGTGTGTCCAGTCACTCTGAGTGGTAATCAACTTAATGAAACAAAATACCAACAGATTTTTCTTTCATCTCTTTTGGTAATTACTGTCTTTATTGTGTTCAACTGCTACCCCAAAGGCCGGAGTTTAAATCAGGTCTGTAAACTTTTACTAAAATAAAAAATAAATTCATGGAAAGAAAAGCAGAAGGTTGGTGATTCAAACCCATCAGCCAGTCCACAAGATGGAGAAAGATGAAACCATCTACTTCTGTAAAGATTTACCGTGGAACTGTATAGGCAGGTCTCCTCTGCTCTGTCAGGTTAATATAAATTGGAATTTATTCAGTAGCAGTGGGTTGTTCCTAGTTGGTGGTGGTGGTAGGTGCTGTCAAGTCAGAGCAAATCCAAAGCTGATCCTCTAGCTGGTTTTCAAAGGCAGCAAATCACACAGGAGGAGATTGCCAATGTTCCTTCGGAGAAGCTGATGAATTAAAATGTTGTCCCTTTGGGATTGCAGCGCAGCTTCTTACCACTAGGCCAACAGAGTTCCTTTATTCAGGGTAGTGATGTTTCCTTTTTAAATTGTATTCTCATCAAACATTAGTGCTTTAAAGGGTGCTGCTGCTGTAGATTTCTTCTCGTGTGCTCACGTGAACATAAAGGTGCATCGCCTGTAGTAACTGAAGTTTAGAGAGAGCCTGAAGGTCTGCCAGTCAGGGGGCTGATCAGTCACTTGGAGTCAGCCATAGGATGGGACCAAATGCAGGTAGGAAAAAAATGAGGGGTCCCGACATAGGGGTGCATCCCCAAAATGCTGGCCTAGGTGGACACAGCACAGTGCAGACAAATGTGACCATTTGTCAGAGAAAGGTGAGAGAATATGGCCACACACCCACCTGCAAGTGCATAGTGGGCACCTTTGAGTTCATGCTGACTCCGCACAGCCCCACGTGGCAGAGATGAACTGTCCAGAAGGGTTTCCTAGGCTGCGGGCCTTAAGGGAGGGGTTCTGGTGCCAGAACCCATAGCACGTTGCACCGCTCACCCAAAGGCTGCACATCAATAATTCCAATCCATGAGTGGTCCCGCGGCAGAGATGGGCAGTCTCCTGCCACGAGGATTGACAGCCTTGGAGACCGGAAGGAGGGTCACTGTGAGTTGGAATCGACTCACAGTGAGAATTGTTACAGGAACAGGTCACCTGGGTCCTACCTTCTGCAGAGCCGCCAGATGGGTTCAAACCGCCGCCTTTTGCAGTCAGCAGTCTAGTGCTTAACCATTGTGCTGTCAGGACTCCTTGCACAGCAAACAGATTAAGAAATACACACAGCTGTTGCTTCCAGAGAGGAAGATGAGGTCGGTTTACTATGCCCAGCAAATCGCTTCATCCCTTTTAAAATGGGACTTAACGTAGGAATTTATGCTTCTTCTGTTCAAAGAGATTAGCAAACTTTGCATTTTCAGGTAAAATAAAATGGCACAAGAGGCATGCCTTGCCTGGAGTGAGGTCGCCCCCCCCCTCCTCCCACCACCTGGAATGCTCAGTCTGGCCCCCGAGTGTCTCATATGGGACCAGCCCAAGTGGGTACCCACATGGCCACATGGGGAGCTCAGCTGGATACCAGTGCAGTTTGGAAAGCCCTATATGCTTTTTGGGACAGTGCTTGGCCTTTTGCCCTCAACAACCGTATCAGGAACAATTGTATCATGCCTCATGATCAGGCCTGGCCAGGTCCCAAAAGGCCCCTGGGCCCTCTTAGGAAGGGTGTGCAAAGAGTCTTTTTTTTTGTTTTAATTGTTGTTTAATTTTAAGTACTTAATTGCTTAGCTATGTTCAATGTAGAGAATCAAGATGTTGAATATAGACAAAACTACCCCCCACCCTTCTCACCTCCCAAGAGACCTTTTGTTATTGTGCACACGTGTGCCAAAGCCTGGAGAGACTACCCACTGTCTCTCCGCATAGTTTGGGTTTACACCAGTCGTGTTGCATCATACGTATCATGCTGCTACTTGCTCTGTCCACTCAACAGTATGTTCTTCAGACTTAACAGAGCTGAAACATCTGGTTGTTGTGGTTGTCAGGTGCCATCAAGTTGAGGACTCATAACGACCCTAGAAGCAACAGATCTGAACCCTGTCCTATCCTGTGCCATCCTCATCATCTCCAGCATACTCCAACCACTGCTGCGGTCACTGTGTCAGGCCTTCTTGTTGAAGGTCTTCCTCTCTTTCACTGACCCTCCACGTTTCTAAGCATGCTGTCCCTCTCCAAGGAACAACCCCTCCTGGCAAGTCCATAGTATATGAAACATCTAGAGACCCAGTTTATTCCTTTTTATTGCTACAGAATTTTACACTGAGTGAACATACACGTCTTATTAAACTGTCTCTTGTGCTGAGTGTGTAAGCCTTATAGTCTCAAATGCTGCCATCTCCATCCTTGAATGAGTCTCTAGGTTCGCCTGTGTGAGTGTTGTTCTTGGGAACATCCCCCTTGTGAAGCAATGGGATGTAGAACTTTCAGTTTTAATAAATAATGCTGATTTGTCCTTCAAGATAGCTGCATCACATTGTTCTCCTCCTAGCAGTGGTTGAGAGTGCCAGTTTCTCTTCATCAGCATGTGATACCATCTTGTGTTTGTAATTTTGTCAGCCTCATGGGTGGAAGATGGTATACGTCTCCTGCGGGGGTGAACACCTTTGTGTATGTTTATTGGCATTCCCATCCCCGAGCCTGTCGCTGGTCCCTGACCTAGATGGCTCCATCAGACCTGGGCAAGATGGTTTGCAAATATGTCCCATAGTTTTTTGCTTATAAAGTTATTTGTTAGATCTGAGTTTCCTTTTTATGTAGTGAGTTTGTCAACATTGCATTTATTTCTTTGTATGTATCGACCTTCTTCTTAAACTTTTGATTGTTATTTGGGTGAAAGTTCAGCCACTCATAGATACTTTGTTTTGTAACATTGGTTGCATCCCAGCCATGTAACAACAGCGCTTTAGCCACTTTCTTCCTGTGTTTACTTTTCCCCTTGCCCTCTTTTCCTTTTCTTGCCACACCCTGAGCTTTATGTCTAGGCTACAGCTGCTTTTCCAAAATGACATATTTTTATTGGCTTGCATGCAGTCATTCATGTCCCTGTGTTTCGTGCATGTGCATTGTGTTTTATACAATCTTTCCTTTACATTGTGTTTTGTTCATGTGTGTTATGAGTTTCCCCCCCCCTTATAATCCTCTTACTAATAACAGCCTTGAGAAAGCATGTAAACGAGCTCTGTCGTCTGCTCGATTTTTTAAGGAGCACTACTTCCCTAGTATCCCTGTTCACGTCATAAGCTTGTCTGTAGTTTGAGGACAATTAAGTTCAGTTCTAGATCTGAGACTGAGAGCTCAGCTCCAGACCTGAGGCTTTCTAAGTCGTGGGGGTTCTACTAATCTTTATCAGATAAATACAACCAGGTGGCTCCTTGGAGGCAAGGATTCTGAGGCTCCGTCTAACATGCTTTGGACATGTTGTAAGGAGGGACCCGTCCTTGGAGAAGACATCATGCTTGGGAGGGTGGAGGGACAGCACAGGAGGGGAAGGCCCTCTATGAGGTGGATTAATTCAGTGTCTGGGGTAATCGGGATAGGAGTGTCAGAGACAGTGCGATTGGCACAGGACAGAGCAGAGTTTAGGGCTGTTATACATAGGGATGCTATGAGTTGCAAGCGACTCAACGGCACATAAAAACAACAACAGTTGGGCTTCTTAAATTATTCCTACTTCAGGCTTTGTTCACATTTTTCCTCCATTCTGACCATGATCCTACTGAAATCCCTTTCAGAGCCATTGGCACTGGTTGCTGGGTCCCACCTAGTTCTCCAGGTTCTGGGTTGTGGAAGCTGGAGCTCATGTTGCCCATTCAGCCTTTGAACTGTTTCTGTTTGCCTTTGGTTTTCTTCACTCTTCTTTTTTAGACACAGGGAGAGATGAGTGGTTGTGCCTTAGATCCCACTCACAAGTTGTTAAGACCCCAGTTACTAAAGTAGGAGGGACTCATTCCCCCAAGGCGTTTGGTTATTATGGCTGGAGAGTTGTCATAGCTCTGCGTCCTGCATTCACTCCCTGCAGTTAACTGCCTCTGCAGACCTGCTAGAGGGTCAGTGACGAATTGGTTCCAACTCACTGGCACGCAACAATGGCAATGCACTACAATATTTATTTGCAATATACATAAAAACATAGGTAGAAATACCCTGCTACGCATATGTATATCCGTGGGTGTAGACCCACTTACCTTCCCATACCTGTACGTGTTGATTCTTATCTCTTTCTAAAGAACTCCATCCCTCCCCGGAGGTCACGTGGATATTTTCCTGCACGCTCTCCTGCCACATTTCTGAGATTTGAGAACATATTTACCCCACCCTTTTTGAAGTGAAGTTTGTTGGCAGAGGGGACCCAGGAAATTTAGAAGGACAATGGAATTTGGGGAGCTTCATCTCACTGTCACCTTCACCAGCCCCTCTTGGCCATGGTGACTGTAGAGAGTTGGGCAGGGGCGCTCAGAGGGCCTTACACAACACAGCAGAGCTGCCTCCACTGAGCCTCAACACGTGGCGTGGCCCCCCCCCCAAAACTCGGACCAAAATCTGCATCCTTGCAAGATCTGCTGCTCTGGCCCCTGCTGCTACCACCTCTGTCCCCAAACCCTTGCCTGCTGTTGGGTCCAGTACACCAAGGGCCTTTCCCATGTCTACGCTTGCTATTCCTTGAGTGGGGACAGCTCCTGGTCCAACTCAGTGCCAACCCAAGGGCCAAGCCTGAATGCCCTCAGGGAGCCTGTGAATCAGGTGTTTTGTCTCTGCCTCCCTGCGATGTCTGCTTCCTGAGGGCAGAGGCTGGCTCTGCTTGGCCACTGCCTCATTGTTTGCCTGCTTCTCAGGGGACTTGTGGGAATTCCAGAGAGGATGGTGACCTAGTCCATAAGGATATGCATGTTAACCCAAAAGGGGCTCCTCTCTGGCAGTTTCAATCCATCAGTCACCAGATGAACAACCATTAGCCAAAAGATGGGCATTCTCCTCCCATGCAGTTTACAGCCTCTGAAAACCTGCTGGAGGGTCAGCTCTGAGTCACTTCTGACTTGAAGACAGTGATTTTGCATTGAGGGCAATAAGCTTGTGGGATTTTTTTTTTTTTTAATATGAACAGCAAGCGTGCATGGGGGCAGCAGGAGAAGGGTATATAGAATACGGGCAGCATTGGAATCCACTCGGTACCTGAGCTGCCTCCTTATCCAAGACACTTGGATGAACCACCAGGGAGGAGACAGCCATGCCTGCCAGGCGCCATCAGGATGCCTACAGCCGGCACTCGGAGCAGCCCCCAGGGAGGCCGGTGATCGCCTTGACCATTGTGACACCAGCAGCCACAAGCGAGTCACACACCCCTGCGTTTCCTTGATCTCTTTCAGGATGCCACCACATAATGGGTAGATGCTCGCTTCATTTCTTCTGAACTGCCCCCACAGCTTCTGAAAAGCGAGAGGCTCCGTGCTGTTCCTGCCTCACTGGGGGCCTTTGAGTTTTCTTATGAAATCACTCACTGTTCTCACACGGCTTTGATGTCTCAATTACATTTCTGAACGAACTGTTCCGCTTTGGGTTTTTTCCCCCCTTCCTTTTATTTTTGCTTCTTTGTGGTGGAGGTGTGGTGTGCCTTTCCCCTCCTCTTCTCTGAAGCCCCCAAAGCCACTGTGCTTTGTGAGGGAGTCACGGTGCTTGTCAATGGCCCCCACAGTCATGCTGATGGATTCCCATCTGGCGCTGCCTGCCCGGCCAGCTCACGCCCTCCACGGACAGTTCTGTGGTTGTGGGAATGGCAGAGAGCTGCATCGTCATGTAAAAGAGGGGTACAGTGACAGATATGGGGGTGGAAGGAGGAAGAAGGACAGAGAAAGCCACTTTACTTTTAAAGTAAGAGCTTTTCATTGGAGATGTTTAAGAAAGAGGTAAGGAGATAAAATGCACCTACCATTTATGATGCAAACCGTGAATTTGCTCAACTTCTAAGAAGCCTGGCAGTTTAAGTCCACCCACAGGCACTGCGGAAGAAAGGGCTGGTGATCGATCGAAAAGACTGTGGAGCACAGTTCTACTCAGAAACACCTGGGTCACCATGAGTCAGAGGCTGCTCTGCAGCGAGGGATCTTGGAGACGTCTGTCCTCTTCTGGAATATTTTCCTGCACGTGTGCTTCTTTGTGAAGTTGTGGTGAGGCACTCGCAAGTCAATTTTTGACTCACAGCAGCCCCACAGGATGGAGTCAAACTGCCTCTCTGGGAGTCGATCATTCCTCTCTTTCCTCCCCAAGTCCACCAGGAAGCTCTCAACCACTGCCATTCCATCACCAAGGTTCTAATTTGCAGGAGTATTTAAAAAGAAAGAAGAAAAAAAATTCAAGATCATAGTAATAAAGTTGTTATCCCTTTCTTCACTTAAAATGGAAATGTGTTTTCAAAGGTCTTTGCAATTTTTTTTTGTCAAGGTGATTTTTACCTTTGCATAAGATTTGGTTTTTTAATCTTTTTTATTAGTGATTTTTTAAATGCAACATATGTGTTTTTTACAGCATATTCTTCCCATTTAATTTTTCCCCATACATTCATTGTTGCACATTTTCCTCCCTGGCCACTCCTACCCCACAGTTCATTTTTCTCTTTGAAAAGAAAAAAAGATTCTTTCATTGTTATACAATCCCCCCTAAGTCCACAGTTCACTTTACTATTCATTTTTTTCTGTAATCTTGTCATGCAGATAATACCTAATCCTATATTCTTTTTAAACAGTTCTCTCCCTCATCTGTTTCAATGCAGTATACATGATTTATCCCCTCTTTTCTTAGGTTTCCCCCAACCTCGATGTCAGTCCCGCTTTACAGCAGTGGCCCTATGCAGTTGCATAGGTAATTCTAAAGCAACTCACATCTTTTCTCATGTTGAAAGAACTTCAGGCATT
>NW_006399912.1:77054-167311 GCF_000299155.1 Elephantulus edwardii | reverse complement strand
GCCCCCGTTCTCACTTCCCTCCCCATAGGTAACCGCTGTTAGCAGTTTGGTTAAACACAGCATTATTAAATGAGTATAATTTTCCTACCCAATGGGGGGGAAAGCATATTCAAATTGTTCCCTTTTTGAGAGGATATTTAGGCTGTTTCCTTGTTTAGCTGTTTCTTTTAAAACAGAGGTGACAAAGGATGGATGCCTTTGGAGGGTACTCAAGGTAGATTCTAGATTTAATGGTCTTGTATCCTTTTGGTCACTTCAGGGCCAAGGACAGGTCCTCTTGATTGGACATTGAATTTTGGGAGAGAATTCAAGTAAAAGAAAAGGCCTAATATGTATGAGACCCACCACATGCTCTGGTCTCATTGGGGGGCATTGTTCCCATGGATAGGGAAACTGGTATGCAAGGACCAGGTCCCTTCCCCATTATCATACATACACTTGCGAGAGCTTGGCTTCCAGTTGCCACACACACAGTTGATGGCCTGCTGATTTCAGTAGGTGAACAATTCTTGTTTGCCTGTCTTGATGTGAAACACATGTGGCTAAAGGTCCCAGTGGTGGAAGTCGGCCAGCACTGTCAAAGGGGGAAGTCTGGCAGGTATACCAGGCACCCTGCCATGTCAATAGAGTCATGGTTGGTTAGAATTTTTTAGCTCCAGTTTAAGCACCTCATATGAGGAAATTTTCATAGATGATGTTTTGCAAGATGGTCAACACTCTTGGCACCAGTAGCCAGGAAATCAAAAAACATATTGCGATGGGAAAGTCTGCGGTTAGGGACCTCTCTAAAGTACTCAAGAGCAATGGTGTCTCTCTGGAGACTAAGGTGCGCCTGATAGAGGCCATGGTTTTTGCAATCACTTGTTATGCATCAGAGAGTTGGACAGTGACTAGGGAGGATAGAAGGAGAATTGACTCCTTTGAGCTGTGGTGCTGGAGAAGAGTACTGAATGTACCATGGACTGCCAAGAAAACAAATAGATTCATCCTAGAGAGGGTTAAACCAGGCTGCTCCTTGGAGGCAAGGATTCTGGGGCTTCACCTGACATACTTTGGACATGTTGTAAGGAGGGACAGGTCTTTGGAGAGGGACATCATGCTGGATAGAGTGGAGGGACGGCGCAGGAGGGGAAGACCCTCTATGAGGTGGATTGATTCAGTGACTGGGGTAATCGGGATGGGTGTGTCGGAGGCAATGAGATTGGCACAGGATAGAGCAGGGTTTAGTGCTGTTGTACATACGATCGCTATGAGTCGCAAACGACTCGACGGCACATAACAACAACAACAGGCATCACACCCATTTTCAAATGAGAAGCCTGAGGCCCAAAGTAGCAAAGAATCATATGAGAATAACTGACTGAGCAGGGTTGGGGCCTAGGTCTGTGCCACAGGCTGGACCACTGAGCTCTGCAGCCTCAGCGAATCCATACTGCACCGAGTCCTCTCGGGCTCTCTAACGCCCCCCCACCCCGCCCCTCATTCTCCTCTCCTCCTCTCTCTTGCCAGATAATAGCGACTTGATCGCCTGCACTGTTATCACCAAGGATGGCAGCATGGTCCAGCGCTTCCTGGCTGTGGATATTTACCAGATGAGCTTGGTGGAGCCCGACGTGTCCAGGCTTGGCTGGGGAGTAGTCAAGTTTGCAGGTCTTCTGCAGGTAAGGTAGCCAGCGATTCCAGAGGCTGTAAATACACATAGACACACACACTATCGCTTCTGACAGTTGATTTGAATAGCACAGAGAATATGAGTGAGTTCTTGAGCAAAGTGAAATGAATCATCATGCAGACATTAAGTCCAGTTTCTCTTTGGTCAAATTCCTTGGTTCTCAGCCCTCCCCTTCTCTCCAAGAGATAGCCTGATCCCCCCTCTGCCAAATGCAAATGCATGTGTGAATGTAACTGCAAGTGCCTATTTTTAAAAAATGGTATGTGTACATTTAGGGAGCACTGTACCCAGCTGCTTAATCAAAAGGTTAGCAGTTTGAACCCACCAACCACTCCAACTGTGAAAGATGCATTGCCTATAGAGATTTACAACTATGGAAACCCTGTGGGACAGTTCTGTGTCCTAAAGGTCACAATGAGTCAGAATTGACTCCACAATGAAGGATTTGGAGTTCCATCCATCCAATGGAGTGTGTGAGCGGTTTATTGAAATGGTCGAGCGTGTTCTACACTGTGCTTTAGCATTATTATGTAGAGAGACCTCTTTAACTGCTGTGGGACTGCACCAGGCTATTTGTAGCCAATGCCCTGCTGGTTGTTTCCATGTGTTTGCCTTTACAAGCAGTGCTGCCGTGAACAAAACCGTTCCTGTTCTTCTGCACTTGTGCAAGGGTTTCCCCAGGGCAGATACTGAGAAACTGGGGTGTGCCAACTTGAAACATGATTAGGTCCTGCCAAATTCTTCCCTCAAACAGTGGCTGCCACCGACTCCTTTGGAGAGTTACCTTTTCCTTATCCTTCCACCAGGGGAGCCAGGCTTTAACTTAATGAAACTCTGAGTTGAGAACTTGGGAGTTTTAGCCAATTGCTATTTCCCATTGAGTCAGAACTGGCCCATAGCTGACCCTCCAGCAGGTTTTCAGAGGCAGTAAATCGCATGAGAGGAGACTGCCCATCTTCCTCCTGTGAAGCAGCTGGTAGATTTGAATAATGTGCCTTCACGTTGGCAGTGCAGCTCCTTATCACCAGGCCATCAGGGATTTACTTAGCCAACTGCTATGATAGGTAACTTCACTCACGGAGTAAAATGTAGAAGCGGCCAGCCGACACTTCCGTCATCCCGTCGGGTTCCTACCATCCAGCACACACTGGGCATCCCAAGCCCTGCCCTGATTGGAGGCAGCCCATCGTATCGTTGGGCAGTTGTAGTTGCTAGAAAAACCTCTCATGGCTGACCCACATCCACCTCATTGTAATACGACCAGCTGTGAGCACCCCTGCTCCCCGTGAGAACAACCTCTATCTCTGAGGATGCCAAAGTAACCCTTATAGAGTCCTGTGGTGGTCCCATAGTTGAGTACTCAGCTGCTCATCAAAAGGTTGGCGGTTCAAACCTGCTATGTGACAGCATTGCCGCCATTAAGATTTTCAGCCTAAAAAACCCTATAGAATAGTTCTGCTCTGCCGCGTGAGATTGCTGAGTCAAAATCAACTGTGTGAGTCAGAATCAGCGACCAAAATGTCTTTTACAGAAGATAACATGAAAAACAACACGACACATCTTTTGTTTAAGAAAAGACTTCCATGGAAGGAACTATCCAGACTTAGTGCCTCTTACTTATTCAAAGCAAATTGTGATCAGTTTCCTTTAGAATTTAGTGTCAGGAAAGTGTTTTTCTCCCCTAAAAGATTAATATGTGTCCTGCATCAATGAAAGCCACATAAACCTTTTTCAGGGATTCCCCCCCCCTTTGGTTGTCTTCCAATAGCTTCTATTTGTCAGGTCGTTCCTACCTGCCAAGCTCTCTGCTTTAAATGCATTATGGCACATTCATTCTCACACAGCGTCTTGATGCAGGTATTGCTTCCAAAGAGCTCGTGCCAAGTTTAATACCTAAGGATGGTGACCATCACACTGCATAAGCCTTCATCAGGGTTTCTCCAAACTCCCCCAGCAACCCTGAATTTTGTGTCTGCCTCTCCTGTCTTGTGCTTTTATCTCCAGTCAGTTCAAACCTGGGGAGAAAGCGGAACCCTCACCCAGAGTCCAGTGTGGGTTTTCGACTGGCTCAGTCATGACCCTTGCTTTTGTCTGGGCTGTGTCAGAGCTCTCTTCAAAGCTCTGTTCAGGGGCCCCCTCTTTCTCTCTCCTGTGCTTTCCCCTTAAGAGAAACAAGGAAGAAATTAATGAGTAGGTGAGTGAATGTATGTGCTGTCATGCCACATGGTGAGAGGGATTGGGCTTCACAGTGAGCATTCCTGGAGGCTGTCTCTGGAGTGACACATGTGTGGTGGTCTGTGGAACATGTTTCTGCCACATGTGACTGTTGTTAGCTCTTTTCAAGTCATCCTCTAGCTCAGGGTGACCTCTGTACAGCAGGGATCAGACCACTGTGATCCATTTGATTTCCATTTACTGGATCACCAGGCCTTTCTTCCTAATCTGTTTTGAGTCTGGAAACTCTGCTGAAATCCATTCAGGATGTTCGAAGCATTCAAGACGTCACAGATGGATGGCTAATGGCTGCACATGATATATATTAAGCCCAGAATATGGGAATTAAACCCAGAACTTCCTTCATGTAAGGCAAGAATTCTACCACTCCCCCTGTGACTCTGCTGAGGACCCTTATGTTGTTGTTATGTGCTGTCGAGTCACCTGCAACTCATAGTGAATCTGTACAACAGCCCCAAAACCTGCTCTATCCTGTGCCAATCTTATTGTCTCTAGCACTCCTATCCCCATTACCTCAGTCACTGAATCAATCCATCTCATCGAGGGTCTTCCTCTCCTGCCCTGTCCCTCCACCCTCCCATGCATGACGTCCTTCTCCAAGGACTGATCCCGCCTTGCAACATATCCAAAGTATGTCAGATGGAGCTTCAGAATCCTTGCCTCCAGGGAGCAGCCTGGCTTCACCCTCTCCAGGATGAACTTGTTTGTTCTCCTAGCAGTCCATGGTATGTTCAGTACTCTTCTCCAGCACCACAGCTCAAAGGCATCAATTTTCCTTTTATCATCCCTAGTCATTGTCCAGCTCTCTGATGCATAGCAAGTAATTGCAAAGACCATGGCTTGTATCAGGCGCACCTTAGTCTCCAGACTAACATCAGTGCTCCTTAGTACCTTGGAGAGGTCTCTGACAGCAGACTTTCCCAATGCAATTCATCTTTTAATTTCCTGGCTGCTGGTAGGTACCAAGAGTGTTGATTGTAGAGCCAAGCACACTGAAGCTGTCAATAATCTCAATCTCTTCATCATCCATCATGATGCTGCCAGTAGGCACAGTGGTGAGAATCTTTTCTTGATGGATGTTGAGCTTCAATCTGTATTGAAGGCTGCAGTCCTTGACCTTCTGCAGCAAGTGCTTCAGGTCCTCCTCAGTTTCAGCAAGCGGGGTTGTATCATCTGCATAATGCAGATTGTTGATGAGTCTTCCTCCAATCCTGATGCCACACTTCTCCTCATAGAGCCCAGCCTCCTGGATAATCTGTTCCGCATATAGATGGAGAAGATATGGAGGACCCATGTACATATTTAAAATTAACTTTTACTTGTACAAGTAATATATGACACATTCTCTTTAACTAGAAGCTAGAAGATCCTAGGACCACCACTTATACTCCCAACCCTTTGCCCTCTCCGTCACCCCAGCCTGTACTAACAAGCGTATGTCTTCCTTCCACGCCTTTTCCTGTCTATGTTATATGAGGGGAAAGTTCTTTATGTCCTTTGCATTAATGATCGAAAGCCATGCCTGTTGTTGTGCCAAGGAGGAGCCCTGGTGATGCAGTGGTTAAGCACTCAACTGCTGACCATCAAGTCAGTGCTTCAAATCCACCAGCAACTAACTCTCTGAGAGAAAAGATCTGACAAGCTGTTCCGATAAAGATCACCGCCTTGGAAACCCAGTTCTGTTCAGACCTGCAGGGTCTTTTTGAGTTGCAATCCGTGTCTTGGAGATCTTGCCGTGTTGATTCATTCAGATAGCGACCTCGTCCTTTCTGACTTCTGCCTGGTCTGACCACTCCTGTTACTGACACTGCCTTCCACCTGCTGCTGAGTGCTGAAGCCTCTTACATCTCTCACTGTATCCCAGCCACAGAGGCTATTCTTATAAAGCCTGCTTGGTACCTGCATGCCAGGTACCAAGAATGGACTTGTTGGGCCATAGGGCCCAGGCATTTTTAACCCATCAGGCGAAGGTGTCCCTTGCGGTGCTCCCACATTCTCCCTTCCTCAGGGTGAGAGGACCAGGTGCCCATGGCCTTGCACCTTTAACTCTGTTAGACTTGGGAGACTGACAGTCCCCTTCAGCTCCGTCTGCTCACTTTGTTGATGGTGCCTTCTAGTCAGTTGTGACTGGTGGTAGCCCCGTGTGACAGCATAGAACTGTATCACATAGGATAATCTTGATGGGAACAATTGCCAGGTCTTTCTCACAGTGGGCTGCTGGCTTAGAGGATCTTTCTACTTCAGGTCTGTTGGCCCTGCAGCTCCTAACCAATGCTATCCTTCCGTTCCTCTCTCTTCAGGACATGCAGGTGACTGGTGTTGAGGACGACAGCCGCGCCCTCAACATCACCATCCACAAGCCTGCGTCCAGCCCCCATTCCAAGCCTTTCCCCATCCTCCAAGCCACCTTTGTCTTCTCGGACCACATCCGCTGCATCATCGCCAAGCAGCGCCTGGCCAAGGGCCGCATCCAGGCCAGGCGCATGAAGATGCAGAGAATAGCTGGTGAGTGGCGCCCTGAAGGGGGGTCCTCTGAGGGCTGAAGTAGCCATTAGCCTGTTAGCATGTTCTTCACCCTGACCTTGAACCACCTTAGCTCCTCTGAAAGACTTTACCAATAGTGTAGGAGTTAACGTGCTGTAGTGAAGTGAGGTCACTCAGAATTTTCACTTTTTAAGTCCTTGACTACTTGAGAGTTTGGCGGCTCCATGGAAGAGATGAGGTGCCTTGCCTGCCAGGTTCAAGGCCATGCAGAGGCCTAAGTGTGGACTTTTGACCAATAGTAAACATTCTCATCCTTCCACAAAGAAATTTGCCGTCTTCACCTTTACAGAATACTATAATTTATATCCACTCACTCAGTCTTTAGGACAACACTTGAGAACAGTAGGGTTCATTCTACCTATTTTACAGAAGAGGAAACTGAGGCCCAGTGGCTTGCCCAAAGTCAGTCAGGCAGCAAGTTGGCAGAACTTTCTGTTTTAATTTTAATCCCTTCCCAGAGCTGCTGAGAGGCAGCCCATCTTATGAGAGTCTTGTGACAAACTCACCTGCCTTCACAAATAAATTTACCTTCCAAAGGGACTGTGGTGAATTTATGAGGTATCCAAGTACCTTTGAGGGTCAGGATATTGGGCTTTTTTTCGTAGAGTAAAGGCCCCTGAATCATGGTGTGTACCTACCAGGTTGGAAGGTCCTTGAGGAAAAAATCCTTGTAAGATTAGAAACATCTTCACAATACCCAGCACCTTTCTTGGTGGTTACTATGGGGAAAGGGAAGTGCTTTCTCAACAGATTGCCTTAAAAATAAGCCCTGGAGAGCTGGGTTTCTGTACAGGATGTTTCCCTGTCCTGCTGTGCCCACCACGGTCCTGGTTGATCTGAACAGGGGGGCCTGCAGTCTCGTGCCCTCATCTCATTTCTCATTCAGCTGAAACTTGGCCTACAAAATCATTACAGAAGCATTTTGTAATGTGCAAAGTGACTTAAATCACTCAGTCCGTCCTTTCAAGATTTATTTTCAGGGAACTTTTTTTTTTTTTAATGTAAAGCAATTTCTCATAGCTGGCATGAAGGCTAAATATTTCATTCGAAAATTGAGAATTATGCTGTAAAGTGGCTGTTAGAACTAACGCCTTGGCTTATTTCTTAAATTGATTTTAAAAAGCCCTACCAAATTGATATATCATGGGATCTGTTTATGGAAGGGAGGCTGGCAGTGGTGACAGATAAACGCAGACATAAATACACACACACATTGTCCTAGGTGTTTTCTCATACACATTTCTCCTCATGAGTGAGTGTGTATTTAAGTGTATAGATGAACAAACTCTCTGAGCAGATTTGGTCCCATGTACTTTAGACCATGAAATGGCACCAGAAATAAGCCTTGACGAGGGTCACTTATGTGTGGAAAGTGGCTATGGCCCAGCGTCCATTCTGTTGGAAGATCAGGCTCTCCACCATGGCCTGAATAACCCGCTCAACACCACCTATGTTTGAGTCTTGGATAGTATCTTTGATGTTGTTCTGGTCACGCCGTTCAAGACTGCCTGCCTGGCATCTCCCAGTGATGCCCCTAGCAGGGACTACAGGCCCCCTGATTACAACAGCCCCACACAAAGCTGCCTCTGCACCCCTACTTCGTGCTGAGAATGATCCACGGTGTTGTTTCAACGTAGCTCTCCTGGACCTCCCAATCCAGCCGACAACCGAAGTCCTGGGATTTGGACTCGGCACCACTACTGCCACGCAGCACCTGCCCTTCCGCTTCTATGACCAGTGCCGCCGGGGCAGCAGCGATCCCACTGTACAGCGCTCTGTGTTCGCGTCAGTGGACAAAGTGCCAGGTAAGTCCGCCCCAGCCGTGCCATGCCTTGTCCCCTCGCGGTGGGGCCCAGAAGGCTTCCTCTTTCAGAAATCCCTGTGACTCTAAGTTCCAGTTTCTTAGAACTGATCGAAGTATAGCATGAGATCAAACATAAGCACAGCCCCCCCCCAAAAAAAAAAAACAAACACAAAAAAACCAAACTTGGCTTTATTTTTTGTCACTTTGCGGCCTTGGTTTAGTTTTCCAGAGATTTGTTGGGTATGTAGAAGAATTTCTCAGAATTAAGACTAAGAAGTTTCTTGGAAATTTCTTGGAAATGCTTAATTTGTTAGCAGTGAGGGTTGTGGGACAGTAATTTCCTTCTCCGTGTGAGATGACTACAAGGAGATAGTGTGTAGTTCCTGTTCCAAAGCCCTGGAGACGGGCAACTTAAGAGGAAGGAGGCTGCCTGGGGTGGCTGCTCATTATCCCACTGGAGCTGCCTCTTCCCACTTGTGCCAGTCATTAGCTCCTGTGCTCCTCCGTCTAAGAGAGGAAACATGAAGTTTAAGGTCAGCTTGACAAAACAGCAATACCACAGGAGAATACACTCCTGCCTTTCTGGGCTGAAGTGGCAGCTTTAAGTGACTCCAGTCACACCCCAATCCCACCCACCCCAACCCCTCAACAGAGAACTTGTCTCTGGGTTAAAAAATTTAAGACGGCTGGCTAAGTCCTCCCCTGCAAAACTTAACCCCCTCTCCATGATTAGGTTCTATAATTTAGCTGGGAGTGTTGCAAGATGTTTTAAAAAAAGAACTCTTGATCTAAAAATAAAATGCAGCCAAAAGAACCTATCCCAATTAGCGTGCTTGTCACCATCCATGTCCAACCCACCCATGTGATTGACATGCTGTCTCCGGGTTATGAACGAGGTCTTTTCTTAACTATATCTTTACATTGAACTGGAATGTAAGTTGGAACCGTTAGGCATGGGTCATAGCTACTGCCAGTTTTAGCATATAGTGGATAATGTAGCCTTCTGTGCATAGGAAACATTATAAAGAAGGACTTATGGGTACAGTAAAGCATCTTTAATGGGAATGCACTGTCCCTTCCAGCCACTGCCGTCCAGGGAGAACTGACTCATAGCCGCCCCTCCCTTTGGATTTTGGAAACTCTAAATTGCACAGGCAAAGATTGCCCATCTTCCTCCAGAGGAGCCGCTGCTGGATTCGAACCACCAGAGAGTTGTGGCCTTTGGATTTATAGTGCAACACCCTACAGGCTATGCCATCAAAACTCCCTAGTAATAACGTTTGATCACATTTCAAAAGTAGCACCTGTTTTGTTACTGCAAATCATTGGGTCTACTTTGACTTTTTAATCTAGTTGGCTTTATAAGGATTGGTTTGTAACTACAGGTGCGGCACAGACATCTGTAACCTAGGGATTGCCTGTGGGGGGTTTTCTGTCTTTGATTTTAAAAATATACATTTCAGGCACATGTTTCTTAAAAGCCCTATCATATCAAGGTCAAAATAAAAAGCAAAAATCAGTGTTCTCCACCTTCAGCCCAGTAGTGGCCTCTGCTAGCACGTTCTCACATCTCCTTCCAGAAACATGTATCTGGACACAATGTTTGTGCTTTTCCCTGTCTCTTAGTGCATGTGGGTTACACTGCACGTGCAAGGTTGCTGCACTTTTTTTTGAAGGCCTTTTTTCACTTCATGACACGTCATGTTACACCTCAGCAGCGTCTGTAACTCAAGGTCACTCCCATCAGCGGTTTAATGATATTATATCCTATTGTGGACCAAAGAATTCCTTTCTAACCTCTTCTGCTGGTGGATGTTTGGGCCTGTTTCCTGGTTTTGGCATGACGGCATCCCAGTGAAAATCCCTGAAGTAGATCTGCGTGACCACACAAGACTTACATGTCTGCAGAAGCAGGTCCCAGCGGCGGATCTGCCAGACCAGAGGGGACATGATCTCTAAACTCGTTGCCGTAGCCCCAACCTGCTCTCTGGAGCAAGGTGCACCCGTTGTTCACTTGGCAGCGTGTGACTGTATTCCCTCTGGGCCGTCTTATTGATTGTTGCTCCTCCTGTGGTTTCAGTTGTGACTAGATTATGATTCTGCCAGTTCACAGGTCAAGAGGATTGTTTGCTTAGAAGAATTTTTATTTTATTTTATTTTTTTAAAAAAAGGTTCTCCAGGTTGCTCCATGTTGGGTCAGGTTGTTGAGAAGTAGGGAGAAGTCCTGACCATGAACTAAGTATGTATTTGGTTGGTAAGAAACCTTTGCTGTAGGGTCACCATGACTTCTTTCCTCTTGGGAACTGGTTCATGAGCAAAGCCCAGGCCTTATAGTTTGTTCCTTTGTGGACCATGCTGGGTATAAATAAATAAATAGGCCTACGTGTCATATTCTCCAGCATCTGCCAAATGCTGCAGCACCAGGCCTGGCGTCCAGGGAAAGTGTGCGGGCACCAACTGCGGGGATGCCACATCAGGGGTGTGAGGTTCTTAGGTTGGAACTTCAGGGACTCGAAAGCAGCTATCCAGCCCCAGGCTGCATCACCCCTGACAGCTCATAGGATGTGTACTGAGGTCTGAGGACAAGGGAGATTGAGCCTGTGTGTCACCACTGTGACTCCTGTCAATCCTGGGCTCAGCAGTGTTCACATCTGTGGGTCTCCTCAGAGGGAGGGCAGGTGCCACAGGAAGAGACAGCAGGTAGCCCACCTGCCCCTCCTGCCCCAGTTTGCCTCTTGACCCACCTCTCGCCCCTTGACCATTTAGTGCCCATGCCTGTGTCACTCAAAGCCCCACCCACCTAACTGATCAGCGCCACCTTCAGAGCACAGGGTCTCCTCTCACCTGTCCCGCCCCCATCACCTCTCAGGAGCAAGGGGATTCTGCAGCCCCCAGTGTTGGCCTCCTCCCCTCTATTCAGCCAGGGGAGCTTTCTGAAACATAAATCAGGTTTTCAGCATGCCCCCTGCCCTCGACCTTCCAGTAGCTCCCTGCTGCATTAGGACAGAATCCAAATCTCTCACCCCAACTATAAGGGCACCTTGTGACCGACCCAGTTCTCCACTCAGATGGACCCGCCGTCCCCCACCTGCTGTACCTCTGTGTCAGCACTCCTCAGATTCGCCTTAGGATCCTTGTGCACTCTTCACAAAGGATGAGGCCTTCAAAGAACTCGAGTTTGCGTAGAGCATACCTACCAATATTTAGGGGATTAGAAATTAAACCAGAGGAACATGTATGTATTTTAAAATACTACTACTACTATACTGTTGCATGTTTCATTAGTACCATAGTTTTTTTAAGAAATACCTCTGCTTTCTAAAACAAAAGCTTTATTTCACATTTTGCAAATCTCTTTAAGATTCAGCTTAGAATAGAGACAGGTTCTTGTTTTAGCTGCTACAGCTGATCTTTGGGAAATGACATTCATAGAATAGGCTCTTGAAAACTGTACACTCATGGGCACATGTGTACAGTAGGCCAATTATGTTTTTATTTTTATGAAACCAGCTTTGATCTGGGCAACCCTAGGAGATCCTGGATAGTCTTCTCTTGTGCGGCTACTTCAGATTAATTGCTCACTCTTCAGTCCACACACTGCCTCTGCTTCCTTGGAGAGGCCTGTCCTGACACCTGCCTGGCTAAGATTACCCCTTCTCTTCCTGTCACGTTGACCTGGTTGTGTCTTGCTCTCTGGAGTTCTTGCTTGGCTCAGGTGTTCGTGTACCTGACTGTGATTATTTCTCTCCCATGTCAAATGCCACTCTCCTGTTCACCACTGGGCCTAGCAGTGCACCCAGCATGGCACGTAGTAGGTGCTTAACAAAGGTTTACGGAATGGAGAGCAAGCCCCTGCATGTTCCCTGTGTGGCCACCACATGCCTTCCCTGTCTGATACAATGAAAACAAGGAAATACCCTCTAGAGCGCTCACGATTTAGCCTTAATGAGGGAACATGAAGACACTGGGATGCCAGGATTCTGGCACTACTCTAAGCACTATTCTCCCTCTTTCTGCAGTGAAGCGAGGTGTGCAGTTAACCTCTCCTTACCCAGAGGGTCGCATTAGCCTTAGAGCAGGGCCCTAAAGGGTCTAGGGGAGGTGGCCCCCTCAAACCTCACCAGATTTCCCTTCAGTGCTGCAGTGTCCACAGGGACTGAGGAGTGCAGTGAGACCCACTCCCACCCCACCCCTGCCGCCTTCTATAATGGCATTGCTCCTTGGTCCTTGCCGTAGGCCACAGTGATGCAGAATCCCAGGCTGCACGGGACCCTTGCTTTTTCCTGGGGAATAAAGTGCCCGGAGGAAAGCAGCTCCTGGCCCCAGGCCCCAGGGTAACTGACAGCAGAGTCTGTTATGACAAGTCTTTGGGCTTTATCTCTTGGCACAGGTAGTTGTCATGGTCCAGCTCCCCTTTAGAAGCTACAAACAATTACATTTGATGAAAATATACTTTTCATTTCCTTTGAGGAGATATTAAAGTAGACTATAAATCAGGGCTAATTGGTGCCTAGCCACTTTGCTGTATTTCTTTCTGCTTCCATTTGGCATGGAAAGAAATCACAAGTTGTATTTCTCAGCCGACTATATGTTGATGGTGCTGTCCCCCAGAGAATCTTCAGCTCCGTGAGGCAGAAGGCTGTGGGTGCGCCTAGGAGAAAGGACATCAGTGATGATCAGGTGGCATTGTGCCAGTGAGGCTGGGTCTAGGAGCGGGCCTGAGCTTTCGGTGACTTTGACAGGCAGCTTATCAGCGCTGGAGATAAGCTGCCTCCCACTGGCCCACTGAAACCCACTCCCTACACACCTTGGCAATGTTCCCTCAGGTCTCTTCATGAGAGCAGACTCCCTCATCTTCCTCCCAAGGAGAAGGTGCTGGGTTTGAACAGCAGCCTTTCCAATAACCGCCAAACAGGTAACCGACCAGGCAGGGTTTCACATTCTGCCGTTGAGCAGGGAAAGGGTTGCACACTAGCCCCTGAAGGCAGCCTTTACATAGATACTGCATGCAACTTGGCCCTGAGAGCCAAAGCAGCCCATGGACGTGATCATGTCACATTGGGGGCCACAGCTGTCATCCCAGGGGCCAGGATTCCAGCTTCCCAGAACAGCTTTGTCTCTCATTCCTAGGCCTCCGCCTTGCCTCACCCCTGCTCCGGTGGCCACATTGGAGCAGAGAGCTTGCCTGCTGTTTCTCTGGAAGTCATGGGTCCTGGTATGCAGGGGAAGGCCAGCAAAGTACCGCAGTCCCCTGGCTTCATTGTCAGCATCTTTCCTGACTTCAGTTAGAGGCCTGCAGGGATTTGAAAGGGCAGAGGGAAGATGTACACCCCCCCCCCATCACTGATGGGGCCTTAGTGATGACAAAACAGGAAGTTATCTCTCCCCACTCTTCTCTTCAGTTGCCTCACCAGCCTTTTAGCTCTGGGTCTGCCTTTCACTTTTCTCTACCCTCCATGGCACCTTCTAGTATCTTCTGGGCACTGGCTCCTCTCCCTAGCCCAGAGCCCTCTGCCCCGTTCTTTTATCAGCACCAACTTCCTCTCCCCTGCTCAGTCCTCCACAGGACCCCAGGGACCCCATCCCCTCACTTCTTCCCTGCATTCATTTGCATGACAGCTGCTATATTTCCTGGCAGCCCTTCCCACCAGCTACTGTGGCTGACTGCCTCTTTGGTTCATGTCACTTGTCCTCCACTAAGATGTCAGACCCTTTGTCTGTCTTGTCAGTAGTAGTCAGTGCTGAGTCAGCAGGTGCTCAGCAAATATCCATGGCCAGGGAAGGCAGGCAGGCAGGACACTGGGGTCAGAAGGCCAGTTGACTCAGCACCCTGTTTCCTACAGACTGTAAACCCCTCATGGCAGGGCCGAGGCTGGCTCGCTGTTTCAGGCCCAAGATGAAGGCAGTTCAGGGATCCCAGAGGTGAGGCTGACTTCATCCCCTCAGAGAGCATTTCACGATGTTTCAGTTCCCTGAACATCGGGGAAGTGAGATCCTTCTCTCAGGTGTTAGCTTTATCAAAGGCAAGCAAACCGGCTGTATCAGTCGCCTGACCCAGAACACTTAATAGTTCCATGGAAAGGCAGCACCATCCCCGCGCCATATCTTGACAGCTGAGTAACTAGGGAATTATGTGGAGATTACAGTGTCCTCCGAGCTAACCAAGCTGACCATGGAGCCTCTGATGGACCTCCAAAACAGAAAAGGGGAGAAAATAATGTTTGAGTCACAGACCTGGGCTTGACTCTGCCATCCTCTGGGTTCACATGCTAGGTACGAATATCATCTTATTGCTGTGGTTCCCAGAAACATGGGGTTTTTGGCCTTGTTATTTTTCTTGTTTCTGATTACAAAACTCCAGCCAATTCTCTCCTTCCAGCTCCCCAAGGCAAAATATACCCCTTCTGGAGTCACACAGGAAGGAGGGCTGAGCCTGCTGAGTTTAACCCCTTTCCTGCAGCTCCCTGGTGAGAGAAGAGGCCAAGGGCCCATGAGTCATAGGAACTGTATTCTAACCCTGAGGCCTTTTTTAAAAAACAAAACAAAGCAAAAAAGCAAGCAGAATGTATTGAGCTGCTAAGCATTTTATGCCTTTTTCTCAGTTGATCTTCTTGACAACACTCAGAAGAGGGTTTTCCCTCTGTGCATGTGAGGAATTTGAGGGTCATCCGCAGGCCTACAGGCAGTTTCAGTCCTGAGTGAGGCTTTGAACTTGACTCTGCCTGGATCAGACCCTGAGCCTCACCACCAGGCTGAACCATCCACCTCTCAACCCCCAGCAGAGCTCTGACATGAACTGTCTGATTTTGGAAATGTAGGTCTAACTGATATGAACTTTCTGATTTTGGAAATGCAAGTCTAATTGACATGAACTGTATGATTTTGGAAATGCAGGTCTAACTTGTGGCCTCGATGGTATCAGGTAAAAACCACATCAGCAGCTCCAACTGTGCGCATTTCAGGCAGAAAAGTCAGGCCTGCTTTTGGAGCATGGTTTATAGTTTGACCCAAAGAATTAACTGTGCTGGGCACTTTCTGTGCCTCGCCTTTCAACAACTCTGGGAGCCGGTGTCACCAGGACCGCCAGTATAAGGCATTCCTCCTTCCCAACTCTGAGCCCATTTACAAGGCCGGCCTTCGTAGTCATGTGATTCCTCTGCCACCTGCTTCAGAGTGTCTGAGGTTGGCGAGATGGGCCCTAGATAGAGGTCCTCTGCTTGCCAAGGCTCGCGGGGGGCCCTGAGCAGCTGTGAAGTAAGCAGTCTTCACACACAGTTCAGGCAGGGCCACATTCCAGATCAGGGCCCACAGGGTTCTCTCATTTTCCCAACAGACACAATAGCATTTGTGTGAGAAGCTCTCTCCTCTTGTGAAATGCAGCCATGTAACAGGCAGCACCAGGCACCAGGCCCCAGACAGGCTTTTCCTGGGAGGTGGAGGTGGAGAGGGAAATCATTCCAGACCGCCGAGTGTTGCTTCACTTCTGAGGATCATTACCCACCTCAGAACACTGAGTGACCTTGGGCCTGAGGCCTGGTCAGAGTATATCAGAGAACAGGGACCACGCACCGGGCCACTCTCAGGAGAGCTTCTGAGCCTACAGGAGAATATGAGAAGACACCAACACCTTGTGATCAAGCTGCCATTTGGCCTTGGCTGTGCCTCGAAGAGGAGCTCTGGTGGTCTAGTTCATAGGGAATTACACTGTTAACCTGTACTCCTTTGGTGGTTTGAAGCCACCAGCGGCTCCACAGAAGAAAAATGGGCAGTCTCCCGTGGGATTTGTGGCCTTGGAAACCCACTGGAGGGTCAGCTATGAAAATGAGTTCAGGGCTTTGAGTGCCGCCTTGAAATACTCGGGAGTATGGGGTGGGCCCCCTGTGGGGCAGCCTCGTGGGCAGTGCAGGACGGCTGGGCCTGCGCCACGAGCATTGCAGCCTCAGGAGCAGCTCCTGCCGTTCCCGTCTCCTGAATTGTTGGTGCAGGGCAAGCACTTACATGGTGAAGTGATTGGAAAGGATGAACTAGCACCCAGAAAACCCCTCCCGCTGAGCTGTTCATGAGGTAGTCAATGGCCATCTTCCCCGTGGTCCTTTGTGTTTGCCGTTGTTGTGGGATTTCATTTCCCAGGAGTAGCATCTGCCCTGGTGCTGATGGGCACAGTGAGGTGGCTGAGCACACGCCCCGGGGATCTGGGTTCCGGGCCTGGGCCCACCTCGTTTGCCATACAGGTTTGTGTCTCACTTGAACTCTTAGTCTCTATCTATTCCTATTCAAAACAAAGGTGATTGTGTTACCTGCTTCACAAGGTGATTGTAGCTGTTGTTACTTGTTTTGAGGTCGGCTCCACTTCTAGGCAGCCTTGTATATAAAGGAAATGTTGCCCAGTTCTGTGCAGCTTCACGGTCCTCGAGATGTTTGAACCGGTTGTTGTGGGTCTAGTTCACTGTTTGTTCAAAGCACGTGAACTGAAGTCTCTGCATCTTCACTTCTAAGAGCATATTACTGTGTTTATTCTTAGACTTAGTTATTCTCCTGGCTTTTCATGGTTTAGTCAGTATTCTTTGCCAGCACCACAGTTCAAAGCTGTCTGCTTTTTTCACTGTTCATTCTCAGCATGCACAAGAGGTGATTGGAAAGACCACAACACATCTTTTATTCTCTTTAGAGAGGTCTTTGGTAGCAGATTTGGCCTGTACATTATACTTTATTTCTTGACTGTTGAATCCTTGAAATTTGGCTTTGGATCTGTGGATCCAGGTGGAATGAAATTCTTGACAACTTTAATATTTTCTTTGTTTATCATGTTGCTTATCAATCCAGTTATAAAGTGTTTTGGATTGTTTTATGTTGATAATCCATATTGAAGGCTAGACTTTGAGCTTCATCAGCAAGTACTTCAAGTCCTCTTCATTTTCAGTCTGTTGTCTGTGTAACACAGGCTGTTAGTGAGTCGTCTTGCCAACCCTGATACTGTCGTCTTCATATCCTGCAGCTTCACACACTCTTTTTCAGGTAGATTGAGTAAGTGGGAGCATACAGGCCTGCCAAATGCCTTTTCCAATTTTAAACTACACAGTATCCCCTTTGGTCTGTTTGGTGCAGGTTCTACGTGGGCATAGTTAAATGTTCTCGAGCTCCCATTCTTCATAATGTAACCCATATTGTGAATATAAAATTAATTCATTCATGTGAAATGCCTGAGACAGTGCCTGGTCTGTATACGGTATTCCATAAAGGTGCCCTCAGTTTTATTATTTTTATTATTAACTAAGAGCTGACCCTTGACACCTCCAAATGATCGGTCCCCTTTCTAGACATTAAATCCTTTTTGCACCAAAAAACTAACACTCCAGCAGCCCTTCTGCAAAGTATCTGCAGTTGTCTGGATTCACTCTTTTCATTAGATGCTGATGCAGTCCTGGTGTGGTGGCAGGGCAAACAGGTGCTTCCTCTTTCTGCAGAAGCAGCCATGAGTACGCAGCCTGTGTGGTTTGCCCAAGGCCCCCCAGCTTGTAGCATCAGAACCAAGGAAGAACAGAAGTTTCCGAAGCCCTGAGCCCAGCATACATCCCTTTGGTCTGTGATAGTGACCACCACGGTCTAAGCCAGGCCACTGCCACATAACCTCAGAGCAGCTCTGGCAAGTGGGTCCCACTCCTGAGTCTGCAGATAAGGATATCCAAGCCATGAGGAGAGACTCTACCCATGTCACATCATGCCCACCTTTCATCACTGCCAACCTGAGATTAGGCCACATTGTCTCCATCTCACCAACACACTGCAGCTTCTTCGGTTCTGATAATTATCCAGGAGCGGGGCACCTGGTTGAAATGGGTGTGGTTTGGGGGATCCAGTACCACATCACAGTCAGTCTGTTGTGTAAGCCCAGGCCATGAAAGCCAGTCAGTGGTGGACTACGCTCTGTGGATGTGAGTCTCTGTATCTGAAAGAAAAGTCCATCAAATTATTTGAAGCTACTTTTTGAACCTTTGCTTGCCTGTTTGTTACTGAGTCGTTTGCTTTATTAACTCTTTTATTTCATTATTTTTTGTGTGTACCGTCAAACCAGATCTGACTGGTACAGGAGGACATTGTTCCTCCTTCTCGAGCAGAGCATCTGGTGGATTTGAACTGTGCACCTCTGAACTTGAGTTGCAGCTTCTTGCCACTAGGCCACCAGAGCTTGCCGCTTTATTAACTCTTAACAGACAATGATAGCAAATGTCATGGACTGAAGGTTCATTGATGAGGCAAAGCCAGGAACTTGAGGACATTTTAGCTCTTAATCTGTCTGTGAATTGAGAAAAGTCTACCTTGATTTTTTTTTCTTTACCTTAGAATATCTACTATCTCTAACAAGCTCAGAGAACCCAGAGTTCCCCCATACAGAGTTTGAGAACCGGTTTCCAAGCACTCTTACTAAATCAGAGGATTGGTCTTGGACTCAAGAGAATGAGATGCCAAATAAATATATGGTTGCACATAACAACAACAACAGGGTGCAGATAGGCTGGAAGGAGAGATATTGATCCATGTGGGCCGTGGGACTGAGAAGAATCAGGTCACGAGATGCCATGGGACAAAATGATATATTCTGACTCTTCACAGAGAGCCATAAGCCATGGAGTCCCCCATACGTCCTTTGCCTTCTTGCCTTGGGATAAGTTTCCCAAACATGGAAGCTCCTGGGAGCCAGGGTCAAGGACTGCCAAGCAAGATGATCTGGATGAATGGGAGGGAATCGAGTGTTTTTAAAAGGAACTTTAAAAATTCCAAGAAATAGCTGACAGCTCTTCTAACTAGGGTCAGGAAAGGGAGGCTTCATCCAGGAAATGCTTACTGAAGTCTTTTGTGAATCCGATAAATGCTGTACTACAAGCTGGGCTTGTGAGAGGGCCTGGAGGGAGACACGCCAGGACAGCCTGGGGGCAGGTGCAGTGCACACCTCGGGGGCTTCAGCACTGAGTCCAGGGAAGGCTTGAGGGAGCAGGGCTGAAGGTCGGGAGTGAGGACAGGCAGTCTGGAGGACCCCTTGAGAGGTATTACACAAATGTGCAAAGCACCCTCGACCTCACTGTGCCCTCATCACCTAGATAGAGGGCTCAGGTGCCCATCTTTTCTTTTTTTTTTTTTTTTATGTGTGTACCGTCAAATTGGATCTGACTGGTACAGAAGGCGATTGTTCCTCCTTCTTTAGCAGAGCATCTGGTGGATTTGAACCGCGCACCTCTGGGATTGTCAGGTGCCCATCTTATGGATAAGGGTGGGGTGAGCTAGAAAGATGTGGCCCCGAGACTGGTCGAAATGGGCTTTGCAGCTAGTTTGCACTGTGCACAGACAGTACGCCCTGCAAGGTCTCCAGGTGGGCCTCCCAAGGTTCTAGGAGAGGCGGGAGGGCCAACATGCCAACAGGTAAGGAGGCTGTCACGGTGGACAGTTACACCTCCATTACAGGCTTCTTTGTAGAAACTGTCTCTTCCACAGCTCATATAGCCTTCCACACCATTCCCTAAGGAATTTTGGTGGCTCAGTGGTAAGGTGTTGTGCTGGTACCCCAATGGTAGGTGGTTCAAATCCAACAGCTGCTCCTCAGGAGAAAGATAGGCAGTCTCCTTTGGCGTGATTAACTGCTTCTAAAAACCCACTAGAGGGTCCACTTTAATTCACGTAGCAAGACCAGCACTATTCTCTGGGTAGTTCCACACTGCACTAGTATGACAGTTTCATGTAGCCTTCCTCCCCTGCCCCAACCCCTAACTAAGTACTCTTTTTTTCACTCAACAATCTGTCTCAGAGATTTTTCTCTTGTGAGTTCATAAGCGTGTCCTCGTTGATTTTGGCGGCTGTGGAAGCACCCGTCATCTGGCCAGAGCATGTTTATTTAACCAGCCCTCTACTGATGGATGTTTAGGGTGTGCCTAACTTTTTTTGCTCTTAATAAATAGCAGACACCTCCAGGCACCCTCCTGCGAGGGTTTCCATGCGTATGTACCATGACATAAACCCTAAGAGGATTCGGCGAGCAGTAAAGTATGTTTTGGAGGCAGGCAGTGGGTAACCATAGGGCTCGGCGAAGTGTCACGAAGCCGAAGCCTCTCTCTACAAGTGTTCTCTGTGCATTTCGCCAGTGCAGGCGTTTTGATGATCTTGACTGCAGTCCAGCAAAATCCTGGTGGCTTACTGGTCCTGTTCTGTCTAGGAGGTGCAGTGACAAGCACGCTCTGGAAGAGCTCTGGGGCTTTCCAGGAGGCTGGCCACTGGGGGCCTGGCTTGCCTTCCCAGCATCAGATTCGTCCCTGCTCCCCACCCCTGCTCTCTGTAGCCAGCATACCAGAACTCTGTGCTTCTCGCCCCAAACATACACCGAGTTTTTTTTAATTCAATTCATTTCAAATCACCAGGGTCCTGAAAGTCAACATTATCCAAGTGTGACTGGACTGGCTGGTTTGTGGCATCTATTCACACTGCAAAGACCCACTTCCTTAAGCCCTGACGTCATTGCACAAACATTCCAGAGCACCTCTGCTGGGGTGAGCCGTCGCTTCGCTCAGTCTTCCCCACTCCCTGTGTGTCCAGGAGTGGCTCACAGGCCCCCTCTCCCCATCACCCCAACCTCCTCAGCAAGAGTAAGAAATCCACTGCGTGCTTCGGGGAGTTGAGCCTCCACTGCTGTGACACTCGGTTTAGACTCTGGTTTCCAGGCATTCCTACCAAAATATTTGCTAAATGGGGAAAACTCAGTATACATGGTATACTTCTAACATCACAGCTTTTTTAAGTAACCCAGCATCATGTTCCAAACTAGCACACCAGACCTATTGCCAGAGAGTTGATTCCCAGTCATGGTGATTCTATGGGACAGAGTGGAACTGACTCCCCAAGGATTTTCTTGGCTAGAGCCTTTCTGGAAGGAGACAGATGGACAGTCTCCTCTTGTGCCTCAAAAAAAAAAAACCCTGGAGGGTCAGCTGTGGTCATTTCCCACTGGATAGCAATGAGTGTGAGTTTGAATCTTTACTGAAGCAGATTACCAGGCCTTTCTTTCACGGTGCCCCAGGGTGGGTTCAAACCACAGACCTTTCAGTTAGTGCAGTAGTTGAGAACAAACCATTCAGGCGCCCAGTGGCCTTAGCAGAGGGTTACATCACACTGAGTGCTGACTTTGACTAGATGCTAAGTTAGTTACTTTGTTTAAAATAAAGGGATAAAAGTGTGAAAACTAGTGTTACTAATGTAATTTTTGTGGCTGGGGCATATGAGACTCAGAAGTCCCAGCCGTTTGCCCCAAGTGGCAGAGCTGGTGAAGGGAGAAGTCCTGCCTTCAATCTGCGCACTAGCTACTACCCAGGCCTGGCTTCCTACGAAACGCAACCTCGGCCTCCCCTTTCCTGCTAAGTTCATCTGAAGGCCCCGAGGAGGCTGCCCTTTGTTGTGGCTTCCTGGCCCTGCTGCCGTGACGGGCCGACAGGTGGGCCACGGAGTGCTGGGTCTCTGTGCTCACTGGGCCACCAGTGCTTATAAACTGCTGGGTGGCCAGGCAGGCAGGAAGAGTCAATGCTGATGGAAAAGAAGCCCTCCCCAACAACCGCCGCCCCAGCACTTAGTAACCTGGAGAACACTCTGAAATAGTTGACATTTATAAAATCTTGAGCATTTTGGAAAATTGCAGTTTTTGCCAGTTTTCCAGGCTGACGCCAGAGAGTAATGTCAGCCAGCTCAGAGTTGCATTCTGGAGTCCTGAACATGTGCCCAGGCCTGGGGTGCACATGGCCTGCACCCCATCACCTCTCCTTGACATTACTCTGCCCCCGAGCCCATCCTGCTGGGCCCAGCAGATGCCCTTCATGTCATCCAAGCACAAGATGCCTACAGGAAGCTGCCAAACTCAGCTGCTTTCATGCTTCTGTCAGTTGGGCACCTACTATGTGCCAGGTAGATGCCATCATTCTGTTTAAACCATGCTGTATGTCTACCAGTGAGGTTCGGTTAGGAGAGGGGAGGTATTGGCCCCTGAGCCAGACTGCGTTTACATCACCACTTGAGCGGCTGAGCTGTGTCATGTTGATAAGTTCTCTAAAGCCCCTGAGCCTCAATTTCCTCTTCTATAAAATGGAGCTGGTGGCAGGATCTGCCTCATGTGTTGTAGTGAGGGCTGAACAGCTGGAAAGGCCGTTGGCACTGGGCTGGCACTAAGTATTGACCACCCATCCTAATACTGTCACAGCCACCATTCCCTTCACTCAGGGAGTAAAGCCCCAAATGTCAGGCCTGCCTGGCAGGGACTTTGACCACCCCCCTCCTGGCCTTGTCCAGTGCTCCCAGATATCCCAGACACGGCCCTCAGGTTCTGCCACCATGTAGCCGACACCAGGCAAGGGGCCTCTGGCACCCGTTCCATTGAAGTCTCCAAAGAAGGTGTCATCCCAGGCATGGTCCATGTGGTTGATCAGCCAGTGAATACTCAGCGCTTCTTGGGAGCATCTCCATGCAGGCTGTGTGCAGCCAGCAGTCATTGCTGGGCTGGACCCAGGGGACCCCATGGAGGCTGTGGGAGTATACGATTTCCATCCTGAGGGCAGCTTCTGGGGACTTTAGACAGGAAGGAGCATGGTTTAACTGAGCTCATTGGATAGTGGAGGAGGCACAAGAATGGATAAAAGGCAGCAGCAAAGAAGCCAAGGGCAGCAGAATAGAGGCAAACGTGGTCGGTGATAGGCTTCTGTCCAGTCCTACCCAGTGTTGACAGATGTACTCCTGCAGATGGCACTGTCCCCGCACAACCTGTATCACTTGGGGTTTGCAAAGCACTTTTCCTCTCCTGATTGATCTAAGTCATCCTGTGAGGAGAGTATATCCACCTTCTGACAGATGGGGAAACTGAGGCTTGAGAAGTGAGACGTGTAGCCCTAGTCAGAACGGGAAGAGACAGTGTGTTTTGCGCTGGGGTTCCATGAAGGGCCAGTATGCCAACGCTCACTGCACTGCTGGCACTCTGCAAGGGTCTCTCCACCGTCGGAGGCCGAGGAGGAAGGTGCTCCCGAATCCCCCCTTACCTGAGGTCACACAGCATGTACACCCAAAACCCACAGTCTTCCCTCACTGTCCTTCTCAAGGACTTGGGCGAGGTGAGACACCATCATTTCAGTCACTACCCCCTCCATGGTTGTGAGTCCCCTCCCTGGCCAGCGAACCCGAGGTGGTTTTCTGTGCACATGTGTCAGAGGTGCTGCTCACTCAGGCCCCGGGTACTCGTCCCCAGCAGCAGCACTGCGGGATCCTTGAAGCCTCCTCACGCCAGCTGACACTGACGTCTCCCCGACAGGTATGATCCATCAGCAGCTGCTTCTGGTGTGGGGTTGGTTTTTTGGGGTTTTTTTTCCCTTTCTCCAGACTAGGCTGGCTCTCTGCCAGAATTCTTTTTAAAAAACCAACAAAGCACCAACCCACCGAGGAAAACACTGGAGTGCCAGATGAGTTCAGGAGCCTCAGCAATGGAGAGGAGTCAAAAGTGAGCTTAGGAACTTTCTGGAAGGTTCTGGAACCCAGAGTCTCATTAGGCCCTTTTGTCTTTTTGCTCTCAGGGCTCCACCAAAATGGGCTTCTCTGAGAAGTCCTGAGGTCCAGGTTTTCACTCCTTTATTTAGCAGTTCTTTTTTTTTTTTAAATCTTTTATACTGGTTTACATAGAAAGTTTATATACATTGTTTTTCACACCAGATCTTTCCCATTTCCTTTACCCACCCATCAAATTATGCGACCCTATGATTAACCACCCCGTCCGCTCCGCTTTGCTCCCCCCTTGCATCCTCATAGATGTTCTACAGTAATGGTCTTTGACAGTATTTGTCCTTATGGGACTGAGTTAACTGACTTAGCACAATGCTCTCCAGTCCCTCCCAAGGAGGGTAGTGATTTACAAAACCACTGGTCCTGCGTGCTGTGTAGTATTCCGTCGTGTGAATGTACCGTAATCTCTCAGTCCATTCGATTGTGGTATTTAACAGTTCTTGAGTGCCTGCAGCGTGCTCGGCAAAAGGGAGGACTGTGCCTGGGCTCAGGGAGACAGCCAGAGCAAACCAGGCATCCAGGGCCTGCCTCCAGTGGAGCGTGCAGCCTTGTAAGAATGATAGACGTTATTCAAATCATCATGCCGCCAAGTATAGCTTCTAATGTGCAGCACCTGGCCCGATGCAGTGGGAATCAGGGAGGGCTTCCCCAAGGAGGGGTCTTGGGCCGACAGTGGAAGGATGAGGTGGTGAGACAATATTCCAGGCAGGGACGAGCATGTGTGAAGGTCCTAAATCAGGAATGAGGTCAGGTACAGAATGCAGGGGTGGGGTGAGGTGGGCTCCCCTGGCTCCCTGTGTTTGGGGTTCAGCCTCACTTGGCATGCTTGTCACATGAGGCAAGCAGACACACCTGAATCCTCGGCTGTGGGTGAACTCCCCATCATTGACACACCTTTTGTGCTTGAGGCTCCACCCATCACGTTCATGGATTCACTTCCTGCCCTTTTGGGGTGATGATCCTCTCTGGGGAAACGTGTGTAAATGCTCATTCGGCAGTTGGGGTACCTGAACCACCCCTGGAGTGACACAGCTAGTCAGCATGCCCAAGGCACCTTCCCACCTTCCCTGACCCCAGCTCAGGCTCCAGACCAGGCCAGCCTGGTTTTTTCTCTCTCCTGTGTCATCTCTCATCACTGACCTGGCTCAGACCTGCCACATTGTAGAACTAACCAGCCTGTTAAGGGGTAATTACGTCCACATTGGCCACGTCAAATCCACAGACAGCTAGAGAGCCAGAAGCGGGACTGGAGGCTGTCCTGTCCCTCACTTGGCCTGTCCTTGGCCACTTGCAGGCTGGTCCCCTGGTGACCTCACATCATGCTCCTTAGGTTGAGTACTTCTCAGAACACTTGGTTGGAACCACGCCCACCTCAGGCAGGGCCTCGCTCAGGTCCGAGGAGCTTGGGGGCTGAGAGTTGCTGAAGGCATCCCGTCCTGTGCTCTGTCTGCCACCTGCCTCGTCCTCCTGTGGCCAGGCAGGAGAGGTGTGCTCTGCTCAGCATGGCCTCAGACCAGCTCCTCCTCCAACTCATCGGAGGAGTCCTCTATGTGATGGCCAACAAGAGGAGGAAGCTGGTCAAATGAGAACCCCACGTCAGCAAAGAAAGACTCCCTTCACTCACTGAGCCGAGGGTGCTCCCCAGACCCAGGGCGAGGCCTCTCAGAGCACATGGTGTACGTCAGCCTCAGCTGGTTCTGGGCTGAACCAGTCTAGCCTTGCAGCCCCTGCCTAGGCTCAGCCTAGTCTAGAATCACCCTGTGAGTTTACGAGAAATCCACTTTTACAAGAAATCCCTGACCAGACCCAGCCAAGCCCGGTTAAGTCAGTGTGGGGAGGACGTCGTTTTTAAGCTCCTTTTGTCATCCGAGTGAGCATCCTATTTCAGAGGCGACGTCGCACTGATTACCCCTCAGGTGGCTTTACAAGAGGGTTCTGAGTGACTTTGGGTTAAAATGTGTTACCTCATTTTCATTCCTCTCATCCATGTTCAGGGAGCTCTGGTGGCGTAGTGGTAAAGAATTGCACTGCCAAGACAAAGGCGCAGTTCAAATCCACCAACTGATCTGCAGAAGAAAGATGGGCAGTCTCCTGCTGTGTGACTTACTGTCTCTGAAAACCCACAGGAGGGTCAGCTGTGTGTCGGTTCCTACTCAATGGTACCCAACAACAACATCTGAGGGGCTTAGCCATCATGGGCACATCTGTGACTGAGGTCCTTCCACCCAAGCAGCTGCCCAGGGGTGACTGGGGTGAGTCCACAGCTTGGCAGTGTTCCCCCAGGAAGGGGCTCCTGAGCATGGCAGTGAGGTCCAATCAGCATCCAGGATAGAGATTCAGAAAAGGTGAATTATTGTCATGCTTTAATAGACCCATTTCAGCTGTTGCTTCGTGCCACGCACTGGGGAGAGGAAAGTTCTAAGGCAGCCTTTCCCTCCAGGAGTTCACAGTGTCCTGGGGAAGACCGTGCTCAAGCCACTAGAGTAGCCTGGTCTGTGCTGTGATGCAGGGGAACACAGCGGAGTGGCCGAGGGCACTCTAGAGGGAGCTCTTAAAGATGAAGCAGCCCGGCAGACAGCAGGTCCTGGGCTCAGGAAAGGCCTGGACTCAGTTCAGAGCATGTGAGATTGCTACTGATGGACTTTGAGCAAGGAGGCTACAGACCACTCTGAGCTGACCTCAGAGACTCAGAGCCCTGGCCGGGCTGCACCAGACTCTGGTGACCCACATTTAACTGGAAAGATGAAGTGACCAAAGCCATGTGCTCACAGAAGGCAGCTGGAGACTAAGCTCATTCTTTCAGCCCAGGACCCAAAACATGTCATCCGCAGCCCTCCCATACCTCATCCAGTCCTTGCCCGGCCTGTCCATGTCACCCTGAACACACCTTCCGAATCCTGACCTTTCTCACCATCTACCATCAACGCTAATCTCCTATGTCAGGGGTCAGTTAACTTTTTTCTTGAAGGACCCCCCTGGTCTCTGTCACACTGTTGTTAGGTGCCATGAAATTTTCTACAACTCAGATCTACCTACAAACAGATCGGGATGTTACCCTGCCCAGCCCCATCCTTGGAGTCCTCGACATGCCCGAGCCCATCGTGACCATCACTCTGTCAATCCATCTCGTTGAGGGTCTTCTTTTTGCCAACCCTCTCCCTTTCTAAGCATCATGGCTTTTTCCAAAGACTGACTCCAACATGTCCAAAGTACGTGAGACGAAACACCACCATCCTTGCCTCTAAGGAGTGGCCTGATTGTACTTCCTCCAAGGCCAGATTTGTTTGTTCATTTGGGACGTCATGGGATATTCAGTACGCTTTGTCAACACCTCAGTTAAACTTTTTTGTCACAACAGGACTTGACTGTTTAGGCCTGAAAGCAGTTGTAGACTTAATGTAAGCAAATGGGCATGGCTGCATCCTAGCAGTGAAGCTTTCTTTATTTACAAAAACAGTCAGATGGCCAACTTCTGACTTGGGCTCAACCGGCTTCCAGAACAGTCTTCCTGCCTCTGTCCTTGCTCCAAAAATGAAATTCAGATCAGGTATCTCATCCTCCTTCATTGGCTCCTTTCCCACTCAGAATTAAAGTCTCTGTAGTGACCCACAAGGTCCACACAGTCTAGCACCTTACTTATTCCTAAAACTGACCTCCTCCCTGTCTACCATCCACCTTGGCCCCTCCAGGAAGGCACAGAGACCACTTGCTGAGCCTCAATCACATCAGAGCCCCTGTATCAGATCTTCCTCTCTAAAATACGTACCCATGATTCCTCGGGTCTTCTCTAGGTCTTACCATTTACAGGGTTCTTCCTTTCCCATCTGATGCGAATCAGCAACCCTACCCCCAATAAAAACTGACTGCATGGATAAATGCACAAAATGGATGGAGCCAACACACGCTCAACACCCTTCCTGTGTGCTAGACATTATGCCCAGGGAATTCCAGGACAAAGCACACAGGTCCACGCTCTGCCTTTGGCACTTGTGGGCACTGTGGATGTCTCAGTACAGAACTACCACCATAATCAGTATCCTAAAGGGGCAATCCAGAGAGCTGGGATCATGTACAGTACCAGCATCTGACATAGACCAGGAGTCCAGGAAGGTGGTACATCCCAGACAGGGGGTCACATGAGAACCATGGATACCTTCATTCACAGCTGCCCTGAAGTCCAAGGAGTCAAAACATTGATGGCTATTCAATAGTAGTTTGGCTGGGCACAAAATTCCCCTTTGTGAGATTTCTCCACCAAATGCTACCTTGGCCCAATACATAGGTCCCTGAGACACTGTTCTTACCTGCCAGTGCAGTGAGAGGTGGTTGTTGTGGGTTTTCAGAGGCAGTAAATTGCACAGGAGGAGATTGCCCATCTTTCTGCCATGGAGCAACTAGTAGATTTGAACCACGTGCCTTTAGGTTAGCCACACAGCTCCTTACCTAAGCTGCCGAAGTTCCCTAGCTATTCATGTTTCAGCCTCTCGGTGGTATAGAACTGCCCCTTGGCATTGCCCTGCACATAAAGAGGAATTTGACTTTAAACATTTTTCCATGCTTAATCTCTTCAAAAGGGAGGTTTTGTTTTGGGTTTTTGTTTGTTTGTTTGTTTTTGTTTTACCTCCGGTCTGATGTAAAGAATGAGTTGGTTTGTGCCACATCTAGGAGAGAAAACAGCAGAATCCAGAATAGAAGCTTCTTTAAATAGCTACTGTCTTAGTTATCTAGTTCTGCTGCAACAGAAATAGCACAGGAGCATGGCTGTCACAGCAGGTATTTCCTTTTACACAGTGGTGTTTGCTTAGTTCAGTCATGGCTTTAATCTCTTCAACAAAAATTGGGTAGTTAAGTGGTTGGTGAGCATTCTAGGCACAATACAATTCCTCAGATATTTATATTTTGTTTTCATTTTGTGTAGTTCATTTTTAAGTCCATCTCTTTCCTCTCACATTTTGTAAACAAGGAAATTTGTGGGATCCCTTTAAGAGCTTGCTTAGGAAGATAGCCACATATCCAAGTTCATCGCTCTTCCACCAAACTCAATTCAGGGACATACTTTGCCACCACATAAGAACCATTGTCCTCCCTCCATTGTCCAGTCGCACTTTTATCCTCTACTTTTAAAGCCTCCCTGAAGCACCGTCTGTCACAAGTGTTGTACATATTCTCCAGGGTAATAGACTGTCTTGATAGCTCTCTATAGCTGTTCCTTCTGAGCCCTCACCAGAATTTCATAATTCTACCAGTAATCTCTTCAAGGCTATTTAGGCTTTTGCTATTAGGCATCTTAGAACTCGTCCAGTCTCCATTCATTACGTAATCCCAAAACCACATTCTTATTTTAGCTGTCTGATAGAGCAGCACTCCTTCTTTTTGGAACCAAATCCTTAGTTATCTAAGGAAACGTCACACGTGGATCATTTTAATAAACAAAGTTATGTTCTTACAGTTGAGGAAGCGGGAAGTCTGAATTCCGGTTCCCAGCTCCAGGAGAAGACTTTGTGTCTCTGTTGGAGGGTGGGCCTTGTCTTTTCTGAGCTTCTGCAGCCGAGTAATCTGCATGTGCTTTGGCATCTCTCTCCCTCCATTTCTGCCCTGTCCGCTTATTCAATCTTTTTTACATCTCAAAAGAGATTGACTTAGAGAGAGAGAGACTGACTGACTTGAGACACGGACTACCTGATCCTGTCTCATTAACACAACAAAGACAGCCTGTTCCCAAATGCGGTTATAAACCACAGGTATAAAGGTGAAGATTTACAGCATGTATTTTGGAAGTTTATGCTGCCAACCGTAATTGCCTTGTTGCAAGGTCATTCAACATGTTGTCATCGTTAGCTGTTGTCGAGTTGGTTCAAGTTCATACTGACTTCATACTTCTTCATTCATATTGCATACAACAGAGCAAAATACCATCCCTTTGTGCAGCACCGCCATCAAAATCTGCCTCCAAACCCATCGCTACAACCAGTGTCCTTGTCTGCTGCTGTGTCCATCTTTGTCTTTGAGGGGTTTCCTTTTCACTGTTGTTGTTGTTATGTGCCATCAAGTCACCTGTGACTCATAGCAACCTTATGTACAATAGCTCTGAAGCCTGCCCTGTCTTGAGCCAATCTCTCTCACTCCAATATACCTACTCCCATTGCTCAATTTACTATATCATCTGTCTCATCTAGGGTCTTCCTCTCATGCACTGTCCCTCCTAATAACTCCTAATAACCCTTCTGAGCATTATGTACTTCTCCAAGGATCAGTCCCTTCTGGCCACATGCCCAGAGTAAGTGATATGGAACTTCAAAATCCTAGTCGCCAAGGAGAAACTTGGTTTCACCCTTTCCAAGACAGACCTGTTTGTTTTCTTGGCAGTTCATACTCTTCTCCATGGTGTATTCAAGACTCCTCTCCAGCACCACAATTCAAAGGTATCAATTCTTCTTCTGTCTTCCTTTGTCATTATCCAACTCTGTGCTGCATAGAAATTCATTGCAAAGACCATAGACTGACATTGTTGTTTCTCAGCACTCTGGAAAGGTCCCTGACAGATTTACCTAATGCAGTTCGCCTTTTGACTTCCTGACTGCTGGTGCCAGAAATGTTGATTGAGGAGCTGAACTAGCTGTAACTGTTAACAACCTCAGTCTCTTCTCCATCCATCATGGTGCTGCCAGTTGGCCCAGTGGTGAGAATCTTTGTCTTCTTAATATTGAGCTTCAATCCATATTGAAGTCCTTGACCTTCCAGAGCAAAGCACTTCAGGTCCTCCTCAATTTCAGCAAGCAAGGTCATGTCATCTGCATAACATAGATTGTTGATGAGTCTTCTTGCAATCCTGATGTCACATTCATCCTCATAAAGCCCAGCCTCCCAAGTGGTCTGTTCTGGATATAGCTTGAAAAGGTGTGGAGACAGAATGCATCCCTGAGGCACTCCCTTCCTAATTTTGAACCATGCAGTGTTTCCTCGCTCTGTTCTGAGGACTGCTTCCTGATCCAAGTATAGGTATCACATAGTGTTCAGAGATTCCCATTCTCCTGAAGCTTAACCACAGCTTGTTGTGATCTACAGTCAAATATCTTTGCAAAGTCAGTGAAACACAGATTAAGAATGATGTCTTTCAAAAAAACTAAAAAATAAAAAAAAGAATGATGTCTTTCTCCAGGGTCTGATCACTCCTAATAACTTGCCCAAAATAAGGTGACATCTCACTATCTGTATTTATTTTATTAATTAGAATGAAGTTTTACAAATCATAATTGTTTTTCCATCCATACATCCATAGACACTTTGTTTTACATTGATTACCACTGATTAATGTAAATAATTGATAACAGTGTCTACTCAGACCCTTATTGTGTATTGCCTTTCCCTTCACTCGACTTAATCTGTTCATTAATTTTTACTCCCCTCTTGCTCCCTTTCCACTCCTGTTACCTCTCCAAGGTTGATCTTGTACATAAACATTTCCTTACCTTTCAATCATGGTAGTGACTGGTTTTGTGACTGGCTTGTGTTTCTCTGCATAATTTGTTTGTTTTAGATTCATCCATGTTATGTGGTACTTCATGAATTCTTGATCTGTTTTTTTTTAGTGATACACAGTCCTCCATTGTATGAATGTACCATATCTGCTTTAGCCAGTTGTTGTTGGGTACCTGGGTTGTTTCCAACTCTTTGTTATTGTAAATATTGTAGAATAAACATGGGTGTGTATATGTTAGTTTGTCATCAGGATATGGGCCTGGTAGTGGGATTGCTGGATCAAATGATACTTCTATTCCCAACTTTCTTTTTAGGGGAACTCTAACCTGCTTTCCATAATGGTTACACCACTGTACATTTCTTCTCCACTCTCTTCACACACTTGCCGACATTTGTTGTTTGCTGTCTTATTGAACTTAGCTCTTGCTGTCTGGGTGAGATAGTATCTTGGTGTTTGATGCTAGATGTTTTGTTTTGTTTTTTAATTGTGATTTTTAACAAAAGTTTACAGAAAAGTTAGATTTTCATTCATTCATTCATTGTTGCACAATTTCCTTCCTACCCTTCTCCTCTCCCCCCTCCCCCAGTCCACTTTGCTATGCACCTCTTATTCTGGACTGTTGTCGTACAAATAATGCCTAATTATATATTCCTTTTAAACAGTTTTTTCCTTCATCTGTTCCAGTGCAGTGTTCTTTGTCCCCTGTTTTCCTAATATCCCCTAACCTCCTCTGACAGTCTTGTTTTGTAACAGTGGTGTTGTGCAGTATTTGTCCTTTTGTGACTGAGATACTCTACTCAGCATAATATCCTCCAGAGTCACCCATGTTGTGTAATGTTTTACGAATTCCTTGTTTTTCAGTACCGAAGAATATTCTATTGTGTGAATATACCATAGTCTCTCTATCCATTCATTTGTTAATGGGAACTTGGGTAACTGCTATCTCTTTGCCATTATAAATATCACAGCAGTAAACATTGGGTGTGCATACATCTATTTGGGTAGCAGCTCTGGTTTCTTTACAGTATATTCCCAGTAGTGGAATTGCTGGGTCAAATGATATTTCTATTTCCAACTTTTTGAGAAAGCGCCATACAGCCTTCCATAGTGGTTGCACCATTTTACACTCCCACCAGCCGTGAATAAGGGTTCCAGTCTCTTCACAACCTCACCAGCATTTGTTGTTTGCTGCTCTGCTGAACTTTGCTGTTGTTGCTGGGGATATCCTGGCTTTTAATATCTGTCTACGGAGTTCTAGTGGCAAAGGTAAGGAGCTGCACTGTGAACCCAAAAGCACGTGGTTCAAATCCACCAGTTCAAAAAGATGGTCAGTCTCCTGCTTTATGATTTACTGTCTCTCAACACCCACTGAAGGGTCAGCTGTAAGTCCATTCAACGTGATGGCAAACAACAACAACAGCTAAATGATCCTGAGCATTTCTTCATGTATTTGTTGGTTATCTAAATTCCTCTTCAGTGAAGTGTCTACTCATGTCCTCTGTCCTTTTGGAATGGTTTGTTTTTGTTGAGGTGTTGGAATTGTTTATAAGTTTTAGAGATTAATTCTTTGTTGGATGTTGTTGCCACATATTTTTTTTTTAAATTCTATGGGTTCTCTTTACTCTTTTGGAAAAACATTAAATCCTAATGATGCACTTAAGGACTTCATTTTTAGGAGGGCCCACTCATCTAGTTTATATTCTTTTGCTTGTGCCTTTTTATTTCTATTTGTTGGTCTGTTTATGCCGTTGACTAGGGCTCCTAAGTTTGCCACAGTTTTTTTCTTTGATGATTTTTACAGTTCTAGACATCATACTGAGGTTCTTGATCTTTCTTGAGTTTATTTTTTTTCTAGCTTTGAGTTCCTTTTTAACATCATATGAAATATGATTTCAATTTTTTGCAGATAGATACCCAGTTTTGCCAGCATTGTTGTTAAAGGGGCTGTCTTTTCCCCACTTAACGGATTTCCTTTCTTTGTCAAAGATTTGTTGATAGGCAGTTGGATTTATTCCTGGAGTCTCCATTTCATTCCATTGATCACCACCCTCATTTCTCAGGAACACTCGGGTTGCACTTCTTCTAAGACTTCATTTGGCATAGTTAAATAGGTTTGCAATTCCTCATAAAAGCTCATGAATCATTACACTCTAAATGGGTGATTTATACACTATGTGAATTAGATCTCAATAAAACTGTTGTATTTTTTTAAAAGAAACAGTCTTAAACAAGCCAGACAGTCACAGACCTGTCATCTCCTTCTGAAGACCAACTTCTCTGACTTGTGTCCCATTACAATCATAAAATAGCCAGGTTTGTGCAACATTTTCCTTTAAGCAGTCCAAATTTAAAAAGGAAAAAATTGGAAGTGGCAGCACATTCCGAGTTCATTTGGAAACCTTGATGCAATCCAGACTCACCTGGCATTCTTCCTCATCCCCAAAAACTTGTCCTTTTTTTCCGTTTCTTTTTGACTTTGAAGAAAAGTTTAAAAAAAAAATCTGTGCTTACTGGTAAAATAGCCTTCTGTTCCCTTTCCTTTCCCGTAAATTATGAGATAAGTTTGCATTTCATACCTTTCCAGAAATCTCTGTTGTTTGTGGTCTGACCTCAGAATCAAGACTTCTGGGAAAGAAAGTAGATATTAGCATCACTACCATGAGCATTTGCAGAAAACCTCCGAAGTGGGCTGAGCAGCTTAGGTTGTGGGTCTGAAGACAGGTGAGCAGTACGGACTTGTTGCTCCAGAAATGACTTTCCGGTTCCAGTAGAAGAAGCACCAGCAGCTTTGTCCAACTCCCGTGACTTTTTAAAACTCTCATTCCAAATGCCCCATAATATTCTTGGAGGGACTCGGGGCTGGTGGCACTTCTCTCTTCACCTGACAGGAGCTGGTGGTGTGTGTCTAGAACAAGTGCCCAGGGCCGATCTTGTTCTAGAAGAACAAACCCATTGTGGTCATCAAGTCAATTCCATCTCGTTGCAGCTCTGTATGAGCTTGACCTACAGCCTTAATAATAGCAGGAGAAGCCTACCCATCACTGTCGAGCTGCCTCTGACTCAGGGCAGCCCCATGTGTAGCAAGGTAGCGCTGTGATCTTTCACGTTTTCTTGGCTGTAATTATCATGGGAACAGACTTCTAGACCTTTCCTCTGGAGCACTACCAGGTGGATTCACACCATCAGCCTCTATGTTGGTAGACAAGTACAAGTCATTCCCGACACCTGGGAACCTTGCGACACTACCACACCCCAGCATGAACCGATGCCTCTTCCACTGAGTCATTTCCAACTTATGTATACAGACCCTTGTGCAGAGCACAGTGGCTTATATTCATCCCACAGATCTTCACAGCAGCGGCTGTCGTAGGAACTATTCCCTCAGATTACCAGGAGCACTTGCCTTCAGCTTGACTCCCACTCACACCAGCCGCATGCATGTCAGAGCAGAACTGTGCTGCGTGTGGTTTTCAATGGCTCATGGCTCTGCAGTAGATCACCAGGCTTTCCTTCCAAGACACCCCTGGGTGGACCTGAACCTTCATGCTTTTAGTTAGTAGCCAGCATGTTAACTGGCCACAGCACCCAGGGACTCTTCTCCCCCCATTACACCCAGAGAATCCAAAGTTCAAAACTGCTGTCATCTGTGCACAGGACTGAGATCTGAACCAAAACCCTGCCTACCCCTTTAAAAAAAAATAAACAGATTGAGACAGTCACTGCAGCAATGCAGCTTGTGTCTAAGATGATGAATCTGGTGCAGCCTAAAACAGGGTGCAGATCTGTGTTTCTGAGGGTCGTTATGAGTCGTATTCAATTCGACGGCACCTAACGATGTGAGAGTTTACACGTAATGAATCAGATAGCATTTACTCTGTTCTATTGGTTGAGGGTTTTTTTCGGTGGGTCTTTATCCTCCTTCATTCTTTTCTGGCTGTGTAACAGTTACACTAGTTGTCCTGCCCCCTTGTCTTCTCGTAGGGAGCCCTGGGGGCCTAGTTCACAGGCAGTTACACTACTGATCTGAGGGCCCCACCTTTCTAGCCATCTGACTCCCCCCGTGGCACCTCCTCCCAGGGCCAGTCATCTAGAGTGCAATTTACAGCCTCAGAAACCCAATGGAGAGTCAGCTATGAGTCAATTCAACTTCATGGTAATGAGGTATTTTGTTTTTACTTCAGAAGAAATTTTAGCCATCTGCTTTCTTATAGTTGATAGAGGGGAGGAGTTTATTACTCATAGGTGATACTCTTTATTCTATGATCCAGTCTGCTATTTAGCTAACAGGTGACCCCAATGGATAATTTTGGTATTAAGATCTGAAGTATATCTCCAGACACTCTAATCTCAACTGGTCAAATAAGCCTGGGCTTTTTAACAGTTTGAGATCTGCTCCTTACAGTCCCCAAGTCTATAAGGATCCATCTGATTGGCCCTGATTAGTGAACTTAACTCTGACCTCCACTCCTTACCGGTCTCGCTTTAGCATTGAGGACCTCCCCACCCCTGCCCCACGCTCAGTCCTCTCATTCCCTTCCTGGAGAACGGCTGGTGCCAGAACAGCCACCTGACTGGATGGGGAGCAGCTCTGGTAATGAGGACACCTTGGGCACCTTTCCCGGCACACGACCATGCACCAGAACACCCTCCTTCTTGTGGCGGCTGACGTGCCTTCGGCCAGGCCCAGCAGGGCGCCAGTGAGAAGCTCTGGCACTCCTGTGTAGGAGGCAGGATGGACTTCTGTCCAAAGAAGTGCTTTCATGATTATTTATTCATTGTTAAAGGGAAGGGGGAAAATAATAGGGTTTCCTGGAAAGGGATAAAAGTTCAATATGATAAACTCCCGAAAAGCAATCAAAGGCCAAAGAGGGCAGAAAAATAAAGGACAGAGAGAGTAAGAGAGATGATGATTCAAAGTGGCAAATGTGTTAGCTGAGGCCAAGGAGGGGCCGTATGTCAACGCAGTGGAGGTGCGGGCCAGTTCTGCCGAGCTGTGAGCACCACCACACCAGCGGCAGGGCCAAGTCCAGTGGCACTGGGGCTTCAGGTGGCTAGGGCTGAACTGGTCATGGCAGGAATAGATGGGACCAGCTGGCTGTTTTGCCTGCAAACCTACTGTATTTTAGGTACATAAATACTTAGACATGGACATTATAAATGAAAACCTGTAAAGCTGCAGGAGGAAGGAATTCCCCACAATCCCAGCCCAGAAACAGACATATATAATATTTCCCTTTACAGCTGTGGTGTATCTGCTCTCACTCTGCTCCGCCGTCCCCTCACCTCTCCCCCTTTCGTCCTCCTCTTCTCCTTCCACCCCCCCCTTTTTACTTTTTCTCCTTTATTTTTTTAAATTTTTAAAATTTTTTCAATAATTTTAATGAACATTTACAGAGATTTTGGATTTCCATTCATTCATTGCTGCACTTCTCTCCACGCCCAGCCCTCCCCCTCCCTTTCTCCTTTATTTTTAACTTCCAAAGAAATAGAGTTGATTTCTCATTTGAATAAGAAATAAGGTTAAAGTCCCCTTTGATCCATCCCCAGAGATATCACAGTCATTAGGCTGGTTTATCACCTTCCTGATCCTGCTCTGTACAGCTGTAATCCATATTGACCCCTGATGAGACCATAGACTCTTCTCTGTAATTCTGAAATCCAAACAATTATGAAAATCAAATTTTTTTATGCCAAACTCATTTGCCAGCCAAAACCTTTCCTGAACTGCGAGAACTTGTGGATGCCACAGATAGTGACTCTATGTGCTTTTCTTCTGCAGAAACTTCTAGTGTTTGGTTTTAGGCCCAGGAGATCCAGAAGGGAATGTAACCCCTTGGAGTCTTTTTTATGTCTAAAGAGTCTATGTTCCAGAGGACATCTGACTGACCACAAGAGTTTCAGATAAGGAATATGCATCAGTCTTGTTTTGTGGGTCTGGCTGCCTTTTTCCTCTTTGAGCCGAAACAATCATTCGGTACAGCGTTCTGCAGCTTCCTGTTAACCTTGCAGAACTTATGCCTTCGCCTCAGTGCTGCACCTTACTCCCCAGCATCAGTTATTTGCATTTTGTTGAATGTTGTTGGGAGTTTGCAGGCTCCACTGTCATAGATGGAGCTATTGCAGAAGGCGTCCTTGAATGATCCTCCCTGTGCCCCGTGTAACCTTTCCCCCTGGGAAGATTCCAGGGGCATCAGCTAGAAGGAGTAATGCGCATGAGAACCACAGGGAGGGAAGGGGAGATGTGCGGTAACAGTGTGGGTATAGTATTAATACAGATGTGTGTGAATGCGTGAATGAAAAAAGCCATATGCTTTGTAAACTTTCACTCAAAGCACAATTTTTTTAAAAACCATTTTTTTTAAATTAAGACATTAAAAAATGGAAAGATCCCAGGAGCAGATTGACTGGGTCACAGGCTTTAACCACTCTGCTGTCATGTCATGCGGTGAGCATGTCCCTGTTGTGAGCACGCCTTTCCATGTACTTTGTTGTTGCTGGCTGCGTAATAGTCCATTGTCTGAATTCGCCACAGTTTACTAAACCAGTATCTCACATTGGCTGTCTTACTTTCCGTGACATTATGAACAACTCTGTGATAAAAATCCATATGCAGAGCTCTTTCCCTGTGTTTTCAGATCGCCCTTTGGGATGGATTCCTGTAGGGTCAGCGGGAACACCCTTGTTAAGACTCCTTATCACGTCTTGCCAGGCTGGTTTCCAGAAAGCTGAGTAGAGGGAACCCACCTGGCCATGCCCAAGCCCTGCATCCCACTACGCAGAGATGCCTGCTGGTGGGAGGCGTCAGAACAAAGCCATCCTCCCTCCCCCCCACCCCCCACCCCGGCCCCATCCTTTCCACTAGTCTCATTTCTATTTTCTAGCGGATTCTTGCCAAGGAGAGAGCGAGCAAGCATGGGTTACCAGCACATCAGAAAGCATAGCTCACAGTGTCTGTTTAGGGCACCTTCCCTTGCAACCACGTATCGGGATAAAGATTTCAGAACTTCTAAGCTCTCTGGACACCAGGCACTAAATCAATCAGTGAGATTTCACTCCTGGGCAGCTTGCCAAGTGAGATCCAGAGAGAACCAAGTTCTCTCTCCGATTCAGTGGAGTCGGTAAAGCCCCTGGCAGCCTCCATCACCCCCCTGTGACGGGAGACAATCAAGTAATGAGCACTCAGCTGCTCTGGGGAGGGGGCCTGGAGGGCAGTTCAGAGCCATCTGACCTGGCTGGCTTGCCAGAGGAGGCTGTGAGAGCTAGGGGCCGAGAAAGACCCCAGGAAGAAGCAGCTTAATCATCGGGGACTTTAGAGGGTGAGGTGGCAGAGGGCTGGGACTCAGAGGTGCTATGTGAGCGAGGACCAAGGGCCCAGGGCGTGAGTGGGCTGCGTTGGGAGGCAGACGCCTAACTCAGCAAGGAGCAGCACTGCCCGCCAGCTTCGCGCAGAGACCCACGAGCAGGATGCAGCAAAGGATAAATTTAGCCTGCGTTTCAGGAGAAAACATCGATCTCAAATGGAGTGCTGTCTTTTAAAGGCAAGTGGAAGCTGCAGGCTGGTCATTTGGGACGATTTCACTCAAACAGATAAAAGCCCAGAAAAAAAAAGAAGAACGATTGTAACTGACTTATCCTGCTAGAAGTCCAGAGCCCCTCCCCTTTGGCAGGAGGATGGTTGGTTTGTGTGTGGGCATGGTGGATGGCCAGGCCCCTTCTTAGGAGTCCCCAAGATAAGATGCTGCCCTGTTTTCTGGAAAGATTGGACGTTTGCATTTCTAATCCCGAGGGCTCGTCCTCACAAGAAGTGACACCCACTCACAGCGTCGGTGTTCGCTCAGCGCTCGGCCTGATTCTGACATCTGATGTGTTCAAATGCACACATCGAGACACTGCCCTCCCCTCTCTCAGTCCTCCAGCAGCTGAGCAGAAAGGTGGCCGGCTGGGGACAGATTGTTTTAACCAGGCACCTCTGGCAGGCCCACGGCCTCACCTGTCGGGAACCACAGCCCCTCACAATAGCTACCATCCTGTGACAGCCATACACGCACTTGACTGTAGCAACAGCATCTTTCCTGTGGCCTCTGTCTGACACCACTCCTTTGTTGGGGAGGGGAAGAAAGTCCAGCCTGTCAATATGTGGGGCACTAATCATCTGCTTTCGGGCACCAGAGGGGTGGGGAGGGGGTCACAGAAAGGCTGAGCCATTTCCAGGAATTCATGTGTAAAACGTGGACTGACCGTAAAGAAGTTCCAGAGAGGACGGGAGACAAAGAAGCCCAAATCTCAGCCCCACCCAACGCCGGCCCCAGTGCTGCCCATTGCTCACGGGGTTCTTGGGAAGAAGTGAAGTCAACGCACACAGGGCTCTGGGTCCGAGTTAATAATAAATGTGGAGGAAGGAGAGAGGATGTTCAATATTTAAACGTTTCTGAGCGCCGAGTTTGTTTTGCCAGTTACTGCCCTCGCCTGCTTCCTGGCTGGGTCCTGTAAATCTGAGCCTTCCCTCCTGGGCTGGCCGCTGGGAGCTGATGTCAGGAATCCTGACAGACGGGGACACGGGGACAGGGTTCCTTTTCTAGACTGCCCCAAATCCTGTTGTCTCTTTTATTTAAAGAAAGAGCAGCAGCGTGGGAACTGGAGGTCTTCAGGACTCTCCGAGCATTTGAAAGGCATTTCTGAGCTTGAGAGCCTTGTCTCATATTGTCTTCATATCGGCTTCTCCTCAGGCCAGCTCGTATTTCACTATAAATTTTGTACTTTGCCTCTTACCGCTAACAGAGAAAGAGGCTTCACAGTGAGACGCCATGGTCGCACTTAGGAAATGTCTATCCAAGTATATGTACTGGCTAAGTTGCTGAAAAGTTGCCTATAATGCAGAACTCTGTGAATCAATTCTTTGTTTCTTCTTGACACACATTATATAAAAGGAAGAGCATCCCTTTGGGGGGAGGAGAGGGAAAACATTTGGCCCCAAGACATAATAAAATCATGCCTAAGGATGCAGCAAACTTTAAGTCTCTTAGTTAAAGGAAATCAATACTTTTATGATGAAATATTAATAATACTAAAAAAAATAATAAGTCAAAACTACCAATGCGGAATAGCGTGGGTGATTTTAATGCTGGATGCATTAGCTTAGCCTTTATTTGCAAGGAAACACAAAAGGAACAGATTCAACAGCAGCCCCTCCGGGAAGCCCTGCAGTTCTGCATAAACCTTCCTTTTCATGGGTGTTCCACCCAAGCACACACCTCTCCTTAAATGCAAAGGCTGCTTTCCAGCATTTTGTTGGAGAAGCTGACTTTAAAAAAATTAAAAGATGCATCTAAACCAGAGAGGTGGGTAAACACATGCACAGACATGTAGAAGTGTGCGTGCACACCCTGCACATGTGTGCATCCACACTGACATCAGGGGCAGCTCCAGAGTCAGAGAGAAACAGACGTCAAACAAGGGCTTGAACCAGTAGTTCCTCTCTAGTTCTCTGGAGGCATCTGTAAAGGACATACTCCAGACAGGCTGAGCATCGTAAACTTGCAGTTTGCTGTAGGTTAGCTTATGTGAATGTTGACATTTTCATCCAGTTCATCTGAAGACCTTGGCCTCTCTTGCACAGAAATACTAGCAGTAGAACACAGTTCTATTAAACTATTTAAGGTATGCACATCCTCATTGCAGGGGACGAGAAGGGGCATCTCTGGGCAGGTACCTGTCTTTCCCCAAACCTCAGAGTCCTGACAGTGAGAAGGGGCTATCGAGTGCAAACATAACATGAGATTTTAAGAATCGAGATGAAAATAGAGTTAAAATTCTATTTTCTTATAACTGATTTGAAATAGATTAGTCAAGCTTAGCTATTTCAAGTTACTTTAGAAAAGGTCTCCTATGCTCCTCCTTATGAATCCCTGAAACATGCTGTCACCCTTGCTAACATGAACAAGATTTTTGTGTCGTGTTGCGTTGTTTCAACTAACGAGTTAGGTCTGGGCCATATGATCTGCCATATAACCATCTATCTAAAGACACTTGTAAAAGTGAAAGTCCCAGCTCTTGCCCCATTGGGCCCACATTCTGAACCTTGTAAATGCCCGCTGCGAAATTCAGCACTACCCAGACATTTACAACATGCTAACTCGTTTATTGAGATGTGACGGTGCTCTCCCACTTTACCAGTGTGAGTCACGGGCTCCCTCAGAGTCCCACACCCCACAGGGTTGTCTACTCAGCACTCCTCGTGCCAGAGGGGAGACAGCAACCCCTTCCTTCAGGCCCAGAGCTGAATGGCTGCTTCGTATCAAGACTTTCCCTTGCAGGAGTCAGAAGAATTTCCAAAGCCCGGTGTACAACCACCTGACACTCTGCCCACCCACTCTCTGCCAGGACCAAAGTTTACAGGCCTGTCTGCTTAGCATCCTCGTTCATGGACTGTTGAAAACTTACTCTGGTGGCCGGCTGTCGTGGCCTTCATCTGACTGCACACACTTCCTCATTCTCTCTGACTCACGTAGTTCCAGAGAGGGTCTCCAGCTCCTCTGATAGCTGGCAGGTAAGAGAATGTCATTGTCTGTCCAGCTGGCCTGGGCCCAGTCTGTTAGAGCACAAGAGACTCCAGTGATGTGGTCAGCAGCCATGGCCAGGTCTCCCAACTCTGGGCAGCCAGAGCCCTGGCAGATGTAAGCAGACAGGACTGGATCCGGCACACAGTTTTCCAGCTTTGGAAAACGTATTTAGTAGTAGTGTCAATCCCTGCTCCTTGATCTACTCCTGCCTTGCAGGACACACAAGATAGGGCAGGGTTCCCATATCCACACGCGGGACCTCCTTCACACCCTTTGAGGTGTTTCATGACCAGCATGTGTACATCAAACAGTTTCGGAACAGGCTCAGGTTCTATTGCTAGTGTCATTTTATACAGGTATTAAATGTGTTAGGCTGAACTGTATGAAGTTGCCAACATTCAGCCAACTTGACTTAGACACCAGAGCCATTTCATGTTATTCCGCCTAGATTGAATGGCCCTTGTAGACCTCCGCTGGAAAAATCCATGGAGGATGAAGAGAGAGAGAGGCCACCAGCTGTGTGTCCAAACAAGGCTTTCCCATGTTCTGTTTCCCTGTGCCCCAGGAGCTGGCCTCCACTGTCAATGTGGATGTGCCTGTGCACATGGGTGTGCACACGTGGATACACATGCCGTTGTGTCACATGCACGTCTGCACACACACATGCTCCTCAGCATAGAGGCCTCTCTTCACGCTGCTAAGGCAGCAGCTACATGTGTGCTTGGCTGTGCGTGTGTCGCACATGTACGTGGCTGGACTTCTATATGTCTGGGCAGCAAATATTGATGTTGTTTTCATCAGTTTGCGTCTTCAGCAAAACACTTGGCAACAGTCTGGGCATCTAGGTAGAGGTGTGGTGTTTTGGTGAAAACCCCACAAACTGGGACTTATAAAGAGCTGAGGGGCTTCTCAGAGAGGCTGACTTTGGATCTGCGTTCTTTCTGTGTCTCCTTGCAAATGAAAACTAGTTTTGTGCATCAGCACTGAAATTGCCCAGGCTTTTCTGCTTCGTGGTTTGGCTTCTGTGGGATGTGTACCCATGGCCTCACACTCCTCTTACATGAGGGGTGAGATGGGGCTGAGGAAATGAAGGACTGGCAGGAAGAATGGGGAGATCCTGGGCCAAGAAGACTCTCAGGAGATGATGATTGAGTGTAAGCAGAGCAGTAGCAGCCCTCTCCTCCCTGGGCCAGTGGCTCCTAGTCTGGCTCCCATAAGCCCCTGACGAAGGAGTCGGGGCCGGCGTCTCAAGACCCCTTGGCCGCTGTCTAATGCACTCCCTCTTGCTGCTCTTTCAGCCCCATTTGCTGCCTCAGTAAGTAGGCAGATGAGGTGGTCGCTGCTGGACTTTCTAGTCCCTTGGCTGAGAAACTGTTGTGGAGCTCTTTACTCGCTAGTGTGCGTACGGTAATGCCAACCACAAGAGGGAAGGGGCTGGGCGAGGCAGGGAACCTAGACTTAAGAGTCAAGGCCAAGGCCTGGCACCCTTTCATTTGAAAAACCCACAACAGAGCTGTGCTTCCATTAGAGAGTCTCAACGGTCTGGTCCACTGGGATCCCACACACAGCTGTCCCCAGGGCCCTGGAGAGGTAGTGTGTCTGAGGTGGTGAGGACACCCACAACAGCCCGATGTGAGGTGCCTGGCACCCACATAGCCCAGACACCCCCAGCAGCAGAGGGGACGTTTAGACCCTGGCTCTCTCCCTTGGGTGGTAGCCCACTCAGCAGGTCCTCAACCCCGAGCCAGACAATCTAGAGGCATCGGAGGACAAGGAGGAGAAGATGTCCAGAGAACACGCCAGATACTGAAAGATCGTTTTTCTTTCCTGCAGGTCGAGTTTAGCCTTTAAAAATCCAGAAGGATTTACTCATGGATAAGAGAGCTCTAGGATAAGAGAGTCTGCAAGTTCCCAGCTATTTTTGTATGTTGCATGTAAATATTAACCCTTTGAAAGTAACCAGAAATAAAAATCTTTACACATTTGAAAGTGCAGCCAGTCAGTGATCTAAGGGATCACCTGTGATGGGCCCCAGGGACCAACTTGCTGGTTCCAGCTGAGGCTGGAGACACTCCTTCCACAGGGGCCTCATTCACAGACCTGTCACCACTGCCAAACGCCCAGTGGCCAATGCACACAAAAAGGACCAGAATGAGCAGGGACGGGACCCCCCCCCCCACCAAGGACTTCCCTAGAGTCTGGGGTTTGGTGCACAGAGCCCCGAGCAGCGCACTGGGATGCACGCTGGGCAGGTGAGAATACCAGAGGAGGTGGGCAGGAGGATCTTTGTGAAGATCTGGGAGCCTCTTGTCTTTACTGTAATTTCAGGGAGGGGACTGCTAGGGGACTCCCCAGGGTCCTGCTGGCCTGCAGGGCCGTGACTACTCAGAATTCTTCACATGCGTCAGTGAGTTCCTGTTTCTTTAATGAAGATTCCCACACGAGTCCTGGGCAGCACCCCAGCCTTGCCTGGCCCATGGTCCACCGATCTCTGAACCTGAATCTGGTTTGAATCTGAACTCGGCTTTGTCAGCCCCACCCACCACATGCTTTTGGTATAGCTCTGGCTAATGTGGGGCCCTGCACCCAGCTTTCTAAGGCAGCTTTCCCAGTTTTGGCCCCCAAGTCTGTAGCACCCACCCTTGGCTCCACTTTCACCTTGCCCAGGTGTGCTCCAGAGCAGGTCTCCCGGGGTGCCCGGCAGGACAAGAGGCCCGGGTGCACGCCTACCAGTGGATTGCATAAACCACACTCCTGCCAGTAGCACCAGCAGTTACAATCCCAAACTCACATCAGCTCCGCCGCTCTCACCCAAGGGATTGGCAGCCAGCGCCAGAGGTGAAAGGGCAGAGCCGAGGAAGGAGCCAGTGTAGGGAGACATAAGGCCACAGTCGCACTTGCTGTCTTCAGTGTTGCGCACGAGGTCACAGGCCGATTGATTTTTTACTGTTTCCCAGCATCACGAGGGGCTGGTGAGAAAATGTGAACAGTGCGGCCGTCGTCAGAGAGCTGAGCTACAGCCGCAGGATGAATCTGCTAATGACAGGCGCTCTCAGGGCCCTGCACCTGCTGGCCTCAGTCACACAGGAGACGGCCTAGACGCCTGGGCTGCCATCCCAATCCTGAATGGCCCACCTCAGACCCTGCTGCCCTTTTCTGCTTTCCAATCTACAACAGACAGAAGTAGGGATCTTTTCTTACACTGGGCATCTTGTTTAGAAAGCTTTCAAGATCATAACGCCTTTCCTAGATGAGGTCTTTGGAAAACTGGGTCGCTTTGAAACACATCTGTAAGATTTCAGTGCCTTTGAAGCCACCTGTCACAACAGTATGGGCAAGGAGACATCCATGTGTGAGACTAGTGGCCCTTGTCTCAGCCCAGAGCCCCGTCCATGGCCACCCATGTGGTCAGGAGACATGCTTGGTTTAGCTGCTGTAGGGCTGCTGGCCTGCTTCTTGTTTTGACAAAGAGAAAAAGAATTCCATATGCCCAATTGAGAGGAATCAGAAGGGTTTTAAATAAAAGTCCAGACACCCAGCTTCGCCACATGGAAGCCTCTCTCCCCCACAGAGTAGTCAAGAGAAGCAGGGAGCTGCCCTCTCCCATTCGGTTTCACCTCCCCTGGTATCTGTGGTCCCCCTGCCTTGAGGCCACGTGCCCTGCATCAGACATGGTCTCATGCTCAGCACTGAGACCTGTTTCTCAGGGGCCCTGTCCTGATCAAACAAGGAAAAGGCACATATGGGGAGGACCGTCAGGTTTTTCTCATTCTGTCAAGGAGGGTCACTGTGAGTCGGAGCCAGTGTGGCAGCACCTGACAAACGCCACAGCCTTTTTCTGTGCTCCCCTCCTCCTTCGCTGTGCCACCCGTGTGGCCCTCACGGGCACTCCAGTCTGCAATCCGTGAGCTCGTCTTTTAGGTGACCACTTGCCAGGCCTGTGGTTTTCAAAGTCAGGCCCAGAGCGGTGCCTTGAAAACAGAAGGGAGAATGCCCTTGGCGTGGCACCATGCCCCAACCAGTCCCGGGCTACCAGAGCTGCTCCGTTTTCCGCTCAGACACGGTAAAACCCATCAGAGCCAGCGCTTGATGGCATAGTTTTGCTTTTCCAGAACTTGCAGATTTTCTGCCTGAGATAGGGTACAATCTTTCCACTCGTCTTTCACTGTCAGTGGAAAATATTTGCATTTATTGTTCTCTGGCAGATTTCTACCTTACACAGGGCCTGGCTTTCATAGGTTCTGCCATGTAAAGGAGGGAACTCTGGTGGCCTAATGGGTTGTGCTGCTTCTTCCAGGGCAGACAGTTCAGATCCAGCAGCAGCTCCTCAGGGGATAATGAGGAGTCTCCTCCCCTGTAATTGACAGTTCCTGAAGACTCAGCAACGAGTCAGTCCAGACCCAACAGCAGTGAGTTGAATCGAGTTGGTGTCTGAATTGGAGTTTCACCGTTTAGAGCAGAAGAATTGTAAGCACTGTCACCATGTGGCATAACCCTTCCAGACTGAGACACAGTATCTCCAGCCAGGAACCTGGCTCGTGATTGGTGGCTACCTTCAAGGCTGTCATCTTTGGAAGGGCTAAGGGCACAAAAACCCCAGGGGGAGTTGGTGGGTTTTGTCATGAGCGCTGGGTCACCCAGGACAGTTCTCCTTTAAGAATTGGCTCCCTGGGAGATCAGAACCCAAAATGTGGGAGGAGCTTTGTTAGTGTTCCATTTGTTGCTTTTGTTGATTGCCATCGAGTTGAGCATGACTCATACTGAAGTCTTTCTATACCTACCATCATTTATCAAAGTTCATCGAGTTTCCAGAGGCATGTTGTTCAGGAAGTGGATGCCACTCCTGCTTCCAACCCTGTCTTAAACTAGGAGCTCAGCCGAACACTGTCCACCATGGGTAAACATTACGGCATTTGACACCCCAGTGGCACACAGTTCAGCATCACAGCAACCCCAGGTTACCTCAGTACAGCATATTGACAGAAGAGTGCTGTACCACTTAGAAGAATGGGCCTCCAAAATATATAATAACCGACGTTAAATACAAAGGCCCTCCCTGAGGTCTTGTTGACTCTAAACAAGAGGCTTAAATAAAGAACAACCAATATAGTATTTTTGTTGTTATGTGCTCTTGAGTCACCTGCAACATATAACAACCCTGTGTACAGCAACTCTGAGCCCTTCCCTGTCCTGAGCCAATCTCACTAATTCCAACACACCAACCCCCATTGCCCCAGATACTATATCAATCCATCTCATCTGGGATCTCCCTCTCCTGCACTGTCCTTCCACCCTTCTGAGCTTGATGTCCTTCTCCAAGGACTGATCTCTACTGGCCATGTGCCAAAGTATGTGAGATGGAGCTTCAAAATCTTAGCCTCCAAGAAAAGACTTGGTTTCACCCTCTCTAAGACTGATTTGTTTTCTTGGAAGTCCATGGTATGTTCAAGATTCTTCTCCAGCACCACAACTTGAATGCTTGTGTTCTTCCGTCTTCCTTAGTCTTGTCCAGCTCTCTGATGCATAAAAGTAATTAAGAAGACCATGGCCTGTATCAGGCACATCTTTGTCTCTAGACGGACATCATTGCTCTTCAGCACTCTGGAGAGGTCCATGACAGCAGATTTTCCCAATGCAGTTTATCTTTTGATTTCCTGACTGCTGGGGTTAAGAGTGTTGATGGTGGAGCCAAGCAAGCTGTAATTGCTAACAAACTCAATCTCTTCCCCATCTATCATGGTGCTGCCAATTGGCCCAGTGGTGAGAATCTTTGTCTTCTGGATGTTGAGCTTTAATGCTTATTCATGACTACAGTACTTGACCTTCTGCAGCAAACACTTCAGGTCTTCTTCATTTTCAGGAGCAAGATTGCATCATCTGCATATCATAGGTTATTGATGAGTCTTCCTTCAATCTTGATGCCACTCTCCTTCGCATAAAGCCCTGCTTCCCAAATGATCGGTTCTGCATACAGATTGAAAAGGTATGGGGACAGGATGCATCCCTGACACCCTCCTTTCTTGATTTTGAACCATGCAGTGTTTTCTTGCTATGTTCTGAGGGCTGATTCCTAGTCCGAGTATAGGTTTAGCATAAGCACAATCAAGTGTTCTGGGATTCCCATTTTCCTCAAAGTTAGCCACAATTCATTGTGATCTACACAGTCAAATGCTTTTGCATAGTCAATGAAACACAGATGGACATTCTTCTGGTACTCTCTGCTCTCTTCCAAGATCCATCTGACATTGGCAATAAGATCTCTAGTGCCACGACCTCTTCTAAACCCAGCATGCCTTTCTGGTAGTTCTCTCTCAATGTACTGTTCCAGTCATTTCTGGGTACTCTTCAGAAGGATTTTGCTAGTGTGTGATATTAGTGATGTTGTTAAGTGCTGTCAAGTCTATTGTTCGATAATTTTCACACTCTCTAGGATCACCCTTTTTTGGAATGGGAATAAATATAGATCTCTTCCAGTCAATTGGCCAAGTAGTTGTCCTTCAGATTTCTTGGCACAACCTGGGGAGCACATCCAGGGCAGCCGATAGTTATATCTAGTGGATCATTTCCCCTCCCATCACTGTATATTGTGGCCCTCATCATTTCCTTTTTGTTTTAGTGGCTTTCAGAATTTAGTATCAGCGGCATTTGAGTTAGGGTTTCAAAACACAGCCACCTTGGATCCTTTCTGAAAAGAGATGATAGTGAATGTATGTAAAGATGGGCTGGGGAGCAAGGCTGTTGGTGTCTAGGAGAAGGCAGACTCCCTGAAGGAAGGCTGCAGGTGTCCTCCCACTTCAGCTCCAGAAGGGCTCTGTGGAACTGCCCCTGCCCGTCCCCCGCCACCCCCCCCATGCAGTTGGGTAACCCTTGTATCTTCCAAAGGGTGAGGTTTTGGTGTGTTTAAAAAAAATAAAGGGTTTGGTTTTGTTTCTGTTTTAAAATCCTCACAAATGAACCACTAAGCAAGTGGAGAAAAGATTGACATTGTCAAGGATTTCATTGCACTTGAATCCACAGTCAGTGCCCATGGGCGCAGCTGGGGACAAATCAAAGGACATATTGCACTGGGTAAATCCACTGCAGAAGACCTGTTCCAAGAAACACCTTGTCTGCGTGTAAAAGCTGTGCAAGAAATAAGGAAGACTGAAGGGGAACCCGTGCCTTTGAATTGTGATGTTAGTGAAGAATATTGACTATACTCTGGACTTGCAGAAGAACAATCAAATCTGTCTTGGAAGAGGTGCTATGAGAATGCTCTTTAGAGACAAACTTAACAAGACCTTATTGGACATGTTACCAGGAGGAACCAGTCACTGATGAATGATAGCAGGCTTGGTACAGTGAGGGTCATCCAAAGAGAAGACAACCTTAACAAGATGCATTGACACCATGGTTGTCATGGCCTCAAGCACGGGAACATCATGATGAGAAAGGTGCGGGACCATTGCAGCATTTTGTTGTATTGTGTGTAGGCCTCTGTGAGTCAGAACCAAGTCAATAACACCTAACACTAAACCAAGTTGCACTTTTGTCCTGGTGATATATCTTGGGAATAATTACAGTGTGCAAAGCAGTAGAGACCCTGGGGAGATCACAGAGGTCAGCCATGGCCCCAGTCCCATGAAGATGTAGAAAAGCTTTGGCTCAAGCCTCCCTCTTCCCACTGTTCATTTTCCCATGGATGCCAGAGATTCTAGATTTTGGCCTCGTGATGCCTGTTGTGAATCCAGTAACTTAGGTCCATCATGGGTTTCTACTGAGAAACCCCTTATACAGAAAGCAAAGAGTTGATGGAGCATTTCCTTATGATTTGAGGTTGTGAATGGTCCCCTTTCTCATCTCATTTATTCCTTCTCTTCTTTATTCTCACTTCTCACTCAGTGACTCCCAGATTGCCCCAGGAGATACTGGAGGCCAGCCAGTCTCTTGTCCCTTTCAGGTTCAACTCACATCTGTGCATTATCAGACCTTTCCTCAATTTCATCTTGTAGCTGAGCTGATTAGATTCAACTGTGTACTAAAGGAAAACCCAGAAATTATTTTCTTTCTGATAATGGAAGCCTGGACGCAGGTAGACAGGGCCTCCAAGGCATCAAGAACCCAAGTTCCTGTTGAGTATTCTGTTATCCCTCATGTATGGTTCATCCTCATAGTCCAGGATGGCTGCTGGAGCTCCAGAAATCACATCCGTGTTCCACAAACAGATAGAATAAGGTGCAAGCCATTTTGCCATTTCTCTTCTTTTTCTTTTTCTCTTTATCGTCAGTTGTTGTTGTTGAGTGTCGAGTCAAGTGCGACTGCTGGAGACCCGATGAACAAAAGATCTGAACCCTGTTTCATAATTATCGTCATTTCTCTAATGTTTGTAGGGTTTCCAAAGGCATGTTGTGTAGGAAGTGGGTGCCACTCCTGCTTCCAAGCTTGTCTTACTCTAGGAGTTCTACCGAACACTGCCCACCATTGGTAACCATTATGGCATTTGACACACCAGGGGCACAGCATTCAATATCACAGCAACCCCAGGCTATCTCAGTACAGCAAACTCGTAGACTTTTGCTGTACCACTTAGAAGAAATATCATCAGTTAGGTGAAGGTTTATAAGAGGAAGTCCATTTTCCATTCAACAGTTTATACATTTATTATACAGTTATGACACTGGTTCCTATACCCACAGTGTGTATACCCGCAGTGTGTATACCCACAGTGTGACAACATTCTTCCCACTTCCTCTCTGTATTCCCTGTTTCCATTTGTCCTCCTTTCTCCACTTGTCTGAGCTTTGTTTTTCAAGTAAATGCTGCTAATTTGGCCTCATGGTTAATGATACTAAGGAGTACAATTCCTTCCTGGTATAATTCACTTTATAGCCCTGTTTAGAGGTTGAATGAATGTTGTTCCTTGAGGGGATGGTGGGTGGTATCTCACTTCCACCCTTAATCCTGAATGTCTCACATGTCGCTTTCATTTCTATCTCATTGGCTAGGACTCCGTCATGTGGTTATACCAAGCTCCTAGTTTCTCTAACTCAAGGCAAAAAGGGGAAAGTACGATTGAGACCTGGTTAGGGGTCTTGAGAATCCCAGACCCTCGGAAGGGATCTTTGGTGGCCTGGTCCATAGAGAATTATGCTGCTCACCCAAGGACTGATCCTCTCCGTTGTTTGAATCCACCAGTGGCTCCACAGGAAAAAGATGAACAGTCTGTCTCCTCTCGTGTGCAGTTTACAGCCTTGGAAAGCCAGTGAAGGGTCAGCTAAGAGTTGGTTCCTACTTGACAGCAAAGAAAGAGAGAGACTTCCTTAAGTCCGAGAAAGTCCATGTGCTGCTGTGAGGGTGATGATAATTGATGCACAAAATTGTGACATGTGTTTGCACCCAGCCTTCTCTTGTTCCACTCGAGGACTGCCAGCGTGTATAGTGTTAGCAGAGAATCTCATGTAGACCTATTGGGCTTTTTCCTAGCTTGGAGCATGTAGATGGTTTCTAATCTTTTATTATACACATCAGTGCTTTGGCCTTCATTCTGGTTCAATGCCTTGTTCCTCTCAGAGTAATCCTTCCATATAAATCCTTAGAGGTGAAGCTGGTGAAATGGCAAGAAAATGAGGAGGGCCTGTAAGCTGCATACCACCAGCTGCTCACTCCCGGGGAGAGCCCAGGGTTGTATCCGCTGGACAAGATCTCCAAAGGCCCATTGCTTGCACTCTCGTCTGTGATCAGTGCCTCGTCTGTGTCTGCAAGAACTTGGCAGCCCATGTGTGTTTGACTCGCTTCCAGAAAACTCTGGGCATCTCTGCCAAGGCGAGTCATCAGGAGCTGCCTTAGCAGGGGGAAGCAAAAGCAAGGAAGGGCACTCCAGCCATGGACTGCTGTTCCCTGGCACCACCCTGACCCTCTGACCATTCAGCGAGGTAGCTACCTCAGCCCTGAAACTGCAGGAGGCCCGGAGTACCTAGTGGCATATCACCAGTCACCTTGAGGATGGGCGTAGGAGACAGGGAGATTGAGAGCTCGACGAGAGGAGAGGTCTACGGCAGCGGCCACAGGAAGGATTCGTCCCATCATCCCTGCTCAGCTCAAGTTGAGGCCGACTCATAGGTGACCCGTCAGTGGGTTTTCAGAGACTGTAAAACATGTGGGAGGAGACTGCCCATCTTCCTCTCTCAGAGCAAATGATAGAGTCAGACCTCCTGCCTTTTGCCTTGGCGGCAGGCTCTGCCCACTAGACCACCAGAGCTCCCTAAAACCTGCAAGCAAGTGTCATCAAGGGTTGTTGTTGTTGTTAGTGCCGTCGAGTTGCTTGTGATTCATAGTGACCCTGTGTACAACAGCCCTGAACCCTGTTCTATCCTGTGCCAACCTTACTGTCTCTGACACACCTACCCCCATTATCCCAGTCACTGAATCCATCCATCTCATTGACAGTCTCCCTCTCTTTCTCCATCCCTCTGCCCCTCCAAGGGAGATATTCCTCTCCAAGGACCGATCCCTCCTTGCAACATGTCCGAAGTTATGTCAGACAAAGCCTCAGAATCCTTGCCTCCAAGGAGCAGGCTGACTTCACCCTCTCTAGGATGAACCTGTTTGTTCTCCTGGCAGGCCATGGTATATTCAGTACTCTTCTCCAGCACCACAGCTCAAAGGCATCAATTCTCTGTGATACTTACTCACATCGAGGATAGTGATTGACTTTATCTTCAGCTCTTGGTGGCTTGACCTGAACCCACTCCCCAAATGAAGGGCCTCTCAGGACTGCAGTTTCAGCACCTTGTCGGCCACCATACACCCTGACCCCTCTGTCTGATGGTAATTAAGCCAGAGCTTGAGAGAAAGAGGGAGAGAGTGTGTGTGTCTTACAAGGAGACATACAGCTGCCTGGTGACATCATGCCATTCGTCGAGGTGTAGGTCATGTCAGGAGCACCCTTTGTTCCCATCCTCGTCGGCCCTTCCACTAAATAAGCAGCTCCAGAAAGCTATTCTGACTGTTGTATTTGTGAAGGGTGATCTGTTTTCAAGGCTGTAAACAGCTTGTAAGTGTGGGGGGTGACCCCTTGAAGTGACTTACAGGTAAGCAACTATAGAACCAGTTCTGTGGGGCTGGGACTGGCTGTCCCCTGGGAGCCTTCCTCTCTGTCTTTGGGATCTGCAGAGATGTGTGCTGTAGTTCATCTGAGCACTGCTCCCCCACCACAATCCCCCACACATAATATGTCACTTAATGACATTTCCTGAGAACTCCGTTAATCCCACTGTTTCTTTCAGCAGACCTCAGGGGAGGGCCAGCAGGGAACTAATTCTGTATAAGGAATGTGGCGTCCAGCGACACACTGGTTGTTGTCAGAACATGTTACACTGTCCCAAAAACAAAAAGAATTGTTGGAGGTATGAGTAGAGCCCCCAGCTTTTAAAGAAAAGGACTCCCTGATAATGCAGGCTATTAAGGGTTTGACCACTAGCTGAAGGGCCAGCAGTCCTAACCCCCTCACTCAGACAGTCACCTTAGAAGGTAACCTGAGTGGTCAGCTCCCGGAATGTCACAGCCTTGGGGCACTTCACACACTTGGGATCACAGGAGTCAGAATGGACTCACTGACACCTAATTACCAACTTTTTAGGAGCAGGGCCCCAGACAAAGATGACTTCACACCACTTTTAGTCCAAAGTCACCTCTCGGTGGAGAGAAGGCTCCCATTATAGTAAAAAGAAGAAAGAAACTGGCCTAGAGGTGCTTACAGAAATACCATGAGCAAGAGTGAGCGGTTGGCAAACAAACACAGAAGGCCTATGTTTGCGTAAAAATACAGATCCGTTTTTCAGGAGAGTGACGTCACAGGTTCCCCAGCTCTACCTCGCGAAGCCCTGTGCCTACCCATCTAGACAGGGAGGTGCGGAACTGTAGTGAGTAAACACCTCAAGGTCAGAGCCCTACCTGCTGGGGCCAGAGCCCAGGCTCGGCCCTCCGCCACGCTGGGTGCTCTGTGTCCACCAGGGGCCAGGGAGTAAAACACCTTAGACCTTGCACACAAGCTTTGCCGTCTCTAGTTACTGCTCAGCTCCATTGCTGAAGCAGGGAGGCTGCCATGGGCAGTAGTGATGAAGGCTCCTAGCGGTGCACCAGCGAAAGCTTATCAAAGCAGACAGCGGGCTGTGGGCTGCAACCCCCACTCCATCCTCCCTGTTTGCCTGAGCTCTGAAAAGATGACGGCCAGGATCAGGGAGGAATGGCCAGCAGGAGCTGGCTCAGAAGGGGCAGGTGCTGTGAGTGAGGTTTGCGTGAATGTGGCAGGGAGTAGCCAGGCTTGATGAGAATGGCCAAGAGGGTCACAGTCCCCTCTCTGCTAGAAGGAGACTTCCACCTCCTCTCTGCCACCCTGTTCTGCAGATGATGCTGAATTCCTGCCCCTCCCCTCCTGTCCATGGCTGACTCGGTACCACCAGCAATCTTCCAAGTATGTTTTTGTGGAGTTAGTGAATAAATCTGGAACCTCGGCCCTTTAAAAAAAGTAGAATATAAACAGCACAGATACTGCAGGTACAGAAAAGCACCCTCAGGTGAAGAATCGGCTCTGGGCTTGTGTAAGGGGGTGGTGACAGGGCTGCTGCACGGCCACCATGGGCCAGATCCTTGTGCTGGGGCAGGGTCAGCTTCTCTTAGCTGGTCCCTACACAGTCCTGAGCACAGGGGCTGCCCCCAGCTCCTAGTTCTGGAAACAGAGACTCGGAGAAACACAGCGACTGGCCGCTTGTTCCGGAGAGTCCCAGTGAAACCAGATTTAGCCCAGGTTTTGTGGTTCCTCGATGTGGGGCCCATCCTCTGTCCTGCGCAGAAAGGCCATGGGGCCAGTTTGGTTGTTCAGCTGAATCTGGCATCGCTGGGCTCCAGGGCACTGCCAGTCCTCTCAGTGGGACAGACTCTTGGGCCCTCTCCTCCTGCCCAGGAGTAACATCAGAGCTCGAGTCTGGGGATTGTTTTGGCAGATTTCTGGGATGTTCACAAAGACCCCGGGCCCTGCCATGAGGAACTCTGGCATCCAGCTACAGCCAGCCAGTCCCATTACAGCTGGCTCATTGCATGGTATGGATCCAGGCCTCCAGGGAGTGGGCCGGCATGGCTTCAAATGGGCTCCAGCCCTGCTTTGAGGTGGGCAGAGTTGGGGCCTTCTCCTGCCTGTCTATGCTCTTCGCCCCCTTACTTTTCTCCCCAGTCACCTGTCGCCTTGTCTTGCAGGTTTTGCTGTGGCCCAGTGCATCAACCAGCACAGCTCCCCACCTCTGTCCTCCCCGTCCCCGCCCTCCACCAGCGGGAGCCCCAGCGGCAGCACCAGCCACTGCGACTCGGCCGGCGCCAGCTTGTCATCCACACCCTCCGCTGCCCAGAGCCCGTCAGGTACTGGCCGCATCCTCCAGGGTAGGAGAACCTCGGGGCATGATGCGTGTCTGGGGACCCCACAGCCACTCGCTCTGCCTGTTTCCAGAGGGAGCTCACTGAAGGGAGGTGGACACTGTGACCCTGTGGAGGTGCCTGTCACTCTGAGGAGTGTGCTCGGGGCAGCAGCTCGCCTCCTGCTTGAGACTGGCCGCTGGCAGGCCCCACCGGCCACAGAGCCAAGTTGGTGGCGAGCCAGGAGCATGCCACATGCTCCCATTACCACATCCCACAGCCTCGGGACTCACAGCCAGATGGGGTCTCCCAGGCTCAGCTGTCTGAACCCTGGGCAGAAGAATCCTGTCCGTGCTCATCCTTCCTCCTTCACATGCCAGCGTCCTCTTTGATGTTGGCTCCTAGGACTAGTGACACAACTTGGTCCAGATATGGTGGTGACACCATCCTTCCCTCTGTTAATTCACACAGGGGCTTACCTGGGGAGTGATTGGAGTGCGTTTCCACCGCACATTCACATGCAGAGTGTGCGGTGGGGAGCAGGGCCCAGAATCCCCCTGGAGTGGGGAGTGGGGAGGAATGGTCCCACATGCATGAGACCAAGGAGCAAAGACACCAGACCTGTTCCCTGAACTCCACTGCTCCAAAGAACACCCGGAGTAATAGCGTCCAGCCTAGCGGAGCCTTAATCTCTAATCCTGTTGACTCCTAGACACTTTCCCTCAGGGCCCAGCCTGGAACAGGCAGATTCTAGGTCACCGTCCTGAGCCCATGTTCAGTTTGAAGTAGTAGCTTGTGACCAAGAGCAGCTGACATGGGTCACAGTGGGTCATCCGTGTCCAGGGGCTGAGATCCTCCTGGGTGCCCTCATCCCCTCTGCAGGCACTCTCAGTTTTACATGCTTCCAGAGGGTTAACTTAGCCTGGTCGTGAGAGGGTTAACTTAGCCTGGTCTTGCACTGGGGTGCAGACCCCTGGCCTGTCTGCCAGCCTCTCCTGTACCCTGCCTGCCCTGAGCAGCCCAGGCCACCCTCTGCCGTTGTCCTCCACCACGAGCCAGCAAGGTAGCAAGGTCACCCTGGAGTCACTGCACTTAGACCCTCTCTCATGACCCCACAGCTCTTTTCTGTGCCCCAGACTTGGCCACCTTGAATCGAGCCTGAATTAAGGTTGGCTGCACATCCGAGCTGGGCCCCCAGCTGGCACCTGCAAAAGATAGTTTTGTCTGGAAGCCAGGAGGAGACCTGGCCCCCTCCTCAGCTGGTCTTTGCTCACAAGGGGGACCTGCAGGGCACTGTGTCTGTGTTGTGTGTGACCAAGTTCCACCTGCACGTGTCTGTCTGTTTGTATGTTTGTGCACATGCGCATGCGCGCGCGCACACACTCTCATATCCACACAGCTGCATTTGGGATGAAAAGTCCCTTCCCGAGGACATTGTGCTTTCATTTTCAAAGATGCAGAGACAGCAGCAAAGTGAACACATGACCACACACTTCTCTGTGTAAAAGGAAAATAGCACAGATGTCTGGTACCACTGACAGGCCCCTGTCGACGCAGGGCACAGGCCTCACCTGAGCCTCTTCTGCAGCCTCAGCAAGTACTTCCCTTGCCAAGCCCCTGCCCCTCTGTCCACATCACCGCCAGGCCTTGTACGTGTTTCTCATCCTGGAAATCCCAGCTTTTATCTAGCCACCAAGGGCCCATGCAGCCATGGGCTATGAGCAGTGTCAGGGACCCCAGCACATCTGACACACAAGGACCAGCACGTGTCTATATTTTTATGCCCTGTGACAGTAACAGCCAGGTCCAGCCTGTGTACCCAGCAGACACCCCATAACTCAAGTGCTGCTGAAGAGTGCGGGGCCTGTCAGCAGCTGGCCTCCTCTCTGCACACGCAGACACTAAAGGAGGTGTATACTGATCCCCAAAAGGAGTTCAGAGCCAAGGTCAGAGACACCCTCAGGCTGCACGTTCCCGGGGATACCAGCCTTCTGAGCAGCCTTTAACCTCCCCATCCAGCCAACTCTGGGTGTCCCTGTTCCTGCACGAACTCTGGGCATCCCTGTGCCTGCATGGATGGGACAATCACAGGGTTCCCACATCTGCCTGCAATCCTGCCATAGGGCCACTGGTCGTCACAGAGGGTTTTGAGGGCACAGTGCTGAGTCAGAAACATTCCCACCATCCAGGAAGTTCCCCACTTGGACAGACTCGCTGCCAGGCCCTTTCAGACCCTGAACTAGCAAGTGCCAGTTGCTCCTTCGCTGCAGAAGGTGAGGTTTGTGTAGGCCGGTGTGTGGTGAGTTAGTGTAAGAGGTACGCCATTGTAAGGCGACAGCACCAGGCATGGTGCCCGTGGCTCTGCTCCGTGGCTTGTAAGCTCGGCTCCTACAAGGACAGCATTAACTGTTACAACGGCTGACACAGCATGGACTCTCCAGTCAGCAGGGCCCTGCTCAGCCCCACACAGCCTTCCAGCATGAACCCATGGCGGGCTGTCACCATCCGTGCTCCTCCTGAAACTACACGCTCTCTGTGTCCTGAGCACCAGCTCTCAGCAGGTGGCAGACATCCCAGTGGGTCTTGCGTCCCACCGGGCCCCTGGAGCTCAGCAAGGCCACCCAGCTGGTCTGAAATGGGGAGCCTGGCTCCCACTTTCTCAAATAGCTTATGGAGTGTCTAATGCTTGTCCTTAGTACCACTCAGGTACACCCCAGGATCTCCCAGAAGCCTAGCCTTGGTTTGGGCTCCCAAGCAGGACAACCCCTAAAGGCTCTCTGTCTTCCCAACATGCATGTTCATCCTGGAGCCATCCTCCTGACCACCCGACCCACACTCCAGCCTCCACATTCTGGATCAGTTCTAGCTTGGACGTGGGGCATCCGTCCCTGTGCACAGTGTCTGTCTGCAGGCCCAGTCGGCGCAGGTAGCAGAGCACAGGGCACCTGGAGGCCACCATCAGTCAGGATGCTCTCAGGGACCTGAGCACAGTAGCGTGGCCTGAAGAGCTGGGAAGGCTTCCCGAGGAGGCGTATCTGGCCGTGGGAGCTGAGGAAGGTGTTAGCCAGGCCCAGGCTCCCAGGGGCAAGGTGCCTTAGAGTTTTTCCATCGTCTCAAGCTCAGAGTCCCCCTGGAGATGAGCGGAGTCTTTTCCTCGGCCCCAGAGCTCCCTGTAAATGCTGCTTTCTGGGTACATTAAGTCTGGTCCTCACACCTGCCCGAGAGATGAGCCCTCATCTCAGCTGAAAGGAGGGACCCTGCTCCTTGTGCCCCTGCCAAGGACACCCTGAGGCCAAAAGCCACCTGCTTCTGTGTCTCTCCCTTGATGAGGTTATTCAGGGGCTCATGACATACCATGGGTGGAAGGAAGGGACTCTGATAACAACAGGAACCGACCAGGAAGCTGGGGCCAGTCACTGACTGCCCAACACTGTGCCCCAGGGAGCTGCCCCGTCTGGTTTTAGTGCCCAGTAGACACATCTGTGTGTGGCCCACTGCCCTTTAGGGAAGGGGCTTTGGAGTCCTGGGATGGGGGTTGCACGAGGGTTTCCTGACGAGAACAGGACAGCTGCACTGAGGGAGCCAGTCCTGTCTCCACTCGCTTGGGTGAAAATTACACAGGGAGAAAATTATAGGGAAGAAGTCAGCCTTTCTCTTAAACCCTTCATGGTTTCAAGAAGCTGAGATGGCAGTGAGCGTAACATGAGAAAGTGGACGCAGGAGAGTCCTTTTGTTCGTTTTCTGGATCACCCCATGCACACTCCCTCACGTACATGCACATCACTCTCGGGGTGCACCTTGGGTTCAGAGGAGGAGCGCCCCGAGCTCGGTGGCCCATACACCATCCCTCAGGAAACCCAGGGTCGCTCACCAACGCCCATCTGGAGGCACATGAACCGAGCGACCTCTCACACAGCCCAAGGATCCTTGGGAAAGCCGAAGAGGGGGAGAGAGGTGGCACCGAGGGCTGGGGCCTGACGGGCAGGTTTTTCTCGGCCATCCACTCGGCCCATCGTTACCTCCCATGAGCCCTTCGAGTGGTGCCCACACCCACCCAGAGGAGGGGGAGTCTTATTCAGTCAGGGCTGCCATCAGACAGCTCAGTGTTACCAGGGTTCCCAAGCAGGCCTGTCCTCTGGAGCTGGGACTGGCAAGGACACAGCTGAAAGTGAGACATGGCTCCTTTCACCTGGCCTCCTGGGCTTTGCGCTCAGAAGTACTGCTTCCTTCTTTCCCTGGGGGAAGTATGCCTGGAATTGTCGCTCTAGCCAGTTTGCAGGGGCCCGTGGCCAGCTGACCTGGGCTCTGGCCTTCCCCTTGTGGTCAGTCTTGGTTTCCAGAGGTCATCAGAACCGGCTAGGGTGAGTGTGCCTGGCTTCCCAGAACCCTGCCTGCAGGCCCACAGTCCGCCGAGCTCCTCGATCACACGGCACCCAAGAACTGTCGCCTCATCAGTTGAAATCAGAGACCACACACCGTACCATCCTCGAGTGGCCTTGGCCATGCCAGTCCTGCGTCCCTCTCTGCTGGTCCTCATCAAAATGTGAGGACAGTTTGGTCCCACCTAAGTGGTTTCTGCCCCACACCAGATGCAGCTGATGATCCCAGAGCTCTCCTTTCCAGTGGCCCAGAGCCCTTGCTGTCTGTTCCCTTGCTGTCTGACAAGGCCACACATCCCTAGGTGTCTTCACGCCCAGGGGCGGCGGGGCCTGGTCCACTCTGTGCGCACGCGGGCCCACAGCCTGTCTCGTCGATGCTTGCCGTCATCGCTGCTCTGTGTCGTCTCTCTCTCTGTTCCGTGTTAAAGGCTCTCTATGATCTGTCGCTGTGTTTCCCTCTAGTCAGGAGTGGCAGGAAAGGACGCCGGCGTGTGTTCAGCCTGTCGGAGGCCGACAGTCACGGTGGCCACTGGGTTTAGTGCTTCGAGCGGCAGCTGCCACGGCGCCCCACGCACAGTCACCTCAGGCAGGTGTCCTCCGCTAGCCCCCCCGCGCGCCCCAGCTCCAGCAAGATGGGCCGAGCCAGGCCCAGGAGGGCGCCCGCCCCGGGCTGCTGATGGGGGAGCCATTCGCCCGAGCACAGCCCTTCTCTGGCCTGTCACATCGGAGTCCCCACTGAAGTTCTTCCTGTCGCACTGTCCATCCCCATAAAGCACCTCCAGTGTCAGGCGCAACACAGGGTCCCCCCCCAGCCCCAGGCCCACAGGGCCCCCTCGTGTAGGCCACAGGGGTTGGGGACTTGGGAGAAAAGTAACCAAGAAATCCAAGAGCTCCTTTTTCTTTGCAGAAAGTTAAGGAGCACATACACATGTCAGCACATGACAGCGTGTCTCCACTTTCCGGCCCTTCACGTGCAGGACTCTCATTTGCCCCCAACACCGGCCTGTGGGCTGCTAGGTCCCCACTTGACCTCTGCCAGGGCCACTGCTGCTGCCCTTTCTTGGATTGCTCCCGTGCCCTGTGTTCTCTGTGCCCTCTCCCACCTGGCAGTGTGATTGTCAATGGGAGCCTTTTGTCTTGCTTTGCATTTCCAAGCTGTTTCCTTCTGCATTTGGTCCTCTGACTGGCTCTGCGGTTCTCTCCTTGTCTCTGTTCCGCCCTCCTTCCTCCCTCTACCCAGCCTGAGCACATCAGATCCAGAGTTAACCTGGAAATGTTATTCCACTGACAAAGACCCTTGGGGCCCCAGCTCCAAAACTGCAGATCCACTTCTAAGGGAGCCCACTACCCAGGGGACATTGTGATCCCAGGTGGAAGCCGCCTGGAGTCCTGGCCATCTCACAGACTCCTGGACTGCTCATTTACTCTCCCAGCTGGTAGCCAGGGATTGTCTCCGCATGCCTTGTTTCCTGGGTCAGGTCCCAGCATGCAGCCTCAAAGCCCCAAACCTCAGCCGGTGACAGCAGCTTTTTGACCATGGCCTCACCGTAAAAAGAAAATAGGAACAATGTTATAGGTCATGGTTAAAATGGCTCTTTTTTCCTCTTACATAGAAAGAAGGTTGAAGGGGTAGAAAAGAAGCTGTTTTTAAGGAGGGGAAATGGACCTTTTTGTATGAAAATTGGCAGTTCTTCTCCTGAAGAAGCCAGTTGTGTGTACGTGGTATTGTCTCTCTTTAACTGCAGCCCTCCCACATCCTTAATTTTTATTGTCATCAAAAGCCCACCGAGAGTCAGGGAGAGAGATTTTCCAGCACTCTGTACAGATGCAGACTTGAGGAAAGGAGGAACCTGGTGCCTGAGTGTGGAGGGGGCCTGGAGGACCCACCCTGGGTGGCATCACAGTGCCATTTGGAGACCCACTTGTGGCTAAGCTGCCCCGTCAGCCTCTGTGCACACACGTGGACTGGCATTTATAGATGTGCTCCTGCTTCCTGGGCGTGCGCGTGGAGAAGCCACATTCTGTTGAAAGCCTAGGACATGCTTTTTCTCTCACTGCCCACAGCGTCCACTGCCCCCTTCCTGAGAACAGACCCAGGCCCAGCGGACTGGCCTTGGTTTTCTTTTTTTTAAGAAAGAGGGAAACTAAAACTCTTTGTGAATAGTTAGAACCTTCTAGCACTTGTCTTCATAGAATCTTCTTGTTGGAAGAAATTTGGGCATGTGCTTGGGAGGACTAAGCCTGCCTTCCTTTCGTGGTACGATTCTCTTCTCCTTCATCCCATTCTCTGTGCTCTGTGGGTTTTACTTTGCTCCTGGTTTTGCCATTATTCTGCTCTGTGTTCAGTTTGCAGTTTTGTTTTGTTCTGGCTTAATTAAAAAAAAAACCAAGACACACCATATTAAACAACTGAAACTGCATACCATTCTTCTCAAGGCCCCAAGTGTTTTTCAACTTAGTGCCCAGAATAGCAGTGAGCCCTCGAGCGATGACCTAGCCCCCCACAACCTCATCAATTAATGACTTTGCTTTCCGAGTGGGATGCCCACAGCCCTCTTGTAAGTGGCTGAATTGCCACATGAAATCCCAGAATGTTCCACCTGGTGTTTCTGCCCAGGCAGGCTTGTCACTGGAAAGCAAATCCATGATGTGTGTGTCCTCTCACCCAAGGATTCCGAGAAGCACTGGAGGGAAAAACTCCAAACCTGCCGCTCCCAGCCGAAGTTCTGGATGAAGTTCAGGCTGCTGGTTGCCCTAGGCCATCGCGGCCCCTTCCCGTGTGCAGTCTCAGCACTCAACTGAGAGGCAGACCACACTCCTAAGTTTTGTTTCGGTTTGCCAGCTGGAAAGTTCTCCAAAATTCTTTTTAAATTTGCAGCGGGTCCCCTCTCGGGTAAATGCCACCCAGTTTAAACGCCGGTATTGTCCCGGTGTTTCACACACAGAGATGTATCCTCCTTCAGCCTGTTACTCAGGGTGCTGGTGGGGAAGAAAACGCCCCTCCGGAAAGCACCCCCTTAGGCTTTTCTCTGCTCCAGGAACCCACTCACTGATCTTACACAAGCCACTTGCTCTTCCCTTGTCACAAGCTAAGGTACCTCTGGACCCCAGCAGTTTCTCCGGGCCCCTGAGTGAGACTAGCTCCACCAGCCCTGCTTCCCCTAAGGTGTCTGGAGGGACAAGCTGGGCCCCCATGCTGACCACCCTCACTTCCCTACATCTCAGGGCCAACCCAGTCAAGGACTCTGGACAGGACAGGACAGGCCCTAGTGTGGGCAGAATGCCAGGCACTGAGTACATCTGTTTACCTCTCTCCTCCCCCAGATGACCCCACAACTCCTCAACAACCTCAGCTTCACCTTCCCGACCAGTTGGTGGTCGTCAATGAGACAGAAGTGGACCCCAAGCCCAGCAGGAGCCTAGGGAGGAGTGCTGACGTGGAAACGGCCACCCTGTCCCCCAGCCTCACCCCTGCCCTGCAGCCTACCATCTCCCTGCTCTACGAGGACACGGGGGACACCTTGAGTGTGGAGTCGCTGACCCTCGTCCCTCCTGTGGATCCCCACAGTCTCCGGACCCTCACCACCATCCCCCCATCTCCTGCAGCCACCCTGGGAGAGGACCCTGCCCCACCAGAGCCAGCAGACCCCAGTGAGCTCTGAGCCAGCACCCAGGGTCTCCCGTGCAGCTGAAGGGGACTCAGTGGAGGTGACTTGAAGGACATTCGGGGAGCCTTTGAAGCAACCCCCAGCAAGCTGCCTCAGCTCTTCCCCCGTGCTCACTGGAAGACTGCACGCCTCTCCTCTGGATGCCTCTCTCACTTTGTGCCCATCTGAGCAGGTTGGAACCTACAGAGACACCGAGTGGTGGAGGTGCCCTGCAGCATGCCCTCAGCTCCATGCCTGTGAGCCCATTGCCAGGCCAGGGCCCTGCCACCCCTCCTGGGGTCTCCGCTGTCCTCTGTCCCCACCCAGGGTGTGCCCAGAAGGAACAGGCAAGACTGCTTTGTGAAGAACCAGGTAGAAGAGTGTCTTTAGGTAGACATTTCCTTTGGATATTTATTTCCACTTTTGGCAGCAGACGAAAGCATTTATTTAAAAAGTAAAAAACCCCCTCCTTGCCCCAAAGGTCTGCTGTCATGTCACTGTTGAGACCTGATTTTTGTTTTCTTTGAATTCCCGTTGTCTTTTTTTTTTCCAGTTCTCGGTCAGCTTTTCTGTGTTTTCTTCAAGGATCTTGGTTCTCTTGTTACTCATAAACTCTGCCAGCCTGTGGAATGGTAGAATCCCTTCTGGGAAAGCTTACATTCTCTTTTCACACAGAAATAAGGAAGACACTCATATTCTCAGGTACCAAGGGGGCCGGAAGCACCTCTGCTGGAGCTCCAAGGCCTCTGATAACCAGAGGAGAGTGTGACCAGGGGAGGGGGCCGCCAGTCCCCCGCTCAGAATCACAGTAACCAAGCGAGCATGGGCTTCATGGCTCATTTTCCGTCTCTGCACCTTTGGGACGCTTGGAGCCAGTGGCCCGAGAGGCTGTGGTGGGACCAGGAGAGAGGACTGCCAGCCGCATTGATTCTCGGCTCTCACCAGCTGCAGGTGTGATCCCCGAGACCTCCCTAATTCCCGAGCTTTTCACTCATCTTGAGAGCACTGGATTTGTCGTTCTTCTTATTGCTGCTTCTACAAAGACACAAACTTGTTTTTAAAACGGAACTCCTCTGCCCCATTTGGACCGAGTCTCAGAGGTCCCCAGTGTCACCTCCAAGACATCTCTCTCCTTTCTGCTGACTTGCTTCCAGACAGAGCACTCACCTCCTCTCCCAGGTCAGTGGGGCACCTTGTGCTCCACCCAGGAGGCCACTGATTCCTCCCCAGGAGTGGATGTCCACACCGGGGGAGTCAGGGGCCTGGCCTCAGAGGAGGCAGTGGAGAGCTGGGAGCCCCCCCAGAAGAGAGCACTCTGTTCCACCCTCCCAGGAGAGGGATGTCTGTGGGAACAGTGTCCCCAGTCATCAAGTCCTGATCGGAAGGGGTGACCACACACAAACTGAAGCCACTGGCTCCTCGTGAGCAGGGCACGTGGCCTGGCCTGGTGCCCTGGGGTCCTGAGGAGGCAAGTGACAGTCCAAGCTTGAACCAGGGCCCAGGTCCAGGTCATCATGATAATTGCCACTGAGGATCTGAAAGTGCTGCCTCAGTGTGGAGAAGGGGGGAATCCTTGGGGAGAGTCTAGGCCTGGGGTCAATGGCCTTTAGAATCAGCTGCAGAAACCCACTTAACACGTTGCCGCACACTTTCTAAATTGACGGCCATGCTTAGAAACACATTTGCTGTCATTTGCGGCACCGTGTTAACCCGCCATCACTGACTCCCCACGGTCACCCCAAGTCTGCCCGGTGGGCACCAAAGGCGGGAGCAGAGCAGCCATGTGAACCCCTGTACTTCAGCCTGAGAATCACCACAGGCCATAACCCAGCACGCTGGCAAGACCAGAGCTGATAAGTCTGAAGGGAGAGGGGAGGAGGAACCAGGCACCAGTGGGCCCAGATCAGCTGTGAGGGGTCCCCCGACAACGTGCAGCCCTGCCCCAGTGTCTCATGACTGCTGACTGGCCCGGAGTCTGCGCCCGAAACCTGCAGGCAGGTGGGTAAATGAGGAGAGACACCCCTTGAGTGTCTGCAGCCCTGAGACAGAAAGGCAGGCAAGCCGAGCTCTGATCTCAACGGATAAATAGGAGACACTTAGGGCGTCCTGCAGGTTTCGGCACAAACTTCGAGGTCCTGTGTTACTTCAGCTGAATCTATGTAAATAACCCTTGTCCCAGGAGGCAAGTTTGGGAACCGCGCTGAGCCAGGGACTGGGCGAGGGAAGTACCGGCTTTTGCCAGTGTGACTCATGCTTTGTGGGTACCCAGCACAGGGTGGAAATGAAAACTGGAACTTCCTTGTAAATTTCAACTTGGCAATAAAAGAGAAAAACGTTACCACAAATGCAGTGTGCTGGGACTCGGTGCGCCCGCCCCGCAGAGATGAAGTGAGGTGCTGGGCGGCAGAGCCTCCCTGACCCGCTTGGCCAGGCCTTTTCCTCCTTTCTGTGGGCAAGCCCTCTTCTGGGACCAGGAAATAAATTGTCAGGTGCCGGTGGGTCCTTTCAGGAAGGACCAGTTCCCTGAGCTGCATAGGTGTTTTGCATCTGTCTCCTCTGGGGCGGAGGGTATCTTGGGCTCAGCCTCCGTGGAATAGGTGGCTACAGAGGCCAGTGTGCCCAGGGCCCTGGGGCAGTGGTGGTACTGCTATTGGGAAGAAAAGAGCTGGGATCTGAGCGGATTGTCCAGAAAGGGGGCCCTGATGGCAGGAAACCGTTCTCCAGCCAGAGAGTCACAGAGTCAAGATGAAGTCAGGGCCACTGGGCTAAGTTACAGAACACCAGCACACCCCTAAGTCCTGGAAATCCCTGGACATCAGGGACAGAGTTCTCTGGAAACTTCTGAGGCTTACATGTGGCCTAGATGTGGCCAAGTCCCAGATGGTCCTGAGCCCACTCGAGACCATAAAATAGAACTCAAGTTTAGTCCAAATTATAAAACTGAGGGCCCCTTCCTCCAAGGCAGAGAAGGTGGCCCCAAAGGTGGATACCCCTTCTTCATAACCCCCAGCCCACACTACCAGCCTGGAAATGTACCCCTGTCTCCTGATAAGGATTGGAATCCCTCCAGCACTGTGGGCTGGTGGCCAAGGGCTTGTCCACCCACATCCCACCCGTCCCCACAGCACCCTTCCTGTGGCCTGTCTCCAAGACTTCAATCTGTGACAAGAAGCATGCTGGGGTGTCCAGGAGAAGGCAGGCCTTACGGAGGACAGGACCTGGGCAGCAGCTGTAGCACCCTCCACCCCCACAGATATGCCAGTTGTCTCCACAGACCCAGCCAGCCCAGAGTCAGGACCTCCAGGCTCCGCAGGACCCTCGGCAAGAATCCAGGCCTACATCACCTGAGATTCTGGGTGCTATTCACATGCCCTGGAGTTCTTGGCAAAATGAAAATAGATCAGTGGTCAGTCCCCAGCTGGAAATGGCATTGAAATAATCTGAAACATTTGTCCAAAAGCCAGAGCCATGATCCTCCTTCCCCGGTGCCCAAGACGATGACAGCAGTTTGGGGGCCCTTCACCAGAACCAGACACCTGGTCCGTGTGGAGAGGTCATGGTGACCAGACAGTCCCTGGCCCATGTTCCTTCTGTGCCTCAGGCCAGCCAGGTGGCATCTATCAGTCACTTACCTGTCAATGCTCCAGCTTCCTCATCACCAAAATGAGCAGGGTGGCGGTGCATGCCTCACGGTGCATGGGGCTCAAGGACCTGCACTCAAGCTGAGGGCCCCACCCAGGCCAGGGGCTGGGATGACCGTTCAACAACAGCACTCTAGAAGACCCAAGACTCGCGAGACCTCATCAGGTCTCAGTTCCTCATCTATGGGGCAGGACCAACAGCCAACCTCACGGGGTTTGGGACTTCAATCAGGGTGTGAGCGAGCCCTGCCCCAGCTCTGAGTGACCACATGGCCCAGGGTCTGACCAGTGGAAGGCCCCCCAGGCCTGCCTGCACATGTTCTGCTGGCTCTCGAAGAGGGGTCTGTGGTGGCAGGTCACGGTGAGCCAGCCTCAAGTTGTCACTCAAAGGGAGGACCCTTCCCAGCTGACCGCTGGAAAGTCCCTTCCCTCCTGCCTGCCTCCTCTCCAGGACAGGGGCGGGAAAGCCCTCAAAGTCCAAATGCTTTTCTCCAAAGGAAGATGAGTTCTGAATCACCAAGTCAGGACTGTGTGGGACTTCCTAGGAATTGGCTCCTGGTGCCTGGGGGCCCCCTGACCACCTTCTAGATTCAGGACAGGCCTGACCTTGCCTGTCCTCTCCCTGCATTCCAGACCCCGTTCATGTCATGCTGGGTAATGCTTCCCAGCGCCCAGCACCCACCTCCACTCAGGTCACTCAAGTCTGAACTGTGACTGACTGACTTGACTATCTGAGATTCCATTTAAATAGAAGAGAAACACTACCACCCATGAAATGAAAAGCCAGCATCACTGTAAATTAATTCATTAAATTAAATCAGAATCCACTCCTAGCTGACCCTCCAGTGAGTGTTCAGAGGCTGTAAATTGCACAAGAGGAGATTGCCTGTCATACACTCATGGAGCAGCTGGTGAATTTGAACCCCCCACATTTGTATTAACAGTGCACCAAGCCTCCCTACCATAAATTGAAGATATTAAAAGAAATACTTTTTTTAAGAAGATTTTTACCAACGTTTTTTAAAATTTCTTTTTCATTTCAATGAACATCTACAAAGATTTTGGAATTCCATTCATTCATTGTTGCAACCTTCTCCCCACCACTCACCTCCATCCCCCCTGTTTGCTCCTCTCCTTGAAAAGCAAAACTCCCTCATTGGTACACAAGCTCTCTCCCATTGAATCTAATACATTGCAGCTCTCCTTTGGATTTCTGCAGCTGTCAATCTTTATGAAAGGAGATTGTTCATCTCTGTCCTGTAAAGTGGCTGGTAGAGGCCACCAGAGCTCCTTAATTACAATAAAGGTCACACTGTCATTCTGGAGCTCTGGTGGCCTAGTGGTAAGAAGCTGCACTGCAGTCCCAAAGGAAAGTGGCTCGAGACCACTAGCTGCTCCTTAAGAGAAGGATGGGCAGTCTCCACCCATGCGATTTATTGCCTGTGAAAACCCACCAGAGGGTCAGCTGTGGGTCAGCTGTGACTCTATAGTACACAACAACAACAATGGCATTCTAACTGGGTCCCATTTTCAAGGACTGGCTTTGGAAATTCAACGGCAGCACTTTGTTCCAAAGTGCTGCCAGGTGTACTCAAGCCTCCAACCTTTTGATCTGGGGGTCTAGCTCCCTTGCCCAGGGCTGACAGCAAGAGTAACAGCAGATGCACACCCATGTTTATTGCTGCTTTGTTCACAATAGCAAAGAGTTGGAAACAACCCAAGTGCCCATCAACAAACGAATGGATAGATAAACTGTGGTATATTCACACAATGGAATATTATGCAGCACTAAAAAATAAGGAACTCATGAAATACAAAATGGGTGACCCTGGAGGATGGTATGCTAAGTGAAATATCTCAGTCACAAAAGGACAAATATTGCATAATGCCACTGTTATAAAACAGAACTGACATAGAGGTTGGGAGGAAACTTAAGAGGGAATAAATAATTTACACAACATTGAAACAGATGAGGGAGAGAACTGTATAAATGGAATATATAATTAGGTATTATTGGCATGACAAGAGTCCAGAATAAGAGCTGCATAGCAAAGTGGAATTGGGCGGGGGAACTGTATAACAATGACAGAAAAAATTTTTTTCCAAAGAAAAAAGCAAACTGGGTAGGGGGCATGGAGGAAAATGTGAAAAAAATGAATGGCTGGAAATCCAAGTTCTCTATAAACTTTCATTAAAATATCAATTTAAAAAAAAAAAAGAGTAACAGCAGACAGTAAAGGGACAGCAAACACACGTGTCCCAGTCTTCACTGGGCTGTGGCTGAGGAGCCTGGCCAGACGGGACAGCGATTAGCCGCCTCCCCACCCCCCAACCCCAGCTCAGCACTTTCCTGGGTTTATGGTCCAAATGAACCTCAATGTTGAGAGGAGGGGGCAGAGCCAGCGAGCAGTGTGTCCATAGCACAGGCTGGTCGGGGCACAAAGGGGACACAGGGGGAAGCAGGGCTCCATTTAGCCTCTGCAGTTTTTAGACGTAATTTATTAAGTGACATCCACCTAATATAAAAGTAATCATTTTCAAGCGCACAATTGGGTGAACGTTGTACAACCACTTCTGTCTACTTGAGTCACTGCAAAGGCAAACCCCACAACCAATAGTCATTCCCCACCTTGTTAGCCACTATCTGTCACTTTGCTGTTCTGTTGTGGTTCCCGTGGTGCCATGATACTGAAGTTATGACACGAGTATTTCAGGTACCCTCAGGGTCACTCATGCTGGGCAAGTTTCAGCAAAGCTTCCAGACTAACAGACAAGGAAGAAAGACCTGGCTATTCTCTAAAAACCAGCCAATGAAAACCCCTATGGATCACAACTGAATGTTGCCCCTGGCTTTGGCCTACTTGCTTGGATACTTGAGAGGGATTATCACTTGAAAGGCAGCTTGGAGGCTCACGTGAAGTGGTTAGATTCTGGAAGATGGTTTCTCGTGTCTTGATGAGGGTCAGGTATGAAATGGTTGGTTGTTTTTTTGGGTTTTTTCTCAACCACAATTGGGTGTCAGATGATTGGATTTGCTGGATTTAGCTAACAGTGAGCTATGAGCTGGAAGTCTCTTGGTTTACAGTCAACCAGCACATCATGGACGAACCTTGTAATTGATTTTAGGATGAACATTCTAAGTGGTGAAGCAGTGGTCTGTCTGTTTGCTGTATTGAAGTAACTTGGGGTTGTTGTGATGCTGAACAACTGTGTCATAGGTGTGTCAAATACCATAATGGTTACCCATCGTGGACAGAGTTTGGTGGAGCTCCCAGACTGATTCAAGTTTGGAAGCAGGAGTAGCATGCACCTCTGTGAACAAAGAGAAATGGTGATAGTTCTAGAACAGGGTTCAGGTCTTTTGTTCATAGGGTTGCTATGAGTCGTACTTGACCCGACAGCACCTAATAATAGCAACATCACTTGAAAAGGACATCATGTTTGGTAGGTGGAGGGCCAGTGAAGGTGAAGAAAACTCTCAATGAGTCAGAGTGGTCTATGGATGTAAAAACAAGCTTGCACATATCGAGGACAGTGAGTGTGGGGCCAGCTCAGACACAGCGATGTGCATGGTGCTGGTGTCAGCGTGGAACCAAAGACCCAGCTCAGGCTTGTGACTTGCCCAAGCTCCGCTGCTATTAGGCAGTGGAGTCAGGCAGGAGCAGCAACAACCCTCCACTTACTGAACACTCTACTTGCCAGGGAGCTCTGGCGGCTTAGTGGTAAGAAATTCAAGTGCAAAGGCTTGGGATTCAAATCCACCAGCTGCTCCTTGGGAAAAGATGAGCAATCTCCTCCCATGTGATTTGCAGCTTCTGAAAACCTGGAGGGTCAGCTATGAGTTAATTCTCACTCGATGGTACACAGCAACAACTCTGCTTGTCAGGTCCTGTGGCATAGTGAGTAATGTGTCAAGCTGACTGTAAGTTTGCTGGTTCAGATTCACCAGATGCCCCGATGGGAGAAAGATGAGATGAGCAGTCTCCTCCTGTAGAGAGGGTCAGCTTATGATGCGTCAGGAGTGTGTGTGTGTCTGAGTGTGTCTGAGTGAGTGTGTGTGAGTGTGTGCGTATGAAGCACCGAAGGTGCCTGATCCCAGGTCGTCTTCCCAGCAGCTCTTTGGGGGGGCACTGTTTTCCCCATTTTACAGAGAGCAGCCCAGGGAGATTAGCTAAGCCAAGACTTGAACTCTGACCCTCCGGGGCCAAGGTCAGGACAACAGAGAACAGAGGAGCCTGGACTCTGGCTCTGACACTTGGCAGAGACCTCGCTGCACCTGCCTGGGGATTCTCAGGAACTGCTTTACCCTGTCTCAGCATCTTCACCCAAACCGACTTATCACCTCCCTTTAGCAGCTCTTCGCTTATCCTACTCTTTACCTGGGAACAAACAGGCCTTTTGAGGCAGCTGCCAAAAATTACTGGGAGCGGAACCCGCTGCCCTGGCCTCTCCAGCCTCCGTGGTCTCACTTCTCCTGCGATTGGAACATTTACTCAGTAAACAGCATCTACTGTCAAGTAGTCCCAGGTACTGCTGGAAGCCCACAATGAGGGGACTGGAAGCGATTTGGATGACATTTCAAACTGCCCTGCATCTGGTTTCTGAGCCAAGCGGGCAGACACTAAAGTTCTACAGAGAATGAAGGTGGTGCTGATAGCATGGGATGTTAAGGATCAGGCTGCTCGCTGAAGGGTCACCAGTTCGAACCCACCAGCTGCTCCTATCTTTGAGATGTGTGACTTTGTAAGCATGGGGATGTGTCTCCTACAGGGTCTCTATGAGTTGCAATCGACTCGGTGGTAGCGAGTGAAGAAGAAAAAAGGCATGGCAGTCTACTTCCAAAATTTATCCCGGGAAACCTCCATGAAGCAAGACAGTCCGGTCGTAGGGATTGCCTGGGACTGGGCTGTAGTCTTTCCTGTTGTTCCAAGGGTCACCATGAGTCGGATCAGTGTTAAAACCAGGGCTCAGGAAGAAGCAGGCTGGAGGGAGGTAGGGATGTCTGACTGGGTGGGAATGGGATGAGGGGTCCAGGCCCAACCCAATGGGCCCCAGGGCCAGTCCAACGCTGAGGGCTGCAGCCAAGACCAAACCCACAGAGACTGCTTCCTCACCACTCCCTCCTTCCCTGGAAGCAGACACGTGGCAGACCCACCTGGCCACTGGCAGCTGTCCTGCAGGTAAACATGGGGCGTGGCCCGCCCTTCTAGGAAACGGCTGCCTGGGTATTTCCTTCAGAGAAGTGACAAGGCCATTCCGACCTTGGCCCCTCCCTCGCTCGGGTGGAGGACTCGTGCCCTCAGTGCCAGCCGGCCACACTCACGTGCCCCGTTAGCAGGCCCTCGTGTGCCAGGGTGCACCGAGCCCCACTTCTGCTGGCAAGGTTTGTGACCATGCTCTGTGCAGGGTCCCTTTGTCCCCACAGTGTGCAGGACAGTGTCCCTGATCTGCCCTCCACGGGCACCACATAGGACAAGAACATGGGCTCCAGTCCTGCCCTGACACTGGCTCACTCTGCCTCTTCTCATCTCTGCTGCCCTGCTGGGAAATGCCCCCTGTGACAGAGGGGAGCGGCTCTGCAGGGTTTTCAGGGCTGTGGGAGCAGATAGCAGGCCTTTCTCCCGGGCTGCAGTGGGTGGGTTAGTAAACCGTGTGGACAACTTGGAAAAAGACCTATTGTTGGGTGACACAGTCAATTGTGACTCAAAATGACCCTGTGGAACAGCAGGGTTGCCCCAAAGGGCTTCCAAGACTGTTGTTGTTTGTACAAGTAAACTCTCTCCTTAGGAGCGACTGGGAGGCTTGAACTGCTGACCTTTTAGTTAGTAGTAAGAGCTTAACCACTGAGACACCCGTCTCTCACTCACTATACCCCCAAACCAAGCACACTGCAGTCAAATAGGTGAGCCTCTAAGCCTTCAGTGGAGCAGACTGCCCTTAACTTCCCCCAGGAAGTGCCAAACTGCTAACCCAACACTTACCCCACTCTGCCACCAGGCCTCCTCCCTCCCTTTCTAGTCTCTGTTAGTGAGGAAGCCCCACTGACATTGTTTGGTAACTCAGCACCAGCCAAGCTGGAGTTGTGGCAATTGGATGAGGTCGTGGGTGGGTATACAGGGCTGTTTCAAAGATCCTGGACTTGGCCCGGGCAGTGGGACCCCCTGGTGGAGTTTGAGGTGACAAGATATAATAAATAGAGTTCCATTTCAAAAAAGTGACTGATAATAAACTCAAATGAAAGAGGAGTAAACCCCAGGGACCAGCAATGAAGAGAGGCTGCGTTCAGAGCGGAGCAGGGAGAATGGTCCTGACCAGGTACAGTGAGCTTCAGCCGACAGGCTAGGACTCTCAGGTAAGACCAGAACCTTCCACCCATCTGGGACCAGGGGTTCTGGTGTGTGGAAGGAGCCAGTGCAAACCTTTCAGGGACAAGGAGGGGAGCAGAGGTGGGGAGTTCTGTGTGAAGGCTGCCCTTGCCATCATCGGGGGCCCAGATCTACCCTCCACCCTGGGATCAGACTTGCCCCTGCCGAAAGCTGGGGAGGGAAGAAGTCACTCATGAGAGACAGAAAAGCCAGCCTGGCCCTATGTGGGTGGAGAGGGGCAGAGGGGCCGCGCCAGGTCTCAGCGTGTGCTGCTCTGAGCATCTGGGCTCTCAAAGCTGTGGCCTTGATATGAAAACCAGTCCTGAGGGAGCAAAGCCCAGGGGAAACGTCAAGAGCAAACGTATAGGCCACGTCCTGAGCTCACGCATACAGGGATCTCCCTGTTGCTGCCAGTGCGTCAACTCTGACTCCCAGCGCCCTCCACAGGGTTTTGAGGCTGTTAAGTATTTACAGAAGGAGACTGTAAGCATTTGGTGGGTTTGAACTGCTGACCTTCCACTTAACAGCGCAGTATGAGATGCACTACGCTATCAGACTGAAAACGCACTTATAGTTGTTGTGTGCTATTGACTCAGAACCTCACAGCTGACCCTCCAGCGGGTGTTCAGATCAGGAGCTCAGAGAGGGACCCCCCAGCTCAGCAAGGGAGAGGGGCACGGCTTGAGAGGCATGGCGCTTTGGGGGTTGAAGAACGGCATTTTGTTCTTCTGATCACAGCAGCCCTGCATTCAAAACCTGTTCTGCTGGCCCTCAGTTGCTTCCTCCGGAGAATGGGGCTAATCTCCCAGGCTCTGCAGAGGCTGAATGAGAAAATCCACGTGGCGTGACAGCTGGCAAGGAGTTCAGCTAATGGTCTCTGGGCTCCTCACTAATGAATGAGCCTGGGCCAGCTGATGAGTCATTGGAGCCAGCCACCAGCGATTGATCCAGCGAGATGAATGGACAGACCGGGGAATGAGCCACTGAATGAAACGGTAGGCCGGCGGGGGCGGGGGGGGGGGGAAAGGCGGGGCGCTGGCCTGAGTCAGCGCCAGGTGACTTCAGGCTAAGGAGGTCAGAGGTCAGGTGACAGCTTCCACCCCCCCAATCCCAACCCAGCCCCTCTTAATCACTCCCCAGTAGAGTGCAGGTCCCAGCACCACTTTCCTGAGTCACCCTCCCTGAGGACAGCCTCCAGCTCACACTTCCTCCCCAGATTTGACACAGTGATTCAGGGCTTTTCAGGGGAAACGAGACTCAACAAGGAGGGTCCCGCCTGAGCACCGGGGCTGTGGCTGCAAAGGCCCCCGGCCTAGGGCTGCAGGCCGGGAAGAGACCAGGGACCTCACCTCAGCTCTGCCCACCACCATGAGGACAGGCCCTGAGCAGCCCAAGTCCGCACTGCGGAGCTGCTCGCTCACTTGCTCGAACCCTTGCTCAGCCCCTCAGACCCTCTGACGCTGGTGCTATTTTGATTTGCACAGATGACAGCCACACCAAGTCCAGGCTGAGTCTGCTTCTGTCCACTTTAAGGAAATTAGAGGGTCTCAGCAGAAAGGCAGCTGGAATAGTTAGAGGAGGGGAGGGCCCTGTGCCCATGGACCCCAGGGGTGCTGCTCTGCTGCCCCTGGAGAGGGGGAGTAGGTGAGCATCCCACTGTTCCTGGGCTAACGGGCTGTCGGGCTGTCCGCTGTCGGGCTGTCGCATGTGCAGGCAGTGACATCGGTGTGGAGGGCCATGTCCCCGGTGATCCCCAAGCAGGGGAATTTGGTCCCTGGGGATTTTCTGTAGCTGAAGGCTCATGAGAGGCTTTTTTGCCCTCCCACTGGGGCCCCTTTTGGAATGGATGGTTGTGCTTTTGTCCATTTGTCCAAGGAATCCCTCTGTCTTGGCATGGTTGGACCGTCTCACCGGGGGCCCTTTGGGAAAGGATGGTTGTGCTTTCGACCATTTGTCCAAGGAATCCCTCTGTCTTGGGTGGGTGGTGGGTGGGTGGTGGGTGGGCCCTCACTATAGTGTCTGCAGGGCTCAGGTGTCACTCATGAGAAGAGGGAGACCAGGGAGGGGATGTTGCTCACTCTCCAGAAATAAGTAGGTGAAGGGGCATTTGTCCCGCCCCCGAGTCTGGTATTCCCAATATGAAGGCACCCTGCTTGTAGACATTTGAAGACTTCACTCATTAATTGCTGTTGTGTCAAAGTGACTCACAGCAGTGGGTCTCCAAGAAGGAGAATGCCCACCTTTCTCCCAAGGAGCAGCTGGAGGACTCGAAGCACCACAAGTGTGGCTTTTGGACTGACAGAACAATCACCTACAGACCGCATCACCAGAGCTCCCAGACACAGGGGTTCTGGAGCCACCCGTGGAAGCGTGAGGGGAGAGGAGACCGTGACCTCTGCTTGTGAGTGTGTGTGATCTTTCACCCAGAGACCATGACTCAAGTCATGGGTCTGACTCAAGTAACAACACTGCTCTTACCACATTGATGGGTGTCTCCTGCCTGTCTTCTTGTGCTTAAGCCCAAGGCACAAATGAACAGGCACTTCTAATTGGGATCTTGTGAGATGTGATGAACAACCAGAGATGTTGAGTAACTTGTCCAGAGTCACACAGCAATAAGAGGTGAGTTAGGTTCTCCACTCGAACCAAAGGGGGTTTGGTGCTGACCACACCTTTGCGGCCTCAAGAAGTGTCTGCTGACATTACAGATTCAGTAAAAATCATGATGCTCTCTGTCTCTCATCTGGACCACCCCTGGGCATTAAAAGAGAGAGATTGTGCACACTCATGTTTATTGCGGCTTTTTTCACAGTAGCAGAGTTGGAAACAACCCAAGTGACTCAACAAAGAGCGAACTGGTGGGGAGGTTTGGGCAGAGAGAAAAGTGCACCAATGAATGAATGGAAATCCAAAGTCTCTGTAAACTTTCATTAAAATTAATTTTTTTAAAAAAAAAAAGAGAGAGGGATTAGAATACTGCTTAATCTGGGAAAAGGCTCATGATGTATCTATGACTAAAGAAAAAAGGCAAGTTGCGAAGTGTCTGAAGATTCACATCCTATTTGTGTGCGTTTGAAGATGTGTGCACAGCTCAATGACTGGAACTTGGCTGCAGCGGCACCTCCAGGCTGGGCTCATTTTCATTGTTCTGATGATGTGTATTTTCTGACATTTTCTTATTTCCTGAACCATTCATATACCCAGTGCGAAGTGGCTTTGCATTGCTTCCCTTTTAGCGTTTTCTTTTCATTCTGAAAGGAAGAAAGCCTTGCTAGACTGTCCTGAGCTCTGTCTTCCAGCAGGAAGGAAGTGAGCCCCATGGCCCCGCCCACTGGGAACTGTGGCTCCAAGCCCCTGTCTGCCCTTTCTGCCCTGGGATGCTCATGGCCCTTGTCCCGGGGTGTCCCCAGTGATGGGGGTTTGGTGCCTCTAGGTGAGGGAATGAAGGGGCCCAGGTGATTTGGACAGGGCTTTGTGGGGAAGGTAAGAGGGTCTTGGGAAGGGTGACTGTGGTCTTTGCCCAGCATCCCTCCTCTTCCACCCATGCTAATATACCTTAGGCACTTCCTCCTCCAAGAAGGCTCCTTGGATGTCCTGACTGACATGTGCCTTCCTCCGCCCTGCCTGGACCACACTGCTTCTGTTACAGGCACTTTAGTTTTGCAACATCATGTCAAGCTTAATCAAGAATGACAAGACAAGATGCTGTCTTTCAGGTTGTTGTCAAGTCAGTTATGACTCTTAAGAGACACTGTGAACAGCAGATCTGAGCCTTGCCCTCTCTGTGCCATGCTCCCACCTCTGCCATGCTCGAGCCCATTGTGACATCAGTGCATCTCAATGAGGGCTCATTAGAAAGGCTCTCGAGGGGGAACTGAAGGGGCCCCAGCAGGCATGTGGGCTATGGGAGTCTCTGTCCTCAATGAGGGAATCAAAGTAACAGAACCTTATTATTAATGCTAAGAAACTTTAGGGAGCTCTGGTGGCCACTGGTAAGAAGCGGTGCTGCAATCCCAAAGGCAGGTGGTTCAAATCCCCGACTTGCTCTGCAGGAGAAAGATGGGTACTCTCCTCCCATGTGATTGATTTACTGTCTCTGAAAACCTGCTAGAGGGTCAGCCATGGGTCGGTTCTGACTTAATGGCAAACAGCAACCATAAACTTTAGGGCGCTCTGACGATTTAGGGGTAAGGAGTCGTGCCGCCACCCTGCAGCATGTGCTTTGAATCCACCGGCAGGTCTTTGGGGGAAAGAGCTCTTGATTAACTGCCACTGAAAACCTACTGGTGGGTCAATGACGAGTCAAATTGTTTGGACAGTAACAACAATAAAACTACAAGTTCCCCGATTGTCTGGGAAGAGAGAGGGTGTCAGGACAGGTCCATCTAGGTGAGAATATGGAAATGAGATGTGTGCACATTCAGTCTTCCAAGACGGATTCCATTGTGAAGGCTTTTGGGGCCAGCGAGCATCACTTATTATGGGATGGTGCGCACTCGTAGTCTCTGAGGACTTCAGTTCAAGTCCTATCTCCCCCTCCCCCAACCCCCTCTCCACCCCCGGCAGAAAACAAATCTCTGCCACCTTTAAAAGACAGTTGTTGCTGGAATCAACTCTTAGCCGACCCTCCAGTGGGTTTTCAGAGGCACAAAATCACAGAGGAAGAGATTGCCCATCTCTCTCGCTCAGAGCAGCTAGTGGATTTGAACCACCTGCTTTTGGAATTTCAGTGAAGCTTCTTTTCCTAGGCCACCAGAGGATGGTGGACTGCTTGTGCCTAAAACAAAACAAAACAAAAAACAAAAAAACCCACAACACACAAACCCAACTCTGTCACCACTGAGCTCGAACCACTCACATCTAAGCCTTCCCTAGGTTTTCAGAGGCTGTAAATCACACGGGAAGAGATTGCTCATTGGTTAAACTGAGCAGGTTCTGCCTGAAAAGCAACCGGATAGGTTGTTGCACTCGCGCGTGGGCGTGTCTCCTCAGGGGAAAACATCCACCGTGTGCTTTTCAGACCTTGAGGGGCCCACCCTGCGATCTGGATCTGGCCCGGCTGCACATGCTCCTCCCCGCTGACTCCTTCGAGGGCCACACCACGACCACCAGGCCGCTCAGCGAGGGGCTTATTCCTGTAACTCTAACCCCTCCCCGGAAGGGCTGCCAAGTAATCAAACTTAACTGCCCCTGGGGGTGGGGAGACTCCCGATTGCCTCTGGATGTACCTTTCCTCTCTCCAAACTACTCCCTGCGTTATCCCGAGTCTTCAGACAACTCTAAGGAGGAGGTATCTCATTCATCCCCATGTCTAGGATGCAGAAACTGAGGCGCAGGGAGGGTAAGGTCGGCAAAGGACAGAGCCAGGATGCAGGCCATGTCTGTGTGACAGGGGGTCTCAGAGGGGACACCTTTCCAGAGTTTGTATGTGAGAATGTCTGCGGTCTGCTGGTCTTTCACCAGCCACTCAAAACCTCTACAGAGGGTTAAAATAGATTTTTATCTTTCAATAGCTGCGTAAGACCTAAGGCAGATAGGGCTTTACAACTGCGGGGTTATGCACTCCTGGAGTATCTCTGATAGAGTGGTGCTGCTAACCCAAAGGTTAGTGGTTCAAACCCACCAGCAGTTCCTTGGGAGAAAGCAGACAACCTCTTCCCGTAAAGATTTACAGCCTCAGAAGCTGGTGGAGGTTAACTAGGAGTCAGAACTGACTTGATGGCCTTGCCTCCTGTGTGATCTCTCCTCTCGAAACTCCACGGAGGGTCAGCTGTGAAGTGGTCCTGACTCGATGACAATGAATGAGAGATGCCAACCTAGCTTCTCCTCCTGTCAACCCACCGCGGCAGGCACGTGTAACCCCATTAGAAAGAAAGAAAGACTGAGGTCCTGAGCGATCCCACACTCCAAGGCCACCTGGAGCCCCTGTTTGCCCTCCCACCCACTACCTGAAGCAAAGGCTTCCTGCTTCAAGCCTGGCTTTCCAGTAAAGAGCCGAGGGGACTCAGAGGGGACAGTGAGGGAACCCGTAGCAGACGGGCATGCTTCCTGTCAGAGGAAAGTGTGCTTTGTCACTTCTAGGAACCGCTGGCTATCAGTGATAGCGTGGAGCCCTTTGACCTCTGCAGTGGGCCCAGCTGTCACCGTTAAGAGCCCTTTCCTTCCCCAGGGACACAGCTGGGTTACTTTGGAGTCTCCCTGTCTGACATCCTCATGTGCCAGATGCAGCCTTGTTCTATGTGGTCACCTCCCCAGCCGACTGACAGAGCACCCATTGGGCCGTTGGGGTCTGTCCCAGGCTTCCTCAGGGGGGTGGGTGGGTGGGTAAGGGATCCTGGGGCTGAGCCCTGAGCTGCCAGCCAGCCCTCGCTGCTGATAAGACCACACGTCCTGCTTCCTGTTACCCAGGCTATGCAAATGAGAGGAAATCTGGGCCTCTCCTGGGGCAGGCTTCCCGTAATGCTGGCATCAATTGTCCCGAGAAACCTGGCCCCACAGGCTCCACTCGTGTGTGTGTGTGTGTGTGTGTGTGTGTGTGTGTGTGGCCTTTATCATCTCTAGGACCTGCAGGAAACACCTTCTGTCCCACCTGGGCAGATGGGTCCCATGCCAACTCCCTGGAGCAGCTGTATCTGACACGGGACACCAGCAGGAAGAAGAGATGCCTCACTGGCTGTCACTCACTGTCCTGGAAACCAGCACACCTGTCCCCTGTGTAACATGTTTTCATGAGCCATCAGGTCGGAACTGCTCTCCGCTGACCCTCCAGCGGGTTTCCGAGTCTGTAAATCGCACTGGAGGACACTGCCTGTCTTTCTCCCGAGGAGTCACTGTGCGTTCGAACTCCGTTGGATTGAAGCTCAGCTGCAGAGCACCCCTGTCACAGGATAGGGCATTTGGGGTCCCAGGATCCTAAAGAGCTCTCTCTGAACCAGCCTTGCTGTGCCTCAGTTTACTCCTTTGGGAGATGGGCAGGGTGACAGCGGCCTCCTGGGGTCAAGATGGGGCATATACAGACATGCCTTCTTGTGGGCCCTTCAATTTTCTGGTGTGTGATTTGAGTGGCATTTTGCAAAGCAAATTGGCTTTCCCTCCAGCTGGTCATGCACATTGTGTTAGATGATGTCAGTTACGAGACTCAGTGTGATCACAGCTTCCCACTTGGAGTGGAGGTAGCAGCTGCAGAAGAAAGTCCTGCCAGAGGAGGACAAGGAAAACAACCGCAGGGAACGAGGGGTCTGGCGACAGGCAGGGCCAGGAGAGCAGGGAGGGGACAGCACTGTCTGGGTGACATCTGGTGACAGCTTGAGAAGATCGTCAGGGAGCCTTGAGCAGGGAGGGTCACACCTCCCCCAGCAGGAAGTGACAAAGGGCACAGTCGGGTGGGTCACTGCCCATCCCCACCACCTTCCGGGGTGGGGGGTACAAGCCCATCCCTAAATGTGGGATGCTGGCACTGCTGGGGCACAGTGTCTCCTTGGATCTTGGAGGGCTGTCCAGATCCTTATCTCTCCTCATCCCTCCCACTTCCCAGAACATGTTGGAGCATGATGAGAGTCCCGCCTCTCCCCCCATAGAGCCTCTCACCTTTCATTTCCTACCTTCAAGGTTGCTGGCCTCCCTGCCCCAGGACCTTTGCACACGCTGGCCTTCGGCCCTTTAGGAACTGTTAGTAGAAGCCAAACTTGGACCACCCTATATGAGTGCCCCACCTGAGCCACTTACTCTCCATGGCACCCTAATAGGAGCCCCCCGACTCCCCACAGCACTCTCAAGCTGAACCAAGTTCAAGGGAAGGCATGCAGATATCACATCTTCTTGGAGGTCTTCTCCAAGAATGAGTTTTCTGAGCCCAGCTCCACCCCATGGGCCATCTGGACAGGTCTGTGGGCCACCCTTGGCCTGGACCTCTCACTTTCTGGCTGCCATGTGTGTAAACAGTAGTTTATGGGGCAAAGGGAAGCTGTCGGGCACCTCCATGAGACCATGGAGGTGGGGAGAGGGGATATTTCTCAGAAACAACTAGAGGTCAGATCCACAGCAGCGCTTGTCTGCAGACCAAGCTCCAGAAGTCAGGAAGGGGAGAGAGTTACCTTACGGATGAACGGAAATGGGGATCACAGCGAGGAAGCCAGAGGACTGTGATTACATTGGGATTATTGTAATTAATGTTCTACAGCAAAACGTGTATGAATGATTGAATAGAAAGCGAATTTACTTTGTAAAGTTTCATTCAGTTCACAATTTTAAAACATGAAGAATGCCTCCGGGGCTGCAGGAGTTCCCGTCAAGCTGGCCTATGTACGTCAGCCTGGCCCTTTGTCCCTTCAGGAGCTCTCACAGCAGCCCCTGCGCTTCTGCACACCATCCCCAGGCTGTAGTGGCCAACATCTGGGAAGCCAGAGGAACCCACAAACCTTCCCCTCCAGCCACTTGCTGCCAAATCTATTCCAACTTAAAGCGACCACATTTTCCAGAGCCAAACTGTAGTCTAGGGCTTCATAGGTGGTAACCTTTACAGAAGGGCCCGAGTAGCTTAGTGCATTACATAATTGTGCTGCTAACGAGAAGGTCGGCAGTTTAAATGCACCAGATTCAGGAGAAAGATGGGCTATCTCCTCCCATTACAGTTTACAGCCTCAGAGACCCACTGAAAGGTCACCGTAAGTCAGAATCCACTCCCTGTGGGTTGGGTTGGGTTGGGTTTAATCTGCAGTAGCAGCAGATCACCTAGTCTTTTTCCCACATGGAACAGCCAGTGAGTTCGAACCGCTGACCTTCCATTAGCAGCTGAGCACTTAAGCACTGTGCCACTAGGCATATTGTTACTGTTGTTGTTAGATGCTTTTGAGTCAAGTACGACGCAGAGTGACCTTCTGGACAACAGAGCTGAGCCCTGTCCTGTCCTGTGCCATCCTCACAATCTCTGACACATTTGAGCTCGTTACTGCAGTCACTGTGTCAACCCCACCTTTCTGAATATGAGTTCTGTCTCCAGGGAACAGCCTCTCGTAGCTACACGCCCAAAGTACGCGAGACGAAGCTTTGCCGTCCTTGCCTCCAAGGGGCACTCTGGCTACAGCCTCCCCAGGACATACGTGGCAGTCTGTGAGATGCTCCGCACAGCTCCTCTGCTTTGGCCAGGACTCTCAGCAGCAGTCTAGTGACTCTCAGAGCTTGTATTTCATCCCTGGCTTGGCCACCTCGCTCTTCTTCCTGGAGGCCCTGCCTCAAGCATCCTTTTCACAGGAATCTATGTTTTGGTCTTGGGTTGGCTCCAGGCATTCCCACGGAAGACAGTAGCTGATCTGACCTGGGGTTGTGAGGAAAGGAGGCAGGAGGGGTGAGGATGTACCAGGAAGGCAGGTCTAGATGGGTGTGGGGTGGCCTGGGGGCCGGGGACGGGTGTGTGACGTGAGGTTTCAATGTGGGGTCCACATGGCAGCATGGTGACTGGGCATGAGTGCAGATGCAAATTGTCACCCAGGGAAAAAAGCCCTCTTCCTGGTACTGCCCCTCCCCTCGTCCCTAGCCCTGACCAGGTCCAGCTGCAGACATGTGCATGAAGGCCAGACCAAGGCCTTCCTGGCAAGTGACTGGCAAGGGACAAGTCTAGTCCCGAACTGTGAGTCACGAGCAACCTTGACCATGCCTTCTCCTCGGCTCCTGGGGGCTTGCCTCAAAGAGGCGCCAGCCCCTGCAGCCTGGGCTGTGACTGACAGGCCCCCTCTCTGGTGTCCACCTGGCTCCTCGGGCAGCCTGTGAACCCACAGTGATGTTTAACAGATCACTGTGATCTGTTAAGGAGAGCCATGCCCAGAGGCGGAAGTGACTTGTCGAGGCCACTGGGTGACACAGAATCTGGGCAGGTTCTCGTCTCCACCAACCTGACGGCCTGGTTTCCCACGGGGGAATCCCAGGCCCCCCTCTCACTCAGAACCTTGCAGAGTCATCAGGCGTCTCATCCCAGCGCCCTTCCTGGCACGGCATGGGGAGAGGAGCCCAGCACCTCGACCTCGGGGACCCTTTGGCCCTTCCTTGCATGCCCATCCCTGCTTTGGGGTCGGTGGTCCTACAGAGATGTCGTGGGCTCTGCTCTGCCTTTTCCTGGCAGTGTGCCCTTTGACATGAATTGCTTGCCCCATGCCCACCCACCCAGCCTCCATGGTGGGGGAGGACAGTTGGCAGCTATGACCACCCCCCTTCCCTGTCTAAGGAAATAGAAGCAGATAGTCCAGGACTGGGTGCTTGCTGATGGCCCCCTGCCCTTCGTAAACCCCCTCACTGAGAGACTGGCTTGCTGATCCTCTGGGTCCAAATCCCCCAGCCTGACCCCAAAGTTCAAGACCTGGAGATCAATGGACATCCACCTTCTCCTTGACCAAGGAAGGATCTTTGAACCTTATTGGTAACAACAATCAAATCTACTACTTCATTTATTCTGTGTCTCTTCTTCAGCTGAGCTGATGGCCCACATCATTGTTCTAATCATCCCCGTTTTCCAGAAGGAAGCAGAAGCTCATAGAGATTTCCAAGCCTATTTTCCTGTGTCCTCAGGACACAGTCATGATGGAGACTCTTCCTGCCTCTTCCAGTCTTCACACAAGCGAAGTGAAGACTCAGCCACGCACAAGGTCATCATGGAGGGGCATGTGCTGGGCACCCCAACATCCTACCAGACACAGCAGAGGGCACAGGAGCCAGGCTCTCCACGAGGCCTTGCTGGGAGCGTCAGAAGGATTTGTGGAATCAGTAATTATGGCTGATGCTCATTGATCCTTGGTGCCTTTAACTGAACCCAGCTCTACTCAGTTATTGCCACTGAGTCGGAGCCAACTCATCGCTGCTTCTCTAGTGGGTTTTTAGAGACTTTAAATTTTACAGGCGGAGATTGCCCATCTTGCTCCTGTTGGGCGGCTGATGGTAAAGCAGAGGAGATCGAAAAGAGAAAGACCCTCAAGGAAAAGGAGTGACAAACAATGAGAGTCTCAACCACGACGAGGAGAGGAGCGTGAGGACGGTGCAAGAGGAGGCAGCATTTCCTTCTGTGGAGCCTGGGGTCACCGTGAGTCAGAAGAGCTGCACAGAACCCAACAGCTGGTGAGTGACATTCTTGTCATTTCTCACCTATGCTGTTAAAATCCAGGCTCCAGTGAGTATCACTGTCAGCCTATGTCCAGGATGTCTGGGAGATTCATAAGCAGATGTGGAAATGCAATCCAAGGGTTTATTGTTCTCATTCAGCACTTTCTTTTATTTTTGAGAATTTTGAATTTTTTTTAAAAAATTTGAATGAGAGTTTACAGAGACTTTGGATTTCCATTCATTCATTGTTGCACTTTTCTCCCTGCCCAACCTCCCCCGGCCCCAGTTTGCTCTTCTCTTTGAAAAGTAAAAGAAAAATTCTTTCATTGTTATACAAACCCTCCCCCCAAGTCCACTCCACAATGAAACCTTCGTTTTGAAAAGTAAAAGAAAAATTCTTTCATTGTTATACAATCCCTCCCCCCAAGTCCACTCCACAATGAAACCTTCGTTTTGAAAAGCAAAAGAAAAATTCTTTCATTGTGTTCTGGACTCCAAAGTGAGTTCTCGCTCTCGTCTCCAGGAATCTGAGTGTCTACCCAAGAGAACTTTGGGGGACTGCTTCCGCTTTCCCCTAGAATTGGCACTTGAATTTGGCCTTCTAGCCTCCTGAGCTGTGAAGACAGAACATTTCCGTTTGTTCAAGCCATCCAGTTTGTGGTATTTCTGTCACAGCAGCACTAGGAAGCTAAGACTCTCATTCAGTTTACACAAGAATCCTTCAGGCAAATGGGATAGCATGCTCATTTCCCCAATGAGGAAGCAAAGCCCAGAAAGGTCTGGCATCTTACCTAAGACCCCATAGCAGGTGTTGGGTTTGAGTGTGCAAACCTGTGTGTAGAGGGTGTGGGGGGGGAGGGATAATGTGACATGCATGTGTGCATTTCTGTAGTGTGTGTATTCAGGTGTGAGGAGGAATAGATGTGTATGTTCATGTTTGTGCATGTGTGTGTGTGTGTAGGCGTGTGGAAGTGTAGGAGGTGCAGGTGGGTGCCCAGTTCACAGACTGGACACTTCCTTCCTAATGGAATCGAATATCATTGACCCCTTTTGAGAAATCCTAACTCACCAAGTGCTGGGTCCTCATCTTGGCGTAGGTTGGGGTGCATTCCGTGATGGGGTACATTCCAGTTTTTTAACCTGAGACAAAGCTGCCTCTTGCTGGCGGCATGTCCTTGGCTTATCACAAAAGCCCTGCTGTGCCTCAGTTTCCATAGCGAGATGTGGGCTAGCCACACCTTACAGGATGATAGTCCAGGGGCAACACTCACAGAGGCCTTGGCCAGGCCCGATGTGAGGACGCCTGCCTTCTGAACTCTGATCTGAACATTCATTGTGGTAATAGCTACGTTTGTTTTGGTAAGTTGTTGTTATGTGCTGTCGAGTTGCTTGTGACTCATAGCAACTCTATGCACAACAGCTCTGAACCCTACTCTATACTGAGCCAACCTTATTATCTCTGACACACCTACCCCATTACCCCAGTGACGGAAACAATCTATCTCATTGAGGGTCTTCCTCTCTTGTGCTGTCCCTCCACCATCCCAAGCATGACGTTGCTCTCCGGGGACTAGTCCCTCTTTGCAACATGTCCGAAGTACATCAGAAGGAGCTTCAGAATCCCTGCCTCCAAGGAGCAGCCTGGTTTCACCATCTCTAGGGTGAACAATGTTTGTTCACCTAACCATCCATGGTATATTCAACACTCTTCTCCAGCACCACAGCTCAAAGGCATCAACTCTCCTTCTATCATCCCTAGTCACTGTCCAACTTTCTGACACATAGCAAGTAATTGCAAAGCTCATGGCCTGGATCAGGTGCACCTTAGTCTCCAGAATGACATCGTTGCTCTTCAGTGCTTTGGAGAGATCTCTGGCAGCAGACTTTCCCCAGTGCAATTCAACTTTTCATTTCCTGGCTGCTGGTCCCAAGAGTGTTGATTGTGGAGCTAAACAAACTGAAGCTGTGAATAATCTCAATCTCTTTCTCATCTATCATGATCCTGCCAATTGGCCCAGTGGTATAGGTGCAGAATTTCTTCTCTTTTTTATGTCATCATTGTACAGTTTCTTCTGAGGAAGGGTGCAACCTGCAACATTAGGAATAGTTTCGGCAAGGGTGCCCACTCCCACAGGGGTCCATGCTGGGGAATCGTGGGCAGTCTCTCACACACTACTCAGGATGGAAAGGACTTTGATCTCTCAGAAAACCAGTTGGATCCACTAAAACTGTCCAACCAACACCCCCTAAAACAACCAGTTTTTGTCAAGTTCTCTGTGACTTGGCCATCCCTAATGTGTCAAAGTAGAACTGGGCACCATTTTGTTTTTAATGGCTGAAGGAGGGCTGAGTGGAATAGTTTGCCAGGCCTTTCTTCTGAGGCAGGCTTGAACTTCCAACCCTTAGGAGAGCAGCCTTCACTGTTCGCATCATCCAGGGACTCCCCACCTGCCCTGTATCCCAGCAGTTCCACTCCTCGTCTTTAACCAAGTGTGCTGTCACCTGTACAAAGACATTCACAAGCAGCATTGCTTAGAACAACCCCACCTGGACAGGATCAGGTGAGGCGTAGGGTCGCTATGAGTCGCAGGCGACTGGACGGCACATAACAACAACATCACCAGGCAACACTTTCCAGCTTCAAAAAAGAAAGAATCCCTGCTCTGTACAGCAGTATGGATGCCATGATGAGCACGGGTGTGACCAGGAGAGAGAAGTCAGATGCAAAACGGCACACAGACTGCCTCCCTTTCCGTGCAGCGTTCACTTCAATCTAGCACCTGAACATTATCCTCACCGTATTAGGCAGAAGTCATCCACAGTGATAGAAATCGGGAGCCCCAGAGGAGCTGTGGTTATGCACTGGGCTGCTATCCAAAAGGTTAGCAGTTCAGACCCACCGGCTGCTTCCCAGGAGACCACAGTGACATCTGCTTCTGTAAACATCTCAGAGGGAGCTCTGGTGGCCTATTGGCAAGAAGCTGCACTGCAATCCCAGAAGTACACGGTTCGAATCCACCAGATGCTCTGCTGGAGAAAGAGGGGCAATCTCCTGTACCAGTCAGATCTGATTTGACGGTACACACACACAAATAATAAAATTAAATTTAAAAATTTTAAAGGCGAGCTCTGGTGGCTTAGTGGCAAGAAGCTGCACTGCAATCCCAGAGGTGAGCGATTCGAATCCACCAGATGCTCTAGGAGGAGGGACAGTCTCCTGTACCGGTCAGATCCGACACCGCAATGCAAAGGCTTCATTCTTCTTTCGTTCTCCTTATTTATTGTTCAGTTTATCCTACTCCTTCTAGTAACACATGCTACTAGCTGGATGAACTTTGAAAAGACGGTGTTAAATGACATCTACTCACTAAGACCCATTGCCTTCTACTGAGTGTGGATTCATAGTAACCCTCCATTGGGTTTTTAGACCTCTAAATCTTTATGAGAGGAAACTGTCCCTCAGTCTCCCTCAGAGCAGCTGGTGGATTTGAACCGCTGATCGTATAGTTAGCAGCCTAATGCATTACATGCTATACTATTCATCGGGGATCCTTGTTAGAAGACACAAAAGGCCACATAATGTGTGACTTCATTCTTGGGAAATGTCCAGCTTGGGTACATTCATAGAGGCAGGAAGCAGATCTGGGGCTTCAGGGCTGGAAGTTGGGTGGGATGTGGGGTTCCCTCTTGGGGTGATTTGAATGCTCTGGAACTAGAGATAGACAATGGTTGCACAACAGTGCCAATGTACTAAAACTTCCACAAAATCATGTATTTGGGGATGGATAAAATGGTGAATTGTATGTGATCCTCTAAAGTTCTTCTGGTTCTTTTCTTCCCCCTAAGTGACTGATGTGAAGCATCCTCTACTCTTAACCCTCACAGTATCCCCATTCAGGCTGCTCTGTCTGTTTTGCAATCAGAGAGCTGAGGCTCAGAGAGGTGAATGATGTGTCCAAGGTCACACAGCGGTCCTTGGGCCCCTGGGTGTGCACCTCTGTGGCTGGTTTCAGAAAGTGTTCCTGGAAAGCAGGCCTGTGAGTTCCTTGTAGAGATCAGAGGAGCCCGTGTTCCCCATGCTGAGCTACGTAGGCCAGAGCTGAGCCCCCACCCTGGACGCTGGTGACACTTCCCCCACGGGCAGGCAGGGCTGGGCTCGAGGCCACAGCCCTCAAACACTGTGTCCTCTCGCCTGGCAGTTCTTGGTAGGCTTGGAACAGCCTGTCCCCAAGCTTCCTGTCACCTCCGCGTGCTGCCCGCAGGCTGCACCGGGGGCCCCTAGCCCCGGCCCAGGAGAAGCTGGTCTCTCTAGGCTCCCCCCAGGGAGGGGAAGCAGGGTTCTTGGGGCCCTCTGGTCTGAACAGGTCTGACAGTTTACAAACCACACCCCACTGGGCTCCTTCGGGGCAAATGTGTTCGTTTGTTTTATCAGTTAACCCAAAAAAGTCAAATAGGGAGTCCTGGTGGTGTGGCATGTGAGTGCTGTGATGCTAACCAGAAAGTTCAGCAGTTCAAGTCCGCAGGTAGCTCTGAGTGAGACAGTCTCCTCTCACTGAGAGGTACAGACTTGCCTACCCCAGGAAGGGTCACGGCGAGTCAGAACTGACTCTATGGCGCTGGCTTTTTAGTCATGAAATGTGATGTGATAAAACCATAAAATTGAAACTGAGGGGCGGAGTGCAGCCTTATACCCAGAGAGGACTAGAGAAGGAGGCTTAGGTCCTCCTCCCTGGTCCATCCTTCCTCCCCACTTCCTTTCCTCCTCTGTTCTGCAGGCATGAAGCACCTGCTGGGTCCCAGGAACTGACTAGGGACAGATGGACAGAACTAAGTCCTCATGCTGGTGCCAGTTATATTCGAACTAAGTCCTCATGCTGGTGCCAATTATATTCCAGCAGGAACCCTCTCTCTCTGACTCACTCTCTCTCTCATAATTTTACAGGTAACGTATGTATTGTACGCTTACTCCCTGAAGAAGACATATGGGTGGGAGAGGGAAGAGGCCAGAGAAAGCGAGGAAGACCCTCTATGAGACAGACACAATGGCTGTAACGAGGGGCTCAAGCGTGGCAGAAATCATGATGGCCCAGGATGAGGCAGAGTTCGGATCTGTTGTTCACAAGGTCGCCATGAGTTAGTTGTACCTGACTTGAAAGCACGTAACAAAAAAAACAAAAGAAAGAAACAAAGGAAGAAGGCAGATAATAACAACAATGACCACATGCTTGACTCGCTTGCCTAAATGTGACACTCCCACAAATACGCCCAGAAACCTAGAGAGGTTACGACACTTGCCCTTCTGATATCAGCAGTTCTATTCCTCATTCTACAACCTCTTCTGAATCTGCCATGAGTTTCAGGCAGTTCTCTGTCAAGGTACCAGCTGCAACTGTTTTTCTTAGGCAAGATTCTATTTGCATATTATACTCATGCTGCTGCCCGACAATTTCCATGTTCTGCTGGATCACCTTTTCTTAGAACGTGCACAGTACGGATCTCTTCCAGTTGGTGTGCAATGTCTTCTAAATCCCTTGGCATAGATCAGTGAGCACTTCCGACTTTGCGTCTGTTTCTGAAGCATCTCAATTGGTCCTCCCTCAATCCCTGGAGCCTTGTTTTTCACCAGTGCCTTCAGTGTAGCTTGCACTCTTCCTCCAATACTTACCTACCTACCTTCCTTCCTTCCTCCCTCCCTCCCCTCCTTCTTTCCTTCCTTCCGTCTCCTTCCTTCCTCCCTCCCTCCCCTCCTTCTTTCCTTCCTTCCGTCTCCTTCCTTCCTTCCTTCCTCCCTCCCTCCTTCTCTTCTCTTCTCTTCTCTTCTCTTCTCTTCTCTTCTCTTCTCTTCTCTTCTCTTCTCTTCTCTTCTCTTCTCTTCTCTTCTCTTCTCCTCTCC